>NW_003314292.1:1144350-1205963 GCF_000143415.4 Selaginella moellendorffii | reverse complement strand
ATATGGGACCGAAATGAGACCAACACTAAGGGCATGATAGCGAGGGTGTTTGGCAGACACGGTAAGCTATCATCAATCGAATATTAAGGGACTAGTCTCAATATCACGGGGGTTCCCAACACTAGCAAGTGCAAGTCAGTGAATGAGTTTCTCTAACCAGGTCAAGTATGCTTGACAAATAGCATGTAGGAATTCCGTCCTTATGCTCATCTGGTCAAGTGCACATGCGATGACCAGTTTCTCAACTAGCTTGAGTGGAGACTATAAAAGGGACCAACAGTACCGACCTCCTGCCGTCGTGGCAGTAAGGAAAGAGTGCCCGTAAGGACTGGCAGACAAGTATCTTTCGATACCCGAAGTCACATTCGCGACACTCTCCCCCCCTTGGGGAAGATCGACGTCCTCGTCGATGCATACCCAAGTCTAGCAAACCGTCAAGGAAACAACTTCGAAAGTTAACAGAAAGCACACTATGGGGGAAATACACCGACTTAAATGAGTTATGGAACGACCTCTCCTCTACGTCCAAAGACGTTAAGACCCAGACACCCTCCGGCCGTCGCCGACAAGGAAATGACCAACAGAGTTAGCCACCCTTGCTACTTTGAATACCACTTAGCTTACAAAGGAATGATACATCCCTGCCCGCAGGGATATAGGGAGAAGGCCAGAGGCCCAACTGCCCCTGAGCAAGAAATCAACCCCGTCGGGAAGATTTAGACAACTATTATAAACTGGCAGAGTAAGTTGTTTACACGACCACGCCCCTTTTTTTTTTTTTTCGAAAAGGAGTCATCGAGAGAGAGGCAGGGACTTGTGATCAGTCTATAATAGTTATCCCCATGGTTATGGATTGGACCCATGCACCGAAGTGCCGAAGTCAGCCTGCCAAAACTGACCCAAGTACAAATGATCGAGAGAAACGACACTTTGAGTGATAGAAATATTTTACTTTATTAATTTGCAAGATTTATTACAAGATTTACAAAAGCTAGGCTTTATTACAATTCTCATACTCCGTGACAAGGTCACGAGCATGGGTAAGATTACTAAGAGGTTCCCAAGTTGATTCACAAGTCGGGTAACCTTTCCACTTAACTAGATATTCCTTTGCATGACCACCACGTTTCCGGCGACAAGCCAGAATGCTTTCAACTTCGTATTCAGGTTCACCGTCCACAACATCTGGTGGCGGACGAATCTCCCCTTGACGTGCATCATCCATAGTGTAAGGAGCCAATAGATTGGCATGAAATACATTATGAACATTGGACATCTCCGTAGGCAGATCCAACCGATAGGATACATCACCAAGACGATTTAACACCCGATAGGGTCCAACGTATCTCGGCAAGAGCTTCCGAGACAAAGAACCCTTAATATTCAAGTTTCGGGAAGATAGCCACACCTGATCTCCCACTTGATAGGATACATCCTGACGATGCTGATCCTTATCACGTCGATACCTATCCTGAGCTTTGCCCATCGCCTCGGTAGCTTTAGACCAACCTTGGCGTAGCTGCTCCGCATAAGTTTCCACGGCTGGGACCAACACTTCGGTCATTGGTTTCAGGACAACAATCTGTTGAGGAACCCCACGAGCATTTCCTTGCAACATCTCCCATGGAGAACAGCCTATAGCACTGTGAAATGTGTTGTTATAACAGATTTCTGCTGTATCCAAATGCTCAATGCAATCGCTTTGGTCCGCCGCGACATAGTACCGCAGATAATCCTCAACTTGAGCATTCACACGTTCGGTCTGCCCATCGGTTTGAGGATGATAAGCTGTACTAAACTTCAAC
This sequence comes from Selaginella moellendorffii, assembly GCF_000143415.4. NCBI lineage: Eukaryota > Viridiplantae > Streptophyta > Lycopodiopsida > Selaginellales > Selaginellaceae > Selaginella > Selaginella moellendorffii. Next base: position 1,204,158 of record NW_003314292.1, on the reverse strand, counting down.
TTGGTACCAAACAACTGGAATAGGGTCCCCCAAAACTTCCCCGTAAACCTCGAATCTCTATCTGAGATCATTTCTTCAGGAAGACCACGAACTCGAACTACTTCATGGAAAAAGAGCTTTGCTGCTTGTTTCGCATTTACTGTTCCCACAGTTGGAATGAAGTGTGCAATCTTTGACAACTGATCCACAACCACCATCAAAGTATCATAACCCTTAGACTTCGGCAAACAAGTGACGAAATCAAGTGTCACACTTTGAAATGGCCATGCCGGTGCTGGAATGCACTGCAACTTTCTAGCCTGCTTCTCAGTTCTGCGCTTACATTGCTGGCATACAGGACAGGAACGGACATAGTCCGCTACATCATCTTCCATACCAGACAAGAAAAATCCCTTTTTCAATGAAGCCAGAGTCTTTCGTTGTCCACCATGTCCTGCTGCTGGAACATCGTGATGTTCCCGCAGAAATAACTGCTGAAGATCCTTAGAGGGAAGGTACAATCTTTCTTGCTTATAGAATATAAGCCCATCCCGAACTGAGAAGTGAAGTTTCGCATTAGTGCGACTAGCAACTTTTGCTGCTTCGCTACCAGGGCTCTGCTTCGACAACTCCGCACGGCGTAAGATTGTCTTCGCCAATGGATCACTTCCATACGAAGCCCGAATGTCTTCCAACCAGTCCAAACTGATTGCTGATATTGCCCGGAATTGAGCTTGACGACTCAACGCATCCGGAACAATATTGTCTTTACCAGATTTATATATGATTTCAATATCATATCTAGCAAGCTTCTCTTGCCAACGAGCCTGCTTCGGCGTAAGCTTAGGCTGCGTAGCAGAGTAGCTTAGTGTGTTACTATCCGTATAAACCTTAGTATGTCCACCCAAGTAGTGTCTCCAGTGTTCCAGGGCCGACACTATAGCAAACATCTCTTTCTCGTGCGTTGGCCATCTTCGTTGGGTCTCATCCAATTTCTTGGAATAGAACGCAACGGGACAACCATGTCTTTTTAGCGTAACACCAACTGCTTTGTCACAATCTTGCTATAACACGGCACCAATAGCATAACCAGATGCATCACAATGCACTTCGAAGGGTTTATCAAGATCTGGGTTCCTGAGAACAGGAACCGTAGTCAAGATCTACTTCAATCGTACAAAAGCACGCTGACAAGCTGGTGTCCAATGAAACGGAATATTACTCTTCGTTAACTCAGTCAACGGAAGTTGTAGCTGGTGTCCAATGAAACGGAATATTACTCTTCGTTAACTCAGTCAACGGAAGAGCAATACTTGCAAAATTGCGGACAAACTTGCGATAGTATCCCGCCAAACCGAGAAAGGAACGAACATCTGATACAGTGGTCGGGACTTCCCAGGACTTCACCGCTTCCACCTTCTTTGGATCGACCTCAATCACGCCACCACCAACTATATGTCCGAGAAAGTTTACGTGCAATTGACCAAAAGCGCATTTACTTTCCTTAGCATATAGTTTGTGTTCGCGCAATTTTTGAAACACCAGCTCCAAGTGTTTCAAATGATCCTCCAACGTTTCACTAAAGACTAGAACATCGTCGATATATAGGACAACAAATGCATCCAAATAATCTCCGAATATTCTATCCATCATAGTGCTGAACGTTGCCAGAGCATTGCATAACCCGAACGGCATGACAAGGAACTCATAAGATCCGTATCGAGTCTTAAAGGCTGTCTTCTCCACATCCTGATCTGCCACCCATATCTGATGATATCCGGACCGCAAATCAAGTCGCGTAAAATACTTAGCCTTTAAGAGTTGGTCAAACAAGTCATCAATGCGAGGCAAAGGATAACTGTTTTTAACCGTGATCTTATTGAGTGCCCGATAGTCAATACACATCCTCATGGTTCCATCCTTTTTCATAACGAAGAGGACCGGCGCTCCATAAGGTGACTTGCTTGGTCGGATATGACCTTTGTCAAGAAGCTCCGTGAGTTGTTTCTTGAGTTCAGCCATCTCCTTGATGTTCAACCGATATGGAGCTTTCGTAGGCGGTTTAGAACCCGGAATAATCTCAATCCGATGATCAACCTCACGGCTAGGAGGTAGCCCTGGCGGCAAATCCTTCGGAAAGATATCCTGATTCCTCGCCAACAACTCCAATATCCTTTTTGGTACAGGATCAACCCCATCGCCAATTCGTACTGAGTCACCAACACCCTCAGCTTCCATCACTTGAACCCAAAAGGTCTGACATCCCCTCTTAGCTGCTTTTTGAACGGCCCTCGCAGTTAGGAACTTTGCATCCCAATCTTTTGAGGAACGCTTTTGCAACTGAAAGGATACATCAGGATGTCCTTCTGACTTCAATGTGATACGACTTTGTCCAGCACCATAAATCCCTTTTATATACTTGTTGAAGAAATCCATACCAAACACCATCTGAAAATCTGGTATCTTCAACACTACCAAGTCCACTCTTTCTTTCCACTTGGATATCTTTATTGGAACATCACTCACAAACTTTCTGGCTACTTGCCCACCTTCCGCAAACCGGAAGTGCATAGGCGACATTTGCTCAGCATTCAATCCTAACAACTTAACTAAGTCTTCGGATATCACGCTGTGCGTAGCTCCCGTGTCAATCATCACTCGGATTCGGTGTCCACGGACAAAGCCTACCAGATACATTAACGGATCAGTGTTTGCATTGACTGCAAGAAAAGCTTGAGGAAAGCAATGAAAGTTACTCACCTCTTCTTCCTCATAGTCTGCATTGACCAACTCGTCAACCCCTTCGGCTTCACCACCACCGTCTTCCCTCATGACATTAACCCGAGACCTTGTCTTATGCTTGTTGGGACATTCTGAGGACCTATGTCCCGACTCTCCACAATGGAAGCAATGAGCCACACTACCCATTCCGCTAGGAGCAGGTTTTGTAGGTTGCTGTTGCTTGTACCCACCAGGAGGAGGAACAGAGGGCCTAGGACCAGAAGAAGCTGCTGGTGGTCTCCAACCACCACCACCTTTATTCACCGTAGCTTGTGAGCCCCCAGGGCGGTACCTACTTTCCACCCTTTGTTTCCGATCACCTTGCTTATTCCCAGAATTCTTATTCTTGTCCGAGTTACCAGCATACGATTGCTGATATTGTTCTATGAGCGAGTGACTAAAGGCAACTTGCTGTGCTGCCTCTTTACACTCTAGGTACGTCTTCTGCTTAAACTTCAAAATCTCATTTCGAGAAAGTGAACTTAAACCCTCCAGGAAATAACTCTGAGCATCTTCGTCACTCATATTTGCAATCATAATGCGCTTCTGAGCAAATGCATTAACGTAATGCATAAGGTCCCCTCGCTGCTTTAACCGCCGCAGCTCTGCGCGAAGTCTCAGACCAAGATCATCCGGCAAGTATTCCTTACGGATACGAGACCGCATCTTGGTCCAACTTCTAGTCTGCCCTTTTTCAGCACACACCTGGCGCCACCAAGTTTTGGCATGATCGGTGAGAAAGGATTGCGCGCACGCAACTTTCGTACGATCATCTACGTCTGCCGCTATGAAGTAGTTCTCCATATCGTAGACCCAGTCTTCCAAAACCTGATAGTCCTGCATGCCTCTGAAATTGGGTGGTTTCGGAGGCTTGAACTTTGAAACTCGTGCAACCGGGGGCGGCTGCAGAACTTCATCATCCTCAGAACTTGAAGAGGAGTCCGGTTGCTTAGGCTTAGCTGGTTTAGCTACCTCAGCTTCTTTCTTCCTCTTCTTGTTCTCCTTCTTCAATTTGCGAATCTCCTTTCGCAAATTCTCGATCTCGACTTCATGAGCCGTGCGCTGCAGTGCTGTAGCATTTGGCTCATCCTCTTCCGACTCGGCCTCAGCCTCTTCCGCAGCATCTCTAGCAGGAGTTTCCTCCTCTCGATTCGCCCGTCTAGAGGTTTCAGCATCATCAGCACGGTTCCTCTTCACCATCTTGCTAGCTGCATGCATGCCTCTATCAGTAACTGAACATGCATACAACATTCTTACCGAATGGTGCTATCCAACTAATCCTACACAGGTCGCTTCGGATCTACTAGAAAAGTCTCTGTGTATGCAACTTGAGTCAGAAAATCCGACAAAAGTTGGATAGGAATCGCTCAGACAATTCTTCTGATACCAAATGTAGCGCACCTGAATTTGGAGCCGAACTCCAAGCCCGTTGCGCTACGAAACGAGGGTCCGGTACAATCCCACGAGCACCAGCTCCCCGTATCCAGCACCTGCACGCAAAATGGTGTCAGACGGAGTCTGGCACAATTTTGGCATACCGGTGGCCTAACGCGAGAAGGAGGGTACTCCACCGACTAGAGCAGCGTGGAGCTTGGGCTTAGACCCAAGCCGGACGCAGAACAAGGAGCGACACAGCCCAGCGGGAGCCAAACTAATGTCTCAGGTGGTCGGACATGCATTCCAACCACTATCCCTACTATACCTCCCCCCCCCCCCCCCCCCCCCCCCCCTTGAGGGACACACGCTTTGGGCTTTCACCCCAAGCCTCCCTTAGTACCAGGAGTTAGTCTCTGGGACAAGTCCGAAACTTACTAAATATGGAATGGCCTTAGATTGCGAATTTGGACACGGGATGAACACCATTGTGTTCAAGCCGATCTCTACATTCTGTAAATATGCCAAATGAGCGAATCTAGACACTTCCCATAAATAGCATATGGGACCGAAATGAGACCAACACTAAGGGCATGATAGCGAGGGTGTTTGGCAGACACGGTAAGCTATCATCAATCGAATATTGAGGGACTAGTCTCAATATCACGGGGGTTCCCAACACTAGCAAGTGCAAGTCAGCGAATGAGTTTCTCTAACCAGGTCAAGTATGCTTGACAAATAGCATGTAGGAATTCCGTCCTTATGCTCATCTGGTCAAGTGCACATGCGATGACCAGTTTCTCAACTAGCTTGAGTGGAGACTATAAAAGGGACCAGCAGTACCGACCTCCTGCCGTCGTGGCAGTAAGGAAAGAGTGCCCGTAAGGACTGGCCGACAAGTATCTTTCGATACCCGAAGTCACATTTGCGACATCAGGTGCGGCTGCCAACTAGGGTGAAAATTCATATAGTATTTTATGTCAATTAGATGAAAGGTGTATTATTTCGGAGTGACGGGCCCAATGTCTCCCTGATGTGTACGACTATGGAAGTTGGATCAGGAGTTTGAGTAGGGTTCCTTAAAAAGGGTAATCACCAATACAACTCGTCTTTGGGATAAGGACTTTGTTGGGGGGGAAGAATTGTTAGGCACCAACTTTGACCACATGGTCAACATTGGTCAAAGGGAGGCTCAAGGGTATATTTAAGGGACTTAACCTACCCTAGGGCTCACAGTGGAGTGGCAGCGTAGTGGAGCTTTTGAGGTAGCTTGGGGGTGGTTGGGTGGTGAGGAACCTCAAGAGGTGGTGTAGTATAGTCCAGGGTAACTAAATTTCTGTCTTTTTATGCCAAACCATAACACGTGAAACATCCTCTTCGGTTGCTGAATTTACACCAAGGTTAAGACTTGGAAGTAGACTAGGTCGAAGCTCTAACAAGAGGGGTGTAAGCCATAAATTTTTCCTTTCCAATTTGTTAGCTTACCTTGTCTATTCGACCATCACGACTTTGGCCTTTGCTAAGTTCCCTCGCCAAAGTTTCTGCCTATTGTACTAGCTCTTACTTGGTCTTACTTGGTTTTAACAACTCACTACATAAGCAATAGAGTGTTAACCATCCTTCCATGGATTCCCAAATCTCTCCCAATCCCCCTCCCCAAGTGAGATTGGACTTAAGGTTCAGCTACACTCCCCGTAAGCACAAGAAGCTAACCACACCAAGCCTCTAGATTCCTAACATCCCTTGGTACAACAAGACTTGATCATAGAACCCTCTAAATCCCAAGCCTTAGGGGCAACACTTGCTTCGGGACACTAGTAGGGGGAAACACTGTGGCCTAACAACCAAATATGGGTATGTTTACTTCCCCACTCCCATCCCAAAACGGAAGGCCCAAGCCCCTAGGAAGGGTGAGGACCAATGAGCCACAAGGTACTCAAATGGGGCACCACTTCACATGAGCCGGGAGTACTGCAGTCAGTTTCCCTTCCGGGAGTGGCACTTCCTGAGGTGGCCCCTCTGGCACCACCCAAGTCCATGCTCACTCCTGCCCAAGGCCCCTCAGCCCCTGTCTCAACCTCAAGTTAGTTTGGAAGCACCATTGGAGAGATCCTTCAAGACTGGTTCCTAAACCTCAGACTCGATCAATCTTGGACCTGATCTCGGATCTCGGACTCTGTCTCAAACTCGGTCTCGAACTCAATCTTGAACTCAGTCTCAAAGTCAACTCGGACTCGATCCCAAACTTTGTCTTGAACTCAGTCTCAAAGTTAGTCTTGGACTCGATCTTAGACTTGGTCCAATCCAATGAACTCTTTATCATTTTGGTCGTGCTTTTGGCGGGTCCGACTCTGCTGGTTGGCTAAGGGAATCGCACCACATGTTGATTGATATTTGGCAGGTCTAGTTTGCTTCGGCTGGGCTCGACCCAAGGGGTAGGGTGTCAAGAGAGCAGGGCTTTTAGGAGAGCTGCAGCTCTCAGCTTCCGTTCATGAGGGCGTGAACTTGCAGGAAAATGTGGTGGATTGTAAGCAACCAAAGAGAATGACTTGAGAGATGATCCATAGGGGTTCAAATATAGAAGGAAAGGGCCCATGAATAAGAGTGCACCCCCTTTTTTAATCAGTTAAGGGTCTTAGGATATTTGGGGTTAAGCATCCTTTGTCAAGACCCCCAAGAAGATCAAGACTGGAAAATACAAAAGACAAATAGAAAAGCTAATGGAAACAAAGAAGAAGCCTTAAACTAGCGTTGATTTAGATTATGGAGAAATGGAATAAGGCTAACCTATATATACTATAGGTTGATGAAGCTCCACCACTCTTACGGCCTAAATATAGCTGGGGTCGAGGAGGTGCCACATCTTCATCAAGAATGTGATTTGACACTCAAAAATTGTACGGGAAATTAGAGAGTCAGGAATAGGGAAGTGTCTCGAGAGTTAGGAATATAATCTACGGGTCAAGAATCCGGCGAGAGTCAAGAATGTGGCAAGAATTGGAGGATATCTGACAGCACCCCCTCCTCAAGAACAAGTGAAATGAGTACGTGAATAGGAACGAAGAGGAGGATGAAATGGGCGGTGAGGGATGGGAGAGGGAGAATGAAAAGAATGAAGACTGGGACAAGAAGGATAGCAGTAGTGGAAGTCTTGAACAAAGTCAGGAGAATGAATTAAGTTGTCCGCAGATTCCCAAGTGCGTTTCTCAAGTCCATAACCCTTCAAGTCTACTCAATAGTAGACTTTAGACCGTGAGATCTTGGAATCAAGGATGTCCTGAACCTCATACTCAGACCCATCTTTGAGCTGCATTGGTGGAGGTGGAGGAATGACCCAATTTGGAATAGGACTGGGAATATAAGGCTCAAGGAGAGAGGAGTGAAAAACAGGGTGAATTTGATATGAGGAGGGAAGTGCAAGGTGATAAGTGATAGGATTAATGATAGTAGTGATAGGGAAAGGATCGAGGCGTTTGAAATTGAGTTTGGGACATGGCTTGGTGGTGGAGATATTTTGCTTGAGGAGCCAAACTTTATCCCCGATATTGTAAGGAGGACAATCCTAACGATGGACATTGGCGAATGTTTTGTGAGATTCCTGAGCACGATGGAGGTGGAAGGAGATGGAGTTGTGGATTTCCTGGAGGTTGGAGACAAATACCTCAAAGTGGGGATTTGAATGAGAGGATTCAGATGGAGAAAGAAGTGAGAGATTGAATTGAGGATTTTAGCCAGAGTTTGCAAAGAAGGGGAAAACTCGAAGGGAGGAGTGAACAGAGTTGTTATAGGAGAACTCAACAAAGGGAAGGATATCGAACCAGTCATCTTGATGATAATTGATGAAGCACCTTAATAATTGTTCCAATGTTTGAATCATTCACTCCGACTATCCATTAGTTTGAGGATGATACACTGAAGAGAGGTTGGCCTTCACTCCAAGCAACTGCAAGAACCATTGCCAAAAATGAGAGATGAACTGAGGTCCCTGATTCGAAACCACATCTATAGGAATCCCATGAAGTCGCAAAATTACCTTAAATAACAATTTTGCCATGTCCTCGCCCGAAAACTCCTTGGTACACGACAGAAAGTGTGCCATCTTTGTTAAGCGATTCACCACAACTCAAATGCTATTGAAGCCTCAAGAACTCAGAAGATCACTCAAGAAATCCTGAAGATGGATTCCCAAGGACCTGAAGGGACTGGGAGGGAATGAAGCAAACCTGAAGGAAGGTGGTGAGGTACCTTATTTCGGGCGCAAGTGTCACAGAAGGTAACAAAAACTTTGATGTAGTCCTCTATGTGGGGCCACCAGAAGTCCCGTGCAACCAGCTCATAGGTTTTCACAATGCTGAAGTGACCAGCAGTTGGGCTATCGTGACACGCTATTAAGACCAACCTTCGAGCATCACCTTCAGGAACATAAAGCTGCTCCCCATGGTACAACAAGCCATCTAAAACCTTGAACTCATCAAATTGCTAGCAGTCAGGAGTCACTGGGTGTCCAGCCTAAAGATGGGGGAAAATGTCGCTGACGAGGTTGTCAGATTGAAGATTATTTCTAATCGCATCCATCAAGGAGGAGTCTTGAGGGGCCAGGGAAATTGCCATAACATGAAGCTGATCAGGACCGAGGATAACCTGATCCTGTTGATCGAAGGCAAGATTACCAGGCTTGAGACTGAGATAGGAGCGCCTTGAAAGAGTATCAAAAAAGCCCTGAAGCTTTCTAGGTCTATACTTGATAACAAAGTTAAACCGACTCAGGAATTGTGCTCACTTTGCCTAACGATAGCTCAAAACTTGGAAAGTGGCAAAGTACTCAAGATTTTTGTGATCCATCGAGACCATTGTTTGGTGGCTTGCCCCCTCTAAGAAATGACACCACTCTCCAAAGGAATCCACGATGGCAAGGAGCTCCTTGTCGTGGATTTCATAATTGATCTCCGCAGGCTGGAATTTTTGAGAATGGAAAGCGACTGGATGAAATTCTTGATCCGCTCCGAATTGAAACAGCACAGCACCGATGGCAAAGTCGGAGGTGTCCACCTTGATGAAGAAAGGTTGTGAGGGATTAGTGTGGATCAAAACAAGAGTAGAACTGAAGGCCACCTTGAGTGTGTTGAAGGCCTGTTGGGTAGCAGCAAACCAAGAGAAGGGAACATCCTTGTGAGTGAGATGCGTGACAGGAAGGACAATGTTAGAGTAGTGAGCAATGAATTTGTGGTAGAAGTTGGCGAAGCCAAGGAAAACTTGAATGTCCGACATTGATTGTGGAGGCTCCCATTTGAGAATAGTCTTGACTTTGGCAGGATCCATCGTGATACCCTCAGGAGTGACAATGTACCCAAGGAACTCCATAGACTCCTAATCGAAGGAACATTTCTCAAGCTTCGCGTATAGGTCGTGTTCCTGCAACTTCACTAGCACCTTGCGCACATGCTCATCGTGCTCCTCCTGAGTTTTTGAGTAGATGAAGATGTCATCGAGGTAGACGATCACCATTTGATCAAGAAACTCCCAAAACACGTCGTTTGCCATGTGTTGGAAAACTGCTGGAGCATTTGTCAAGCCAAACGGCATGACAGTGTACTCGAAGTGGCCATAGCGGGTTTGGAACGCAGTCTTCCATTCATCGCCAGGCCGGATCTGGATCAGGTTGTATGCTCCACAGAGGTCGATCTTGGTGAAGAAGTGGGCACCGCCAAGGTGTTCCAATAGGTCCAAGATCAAGGGCAACGGATAACGGTTCTGAAAAGTCACCTTGTTCAAACCTTGATAGTCGATGACTAGCCGCAAACTCCCATCCTTCTTCTTGACAAAGAAGACAGGTGCTCCAACCAAGGACTGCGAATGCTGAATGTACCCCGAGGCAAAGTTCTCGTCCACATGCTCTTTGAGGACCTTAAGCTTGGACGGGGATAATCCGTAGATAGGCCCCCACGGAGGTGACGCTCCTTCCTGTAAATCAATAGAACAGTCATAAGGCCAATGAACAGGCAGTACACTAGCTTTTTTCTTGTCAAACACATCCTCAAAATCATGATACTTCTTAGGAAGACTGACAAGAGAAACATGTAAAGCAAAAAGGAAAACAAGTTCTTCATGAAGGAGTTCTTTCATTGTGATTGTGGAGATAGGAGGAGGCGTACAACTGAATGGAATGATGAGATGAGGATACTGTCTAGTGTAATATGGAAGAGAGGGGAAAGAAAAGGGTGAAAATTTTGTAGAGTCAAGAACAAAACCCTGATTTGAGTTTAGGGAACTTTTCCTGATTCGGACTCGATGAATAGCAGAGGAAGACGTGGGAGATGGTGACGTGGGAGAGATAAGTTGTAATTCTTTCCAACAGATCTAGGGCTGGTGCAGTTGGAACCAAGGAAGGCCAAGCACTATAGAGGAGGACTTGCTGTTGATAATGCTGAAGGTGATATCAGTGACGGTAGACCCGATGTGTACTCGAACGGGCAACATTTCCCTAAGTCTAGAAAATGGAGACACAAAATGCCCACCAATGCCTTCAACCCTCAGATCCCATATAGTAGGAGAAAGAGGAACATGATGTCGGGTAGCAAAATCCGTGTCCATGAAGCAGGAAGTTGCACCCGAGTCCAGTAGGGCCAAAGCCTTGAGTCCTGATTGTCCAGTAAAAGAAAGGAGACATGGGATGTGGAAGTTGTGGAAATTGGTGGTGGCTTTGATGAAAGGTGGTGAGGAGCTTGATAAAGAAGAAAAGTGATTTTTATTCGGGGAGTCCAAACAGATAGCTCCTACTCTATTTGGACAGGGTCGTTTCCCGACTGCAATAGAGGTGGACCTTGAGGCAGAGTGAATTCGAGCAGTCGAGGAGGCTTCTTGGGACACACAGCTGCTTTGTGATTAGGATCAACACAGTAGAGGCAAAGATTATGAGATACTCAATGTTGCTTCTCAATAGGACTCAACTTCCCTCTAATGAGTCGGGGAGTACCAGAGATATCCATTAGGACCGGAGTAATAGGTTCAGGAATATGCCCCGAAGACTCAAGCTGGGATTCCTGAGTCTGGGACAAGAAAACGGTGGCGTGGCAACTTTCTTGACGACGTTCAAAGAGATGATTGTCACATCAAAAAACTTTGTCGATGGCATCCGACAGGTCCGTGGGATCCTCCATGGTGAGCAACAAATCCTTGACACTGTTGTTGAGGCCAAAATGAAATTGATCAATCAGGGCCCGCTCATCCCACTGAGTGTCCAAGGCAAGGAGTTGGAACTCTACAGCATAGATCAAGGCAGAACGAGACCCTTGAGAGAGACGTCTCATCTTTGTGGTGGCAGCCCGAACCCGATCCGTCTCGCCAAAACATGCTTCGAGCTTCTCTTTGAACAATTGAAGATCCATCAGCTCCAGAACCACGACCCCTTTCATGCTCTTCTCCATGAGAGGAGAAATCCATGACAAAGCTACACCTTCGAGCAACGTCCCAATCGCGCCGATTTGAGACTCGGGAGTGGGGTACCGCCAATGTTGAAGTGCGAAGATCAGCTCCATCTGGTCCAGGAATCCGCGAAGCTCTGAACGCTTGCCTGAGAACTTCGCCGGGGACTCACCTTTGGTTCAGGAACTCGCTTGATCCTTGAGCCAAAAGTGAAGCAAGCTCCTATTGCATGTGAAGAAGAGTCACCTTCATCTCGGTATTCTCAGACTGGATTTTTGCAAGGACTTCGGCAAAGAAATCAGGATGGCTTGGAGACTCCATCGGAAAAAAAGAAAGAAAAGGGGGAAAAAAGGCAAAGGCAGTCAAACAATCAAAACGAGCTAAAGCAAAAGCAAAAAACACAATCTGAATCAAACTATCAAGACCCCCAACAAGATCAAAACTAGAAAATGCAAAAGACAAAGAGAAAAGCTAGTGGAAACAAAGAAAAGGCCTTAGACTGGCGTTGATTCAAATTGTGAAAAAATGGAACAAGGTTAACCTATATATACTATAGATTAAGGAAGCTTCACCACTCTTGGATCGAGAACGGCCTAAATATAGCTGAGGTCAAGGAGGTGCCACATCATCATCAAGAATGTGGTTCAAGACTCTAGAATCGTATGGGAAATCAGAAAATCAAGAATAGGGAAGTGTCTCGAGAGTCAGGAATAGGGAACTGTCTCAAGAGTCAAGAATATGGTCTGCGAGTCAGGAATCCGGTGAGAGTCAGGAATGTGGCAAGAATTGGGGGTTTCTTGACATCTTTGGGTTTGAATAGTATTGAGCTGGGTGGCTTTCCGGGAAGTTTAAACTCACAAGCTTACACGGGGTTGTCTTTACAATTTTTTGGTCAAATAGTTTTACAAATAGCTTGATTATGTGTAGATTACATATTATCATAGAGAGCATTGTGATAAGAATGGGATTCCTTGTCATGGTCAACTTGATCCAACTGGAGGAAAGTCATTATTTTCTTAGAAGCTTTCAGTAGATATTCGATATTGTATGATTCATATGATCTAGCAAGATTTCACATCAAATCAAATTTGTAATGAGCATATACAAATTGTGGGAAGAAATAAATCAGCTTCTCGAGATGATTTTCCACGTATACAAGATATCAATAATTTACATAAGAAGTATTTGCTTTCAACTTATCAACTACATGAGAATGATGCATAGAGTGTACATATTTGGAAAAACACAAATCCTAAGAAAGTATTTTTCTATTAGGAAGGTGATCGAGATAAAGATTGTTTAACTATTGGGATTCAGATAACTTGGCAACTACAAAAGATGGTGGACTTTGCAAATAATAATTTATTGAGTCTTGATGCAACTTTTGGAACTAATTGCTACAAGGTAAAATTTTCATTTATTTTTAAGTGAATAATATTTAATAATTTATAGTTCCCATTATACACCTTGCTTTTGATTATCATGGAAATAGTATTCCAATTGCATATTGGGGCCTGAGTTTTAACTTCTAATGAAAAAGAAGAACATATGAAGAATTGGATGATATCTCTTAAAAAATGAATTTTAGAACACATACCAGAATGGAAACCATATGTGATAATGATTAATAATGCTGAAGTATAGATTAATGGTATAAGGTAATTAATTTAAAATGATATAATTTTTTTTCTTTTATATAGAGCTACATTTGATTGTCAAATTTTATTATATATTTGGTATGTAACAAGGAATTGGCTCAGATATATTATTCATAAAGTGAAATTTAGGATATTAGGAAGGAAATATGGAAACGTCTTGAAGATATTATGTATCATTTAATTTATGTAGCTTTTGATGATGATAATATTATGTGAACTGAGATTAAACAACTTATTGAACATTTTGAGGTGGATTTTCAAAATGAAGTAGCCTTTATCAAGTATTTTCAAGATGAATGGAAGGACAAAGTTGGTTAGTGAATCAATATTTTGATTTTTATAATATATTTCTATTTATATTTAATAGATATGTGGGTTGTTGCTGCTCGAAATTTCCCTCATGCTAACAAGGAGATAAATATTTTGATTAAGGCATTCCATGCAAATATGAAAGCTATACACTCGTTTGAGAAAAAACATGCCCGTAATCGAAGGATTGATTGGGCAATTTATCAACTTACTACTAAGGTTCATGCAAAGTACTGGTTTACTAGTTATTACAAAGATCATGGTTTTATTTGAAACCATTCATATGAAAAGTTAATCAATGGTGCGATTGTTAAAGCAAAAAATATTAACAACTCTCAAATAAAATTCGATAATAACAATACTCACAAATCTTATGTACAATCCTTTTTAGATCTAGTTATATGGCATTTTGTTGTTGGAAGTGAAGGACACAGTGATTGGGATTTTTTGACTTGGTGTAATTGTCCATGGGCAACCAAAAAAAACTTTTACAAGCATCAAGCAAAAACTATTATATTAAAACAAGGAGAGAAAACCATCTGAATTGCAACTAGTTATGAGTTTCAACCATCACAATCACATGTAATTTTAGAACCTAGGTCAGATGACTTATTTTATCATTATCAAAATTTTGAAGCACTTGACTTGGAAGCTATGACAGAGATAATTCACTTATTAATTAAAATTTTGAAATACTTATAAAAATTTGAGCAGAAAAATATCCATCAAAATTTTTATCATGAGCAAAAAAATTTAGTTGGAGACTACATAGAGGTAAACTAGCATATTTTATATACTAATATATATGAATATTGAGCAAAAAAATATCCATCAAAATGTGTATCATCAACAAAAAATTTAGCTAAGGAGTACTATACAAGTAATTTACACTAAACAAATTTTAAATATTGATATGAACTTTGAGCAGGAAGATATCACTCTATCAAAAGTTATAAAAGTGATATTGCAGCAAAAGATGATTGATATTTTACAAAATCTTCCTAATGAAGAAGCTTTTTTATCTATGGTTGACAACAATTTAGAAATGATACAATAGAAAGGTGCAACCTTTAAAACTAGGCCATGCAATTTTATTCATTTTGCAGTAGAATTTTAATAGCATGTTAATAGTTATGAAGCGGGCAAAACCTTTGGTGGAAAGAATTACAGATAAAAAAAAGCTTTTAGTAGTCCAAAAGCAATTCCTTTTACTAGGCAGAGGAAGATAAGAAAGAAAAGTTCTTTAAATGAAAAAATCAATCTTAGTAAAGAATAAATATAAAAACAAACTCTTTATGTACTTACATTGCATATATTTAAATTAGTTAGAAGATTTCATAGGATCACCACTCCTAATGGTCATCCATGACATTCATTGGCCACATAAAGCATGCAAAAAGGTGTCCACGTGCATGCTGATTCAAATTTGGCCAAGTGTTAGGGCTATGGCCATAAGGAAGTAATTAGGGCACACACTGGGCATGGGCAGATGTGCGGGGGTGGGTGGGAGTGCAGACGGGAGCCATGAGGGCATGTGGATGCCAAGAACCGTGGGCAGGAGTGCATAGCGGCGACGAATGGGAGAGGGAGTGCGCTAGAGAAAAAACAAAAAGAAGGCCTAATGCCATGTCATTGCCAGGTAAGTGGAGAGAGAGTGAATCAGGCCCAACCACTAAATCCCACTATCCTCTAGGACTTCCTCACCATAGGAGCATATTTTTGGTCACTACACTAGAGGGTTACTCCTCTTCTTTTCCACAGTCTAGGACTTTGAGACGATATTTCAAAACACCATGGCCTTATGCGAACCCTGTGGGTACACTCCCCACCTTCCACCTTTAGATGCCCTAGCCATGTGTCTAGAGTGAAGTTTTGATGAGCCATGCTAAATATCCAAGCAAGTAATGCCACCCACACTTGAATTGGGAATATCGACCATTCAATCTCCCAGGGGAGCTAGAGTTACCTCTTAAACACTTCACGAAGCTAAATTGTCTATTTATATTCACTCTAGTTTTGAACTCCTCAATGGTTTTATCATCACCCTATATATGGGTATAGCCTTTCTTGGTCACACTAGCCTTTCTTGGCTAAATTAGCTCTACTAGAGTCCTCCCTCTACTATATTTTTAGAGCTCACCAAACCCCCTAGGGTTTGGGAGACGAATGCTTTAGGCTTTCACCCTTGGACTCGGACTTAGACTCAGATTCGGATTTAGACTCAGATTCGGATTTAGACTCAGATTCGGATTTAGACTCGGTCTCGGACTTAGACTCAGACTCAATCTCAGTCTCAGTTTCAGTCTCGGTCTCAGTATCGGCCTCAGTCTTAGCCTTGACCTTGAACTCCATCTTGGACTCCATCTCAGATTCATCTTGGACTCCATATCGGACTCCATCTTGGCTCCATCTCAGACTCCATCTTGGGTCCTTCTCAGATCCTATCTCGGACTCCATTTTAGACTTCATCTCGGACTCCATCTCAGACTCCATCTCGGGTCCATCTCGACACTTCCACGTATTATATGTTTAGTCCTTTTGTGTCCCTTTTCTAGAGACTTATTTATTGCTTGCTTTGTGCTCGTTCCTTGAGCTCTTTGTTGGGAGTTCCACTCCCACTCTCAATTATCCAAGTTGGAGCTTTTAGTCCAAATGTGTTACATGTGTTAGGCTTCCACTTTGGCCATTACCCCATGGCACCCTTTTAACTTCACTTTGGGGCTTAGGGATTTATGTCTCACAAATAAGAGCTATAGTTTCATTTAATTTAGACAAATTCCAATCTAAATCATCTACACAAAAACAATCCTTTTCATAGAATTCTTGCACCTCATCAAGCCATGGGGATCCTCAATGATTTTCTTGAATCAATATGAAGTTGAATTGATTGCTTACCTCTAGAAATTGATGTGCTGCCGCCATGCTTGATCATAAAAGAAACAGAAACATTTTTAGGTCAATTATGGGTGGAATAGGGCGTGCTAATTGAAATTTGGCTAAGTGTTGGGGTTGTGGCCACGTGGAAGTAATTAGGGCACACATTGGGCGTGTGGGGGTGGGCGAGAGTGCAGGCAAGAGCTGTGAGGGTGAGTGGGCAGGTGGGAGCTGCAGGCAGGCAATAGCTGCAGGTGGGAGTGCATAGCAGCGACAGATGGGAGAAGGACTGCGTTGGAGAAAAAAACAAAAAGAAGGCCTAATGCCATATCACCGCCAGGTAAGTGGAGAGAGAGTGAATGAGGATGGTGTTTAATGGCAGGCCGCCCTTCATCATGGTCTACAATTAGGGTTCTTTTAAGCAAAGCATGAAAGTTTGACTCTTTTAACCAATATTATCTGATCTGGAGGCTATTATCAAATGGAGGGGTGATTGAAATGGATTTCAACATGAAATATTGTCATTAAGCATTTGTTTTAGTTTATAACTAAGTTAGAATTTTTGTAAAGAAATACAGTTTTTGCTAATGGTTAACTACCCTGGAAAAATGTTCTTGAAAAATTAATTTTAATAATGTTATGTATACTTAATAAGTGCTTTAAAAAGTTGACATGTGTTGTTTGATGACTTTTATCATTATTTAAAAACCTATCTAAATATTTGAAATTATAGTTTAATTTTGTAAAATGTGCTACTAAGATGTTGATAATGGGAATCCAATTGAATAATTCTAACAATATATTATGAGTTGTTCTTGTTAGTTAATATAGTAATACCAAATTATTCATAGAATATTAGGGTTTTTAGGCTTTCATAAAATTATACAGTCATTTACTTATAATAATAATAATAATAATAATAATAATAATAATAATAAATTTTATTAAATTGTATAACACTTATAATTTTATAAGATACCAGAAAATTAGTATTAACATTTATAAAAATTAATATGGAGGAATAATTATAACAATAAAATTAATTAAAAATAATATTTTATTTAATTTCTAGTATGAGTGTATAGAATATGAAAATGGAATACAAAAATATGCATATTAATTAACATAAACACCTTAATTTATATACAAGAGTGAGTGGCCTAGATTAAAACCAATCCAACAGCTATCAAAATTCCACTATACTAATATTAGTATATAATATATAGTATACTTTGTCCCAACATCAATAAATCTATAAGTAGTGCTAGTTGTTCCTACTCCTTTTGTATGAAGTGTTATAACTATTACATATGCATAATTTTTGGAAGATTAGTCTATTAAACATCATTCCAAACCTCATAAACTTACAATTTAACTTGACAGAACACCCAATACAATCCCTTCTATTGAGCAAGGAGCCCCTTAAATAAATTATATACTATAAGATTAAAAAAAATAAACTAACATCAAGTTATCTATTTTTTATTCTACAAGTGGATGATAATGGGAGTTGTAGTGTCATTATTGTCCCACTTGTACACAATCCAGTATCAAATTTAATTCATTTACATTTTTATTTAAAGTAATTTTTATGGATTATAATGATTTACTTTGTGATAGCAAACGTAATAAATAATATTTTTTAAAGGTTATTCCTGGTTTCAAAACAATTAGGATCCAACTTTTGAACACTTAATTAATTTTAATGACAAAAATATCTATAAAATTCAACTGTGTAAAACTTTTAATTGTACTTTATTGAATGCCACATTAATTTAATAATTTAGATTTAAGTACATTAATACTATTTTATTAGAGTGATTTAACAATAAATATATTCTAATTAATATTAAACAAGTCCATCTCCATACTACTCGAGCTTTGGGCCTCAACTCGGGCGAGAAGGGTCCATCCATCTCCAGATGCATGTAGGCATTCGTTCACGGCCACAACCCTCACGATGTCCCCGAATTCTATGTCCATGTATCCCTGAAGAAAATAACCAGTCAAAAGTACAAGAAGAAAAATAATAATACCTGGTATCTCTTGAGAAAAGCTTGAAGTTCTCTCATCTTTGATTTCATTCGCGCGTGTTCGTTGCTCGCTATAGCGGCACTTACTTCCAAAGGGGAGTGTCCGATCATCCTCTCAACCAGCTGCAAAATCGGAGACTGTAGTCTTGACTAAACAGAATTGAAGCTTTACCTCGTGGTTCACTAGAGCTTCTGTTAAAAGGCTTTCATCTTCGATGTATATCGCCAGCCGGTATGCATTGCGATCCTTGAAAAGGAACTCTTTCATGGCTGTAAGGAAACACTGTATCCAGAAAACGAATCGTACTTTCTTTTTTCTTTTCTTTTGTTACCTTAACTCGGCCTGATTGAACTACACCGGACTCCATAAACCGCCTCTGTAGAACCGCCAGATACGTAAAGGGAGGGAACTCCAGGCTGTCTGCGGCTGAAAAATGGACGGGCATATGTCACGAAAATCTGAAGATCATAAAACTTACTCCGCAGTTGTCTTCTACTCCTGGTTTCATTGGATTGGAGGGAAAGCATACGAATACGCGAAGTTCCCAGGCCGATAGAAGTCTCGGAAGGTGTACCAGACGAGGTCCGATGCGTAGTTTCGTCCTGTCCTGGAGGTGAACATCAAAAGAATTAGGCATGGAGAGAAAACCTGAAAGGCCTTCTTTGTGTTTACTTGGTGTTTGTTCACTGTAGGAATATGAACCGCGAGAAAAATCTTCTATAGAAACAGGTGCTTGCCTTCCTGAAGACAAAAAAGTAGAGACAGAAAATCAAAATACAAGGATAGAAGAATGAAAGAAAGAAGGCAAACACAGTCACTGTGCAAAAGTTAGACCTGTATATGGATGATCACGAACAGTCGAAGAAGGTTGCTGCTCACTTCCAGGATTGGCTGCAGCACCATTGTTTTCTTGGACGTCAGGAGTTCGGGGCCAGGCAGCTTGTGTAAGTTGCTCTTCCAACGATGGTGGCGTAGTACCACGCGGGTGCCTGTAAATATCCTTAACTAGTACACGAAGAAGAAAACTTTACCTGTTTCCCCGAGGAGGTTTGTTTACTTGATGTGCCACTCTCTGTCGAGCCTCTTCAAGCTCTTGGACAACACCTCCTAGAACAGTAACAATTTCCGGGACAAGAAGAAACATCCCTCTCCGGACGCAGACATTCCTTACGCAAATCTGCGGTTGGGAGAAAGAAAAATCATGGAAAAGACTTTAAAGGATTTCTTGAACGTGTACCTTCAAACCAGCTGGTTGTAAGACTTTGAGCTGTGGGATAGGACGATACTCAATGCCAAAAACTCGTTGAGCACCGTCGGTCATGGATAGCTTCAAGCATCGACTTCCAATTCCAGCATTTCTTTCCTGGTAGCGATCCTTGAGGCCGCAGCAAATGTCCACCGTTTCATCTACCTGTGTGCCATGCTCCCGTCGATAAAAAAAAATATAGAAAAACTTTCACTTACTTGTAGAACGAAAGGGCCCGCTAGCTCCACTTTGTGCATCGCCTGGACCCCTGGAGGAAGCACAGCATCGGTGACGAGATTGAAATCGGCAGCGAGGAGCTGCGCAAAGCATTTCTCGGCGCACAAGTCTACCGGCAACTGTGACGCTCCGATCTGCTCGCGCAGGCAAGAAGAAAGCCACTGCGCCTTAGGCCGCATTCCGCGAGAAGCCATAATCTCCACAACCCGCTCCTCCATCGAAATCCCAAAACCCTACTAGGGTTCTAAGCATCCCGCCATTTTGCTAGCTTGAAAGGTTCCAGGAATATGCTTGCCAAGCAAGGGCTTTATGGTGTTTTGCCGCGCGCACTCTCTTCTCTTCCAGATCGCGCATTGCGGCAATTCGATCCTGCCGTGCCGAGGATATTGTTCCCCAAGACGCGCCACGGCGTGACATGGGACGATCCCTGCCACTGGCTGCGAAATTCGGACGAATCAGCACGCGCAATCGACCATGGCTGGGACAAGGGAGCTGCAGCGCCAGATCCGCCAGGAAATGGCGAGTAGGATGGAGAAGGAGCTCACGTCGCTGCCAGAGCGCTGGGGGCATTGGTGAGTTCTTCCCGTTTGAACTTTTTAGTTTTTGGCTTAGACGAAAAGCTTAATGACAATGTAGGAACTATTTCGTGCAGATCCCACAAGGGAAAGAGTTTCCCATCTACTCGAGACGAAGAGCCCGCAAAGGTGGAAGGCTGAAGGCTTTCTTGACAAAATTTTCTCGACAAGAGGCAGAGTGAAGTGATGATCGACATCAATGCGCTTGCTGCGAAGCACGATAAAGTTTTGAGGATCTATCCTTCGTTCTCTCGTCGTAGCTATCATGAGGATGATCGATCGAAAGGACCTGCATTGCGATGAATGAGATTCACAAAATTCGGCACTCTGAGACCAGGAAAGGAAACAAAGCGACTAGAACAAAAATCAGGGCAGAGCTCACCACAGGCCACCGCCAACGGCCTGTGGCAACAAGTTTAATAATCCAACACATGATTCAACACAGCAATCCAGGAACATATAACTCGTCTTTGAAAGCATCGAGCTCATAAGACCAAACGTTTTGTGACGACTTAGTTTATAGCAGAACTTAGAGAAATTTTTGTCACTGCCTCGTGTAACTAAGGTTTTTCCATGGTGAAGCGCAGCTGGTGTAGTGGTAGTATCCTCCCACCTCATCCGGATGGCTTATCTCCAAACAGATAGAGTCCAATGTTTTGGGCGAGAAGACACTAGCGTCACTACTTGGCCTAGGTTCTCAGGTTGTCCCATGAAATCGCCACCGTCCATCAAAGATCATCCCAGCCGTCGATATAAACCCGTTTTGAAGAAGCTAGGTCTTCCATTCAGCAAGAAGGTCTGGGAGCGATGGCGCGTGACACCGGTGAGTTGAGCGAGGATGACTGTAGTGAGCTTCTCAAGTTTTACATGAGGGGCAAGCGGCTGGGATGTGGAGGGCAAGGGCAGGTTTTCATGATCCATAATGGCCGCAACACATATGCTGGAAAGTTGTTTCGATCGGGGAGTGATGCCGAGAGAGAAGCTCGGCTTATGTCCAAGCTTCACGCCTGCCCTGGGGTCGTCTCCTTCATGGGCTTTGTCCGGGAGAGAGATGGTGCCAAGTGCTATGGCACCATCGTTATGGAGCTGTGCGGCCCAAACCTATGCGAGGGATTGATCAACTGTGGGCCGATGAGGGAGGAGGATGCAGCGAAGACCATCAAGAAGCTGGCTGAAACGCTCAAGGAGATCCACTCCAGGGGAATTATCCACCGGGATCTCAAGCCGGAGAACATTCTTGTCAAGCTCAATGCCACTGGTGTGCACGATGTTCTGATTGGAGACTTCGGGATAGCCACAGACCTGCACAGGGAGATGTCAAAGTACTGTGGCACGGAAAAGTATATGGCACCAGAGGTGATGGCGAGGAAGGGCCGCAAGGGAGAATCACAGAACTTCTACACGGCAGCCATTGATGTGTGGGGTTTGGGAGTCATTGCGTACGAGCTGTTGAAAGGTCACAAATCGAGAATGGAAATCGATTTCTTGAGAGCGGGAGCATTTCCAACTGGTTTTGGCTCGGACCGGGCGGAGGATCTTCTCCGGGGGATGTTAGCTGTCGAACCGAGCAAGAGGGTAACGCTGGACCGTGTGCTTGCACATCCCTGGATCGTGAAGCATTGCAGCAGCAGTAGCAAGATCGAGACGACGACACGCAGCAGGCGCTGTGGAATGAAGAGGAGTCTTCCCAGCGGCAGCGACTTGATCGTGAAAAAAGCTCGTGCAGCTTAAGAACAAAAGCCAGCACCAGTTCGGTAAGCATCGTTTTTGATTGAAGAGTACAGGTACTAACTTTGCTTGCTTGGTCACCGGGTGGAATTTTTTTTGTGAGACAATGATCTTCCTGTCGAGAAAGATTTTCTATAGCAATGCAAGTACTGTCTTTGCAAGTTATGAAGTTTCTTTTCTATTCTCTTGATGGGAACAGTCAAATTCAATATAGTGGAAGGGATCGCTGATGATCCTGGCGGCAAATTGGAAGAGCTTCAACTCGCGCAAGAAGCCTCCATCCATTTCCGGATAGTCGTTCACGGCCACAACCCTATGCTGGAGAACATAAAAGATCACCACACGCTTAAGAAGAGAATATCTCATGTGTGCCTTTGTAGAAAACACCTGGTATCTCTTGAGAAAAGCTTGACGTTCTATAGCAGCACTTACATCCAACGGGGAGTGTCCGATCATCCTCTCAACCAGCTGCATAATCGGCGACCATTCTTGATTAAACAGAATTGCTCGTGGTTCACTAGAGCTTCCATTAAAAGGCTTTCATCTTCGAGCTGGTATGCATCCTTGCTCAGAAAACAATTTCTTTTCTTTTCTTTTATTACCTTAACTCGGCCTGATTGAACTACACCGGACTCCAAAAACCGCCTCTGTAGAACTGCCAGACGTAAAGGGAGGGGACTCCAGGCTGTCTGCGGCTGAAAAATGGACGTGAAGATCATAAAACTTACTGCGAAGTTTTCTTCTACTCCTGGTTTCCTGATTGGATTGGAGGAAAAGCATACGAATACGCGAAGTTCCCAGGCCGACAGGTCCGATGCTGTTCTGAAGTGAAGATAACAAGAATTATGCATGGAGAGAAAACTTGAAAGGCCTTCTTTGTGTTTACTTGGTGTTTGTTCACTGTAGGAATCCGAACCGCGAGAAAAATCTTCTATAGAAACAGGTGCTTGCCTTGAGCCAGAAAATCAAAATAAGCAAACGCAGTCACTGCGCAAAGTTAGACCTGTATATGGATGATCACGAACAGTCGAAGAAGGTTGCTGCTCATTCCAGGATTGGCTGCAGCGCCATTGTTTTCTTGGAGTTCGGGGCCAGGCAGCTTGTGTAAGCTGCTCTTCCAAGTAGTACCACGCGGGTGCCTGCAAATATCCTTAACTAGTACTTGAAGAAGAAAACTTTACCTGTTTCCCCGAGGAGGTTTGTGTACTTTATGTACCACGCTCTGTCGAGCCTCTTCAAGGTCCTCCAAGAACAGTAACAATTTCCGGGACGAGAAGAAACATCCCCCGACATTCCTTTCGCATTGGAAGAAAAGAAAATTCAAGGCAAAGACTTGTAATACTTTGAGCTGTGGGGTAGGACGATACTCAATGCCAAAAACTCGTTGAGCATCATCGGTCATGGATAGCTTCAAGCTTCGACTTCCAATTCCTTCCTGGTAGTGATCCTTGAAAATGTCCACCGCTTCATCTACCTGTGTGCTATGCTTCCATCGATGAAAAGCTATAGAAACCTTCCACTTACTTGTAGAACATAAGTGCATCGCCTGGACCTCTGGAGCGTCGGAGGAGCTGCGCGAAGCATTTCTCGGCGCGAGAGTCTACCGGTAACTGAGACGCTCCGATCTGCTCGCACAGGCAAGAAGAGAGCCACTGCGCCTTAGGCGAGAACCGTGGAGAAATTCCAAAACCCTACTATGGTTCTAAACATCCCGCCATTTTGCGAGCTTGAAAGGTTCCAGGAATATGCTTGCCAAGCAGGGTCTAGGGTTTTATGGCGCTTTGCCGCTTCTCTCGCGCACTCTCTTCTCTTCCAGATCGCGCATTGCGGCAATTCGCTCCTGCGGCGCCGAGGAGATCGTTCCCCAAGACGCGCCACGGCGTGACATGGGACGATCCCTACCACTGGCTGCGCAGTCGACCATGGCTGGGACAAGGGAGCTCCAGCGCCAGATCCGCCAGGAAATGGCGAGCAGGATGGAGAAGGAGCTCGCATCGCCTCCAGAGCGCTGGGGGGATTGGTGAGTTCTTCCTTGGTCGTTTTGATTTTTTTTTGCCTAGCTGAGGAACTTAGAAACAATGTAGGTACTATTTCGTGCATATCCCGCAAGGGAAACAGTTTCCCATCTACTCGAGACGAAGAGCCCGCCAAGGTGGAAGGCTGAAGGCTTTCTTTACAAGTTTTTTTGACAAGAACAGTGAAGTTATGATCGACATCAATGAGCTTGCTGCCGAGCACGGTAAAGTTTTGAGGATCTTTCCTTGTTTCTCTCTTCTTCCTAATTACACAAGTGTAGGCCATGCGCAGCTTGGAGTTTTTAAACTATCCAGAGACTACAAACTGTTAGCATACACGATCGACTTGGGTGGCAACGAGATGTTCACATTGTTTATCAAAGACTTGGAAACTGATAGCCTCCTCCTGGAGCACAAAACCGATGGTGTAGTAAGCGTGGAGTGGTCTGATACTGGAGAATATCTTTACTACACTTGTAGTGATGTGGCACATCGACCTCACAGGTTTCTAGTTGAAGTTTCTTCTAGAATCATTTTTTCTCGATCTCGACAGGGTTTTGTTGTGGAACTTGCGATCTAAAGATGATGACATTGCAATTTATCACGACGACAATCCAAAGAACTTTGTTGATGTTACAAGAACCAAAAACTGGCAGTACGTTTTGATTAATGTCAACTCGAAGACGTCCTCTGAGGTAATTGGGTTTCACAAATGTGTTGCTCGAGCCTCTACAGGACAGGTTTTTCTGGTATATCCGAAAACTTCAGCCACAACATTGCGGAAAGTTGCAGATAGAGTTGATGGCATCCAGTATTTCGTGGAACACCATGAAGAGCACCTGTATATTCTTACCAATTTTTTGGGCGACAAGAAGCTAGCGTCGCTAGGAAACAACTATCGGCTTGTCCGCTGCAAGACAGATAGCTTGACCTCGAAGGCGTGGGAGGTAAGTCAATTCTCGTTTTTTTCACAGCAAATACTGAAACACTTTAGGAGGTTGTCCCAGTCGAGAGCGAAAATTGGATAGAGGATATGGATATTTTTGCGAAGCATTTGATCTTATACAGACGACAAAATGGTCTTCCCATTGTGCATGATTTCAACCTGGATGTAAGCATATGGTAAAAGTTTTGGTCTCACTAATCTCTTTCCTTTCAGAGCCTGAAAACTCCTCCTTGGACTGTAAACCTTCCCTCTGGGATAACAGTTCTTACTCCTGGAGCAAACTGTGACTTCAATTCGTCTACTCTACGGTGTCGATATCTTCACTGGTGGTAAGCTCTCTTTCTTTCTTGCATTAGATGTTCGGCAATATAAAGATTGGGCATGTAACGAAATCTGGAGAAATAGCGGGGCCACGTACATTGGAGCACATGGTTGATGTTTATCTTCACTTGGAGGTAAGAGGTTTTTATCTTTGTTCGTTTATATTTCTTGTCTCTAGGGAGACCGTCTTTTGTCTCAACGGCTTCTAAGATCACTAAAAAATCGCTTCGCTTCTACGAAAGAGGTGACTGTCTTCCAGCATTTGCTTTTAAATTGAATCTCGCTGTTTTATCTTTAGTACAGGTCGGCGTGTTTGAGATGGTCGACAACGGTTTACGAGCGGTAGAAAATCCCAGTTTGAAGTTTCTTTCTGATAGAACTGGGGAGGACACTAATGCATCAGCCACCGTTGGGGTGGCTTTGGAAGGATCTCGGCCGCTGCTGGTTGAAATCCAGGTAAGCGACTTCTAGGATTTACGTTGGATGATGATACTTTTAGCCAAATCTGAGCGTTGTCTGGCTGCTCTAGCTTTCCAGGTTCAACGAGAGACCGGTGGTAGATTCTTTGGAATTTCCCGAGTTTCGAGTGAGCTGGACTGCCAAGAACCTCTGACTTGCCATGATCTGACTTTAAAACCGAGAAGCGTATCTGACAACGATCAAAAGCTAAAGTTTTCTCCGGCATGAACGCGCGTTTTGCAGGTCTTATGCTCTCCTGCCACTTCACTGCCAAGTAAAAGAACGTTCACTGGAGTGGATCCATCTCGATTCAATCTGATTGTTGCCGTAAGTCACTCCATAAATATTCTCCACTTTTGTGAGGCTTGACGCTGTGATGCCAGGTCTTACTCAAACAAGCACGCTTGAGACTTGCAAGACAGGTGCGTTCTATACTTTGTGATAGCAAAAGTTCTTATGCTGAAATACTGCTCTAGGATATTTTTGTTAATGTCGTTGGAGGCTTTCGTTTGGAAGAGCCCGCCACAGATATTGCTGTTGCCGTCGCTATTGCCAGCAGGTACTTTCTCTCGACTAGCTGGGCATACCAACTCACGAGCTTCGTCTTGCTTGCAGCTATATAGAAAGGCCGGTTCCTCGGGACACAGTCTTCGTTGGTGAGCTAGGACTCGGGGGAGAGCTGCGCTTTGTAAGTTCTTACGTGGTTTCTCACTTTTCAATGCTGGAAGTTCCGTCCATGCAGGTAGCTCAACTCGAAAGGCGACTGTTTGAGGCATCCAAGCTGGGTTTCAAGAAATGCATCGTCCCACAGGGTGCTAAAGGAGTCAAGGTGGACGGAATGGAGCTTATTCTTTGCTCGAGCCTCAAGGACGTTCTAGAGAAAGTCTTCAACTACAAGAGCCTGCCCCAGCAGCGAAAGAGTGGAGCCACGGTTCATTTGGATGCGTTTCCGGAAGAAGACGGGGTGTGTGGTGAGGTCCAAGTTGGTCAGGACGCTCTTGATGATGATCTTGCTAATGATAAGTAATAAGCTTTTGCATCGTAAAATTTTAATGTCACAGGTGTACATATAATCTAGGAGCTTATACGAATTGTAAATAACCATATCGCTCCAAGGATATAGATCTAGCAATACGATTGGCGGTCTTGATTGTTCTCTTAGCCTCAACAGGCATCACCCAGAAGAGGGTGGAGGGGCTGTGATTGTTGCCTACCTTGGACAGTGCTCGTGTGATCCCCTTCCTCGTCGTGCAGAGCTAGAACATTGCAACCTGGAGTGGCTGCTTGGAACCAGTGGCACGTAGAGGATTGGGCCACAAGAAGAAGAGTGAATCTTTATAAAATGACTAACTGTCATTGAAAATGGAGTTTGATCCAAGGAGAGGCAGGTGAGGACAATCGACTTTCAATGAATATGCTTGTTATTAATAATGTAAAATACATTGGCTTTTATTGTTTTTATATAAAAATAAGAAATTAAAATAGCATTATTTTAATTAAGATTATAGTTAAAATTATTCCTCCAAAATATTTTCTTAAAACCATTTTCATAAAATGTTACTATTAATTGTCTGGTATCTTTTATTTTTAAAATTGTAAATACTATATAGTTTGAGAAAAATACATTATTATTTTTCCATATAAGTGTAAACTCCTAAATTTGGATTTCCCGGGAAGTCACCAAAGCTTAGTATTATTCAAATCGAAAGATGTTTAACCCTAAATATCCCAAGACCCTTAATCAATTAAAAAAAAGGGTACATTTTTATTCCTAAGCCATTTCGTTCTATATTTAAACTATTACGGATTGTCTCTCGAATTGTTCCCTTTGGTTGCTTATAATTTATCATGTTTTTCTTATAAGTTCACACCCTCGTCAACAGAAGCTGAAAGTCATAACTCTTCTAACAGCCCCATTCTCTTGTTATAATCCGGCACAAAAAGACAAAGATCTAACTGCCCTAGATTATGCTATGCCACCTGTTTCAACCAAAAACAAGGTTCAGGGGACTCCGACTTTGAACCCAGGGCTACATCGGAGCCATAGATTAAATCATGCACAGCATATGGTATATGCTAGCAGTTAGAACCGCTAACATTTCAAAAGGGGGAATCCAAATTGTGGATCCCTATCTCCATTCCATCGTTTGTCTTATCAATACACAGCATTCTTTTACTCGTGCTTCTTCTCTGCCCTTGGAGATCGGGCCATTGTCTCTTTTGTTTTCTTACTAACAATAGATTTCCAGCGAAGAGGGGTTTTCTCACCTCTTCATTTGGCGACCACGGCTTCTGAATTCCCCTTCAGGTTCACAAATTCTTCCATTTTTTCTCCATTCTCTGTGCGCAGATAGCAAGAACGATCCAGAAATCTACCCATCTCGCCCAAATTCACCCAAATTACGCCCTAATTTGTACATTTGCCCAAATTCAACACGCAAATGCCACTGCCACCATGGATCAACGGCGTCCAAGCGGTTGCTGCCCAACGCAGTAAAGACAGAAACTTTCCAGAGGAGATCTTTGAAGAATCTGCAAGCTCTCTCTCGAGATCTCCAAGTCCAATCACCGATGAAGAACACCAACGACTCTCTTTGACAAGAAACTCCAATCTACCAGCACCTTCATCAGCAAACGCCCTCAGCAGCTTCATTGGCAAACTCCATCTCCGAGCACAAGACCACCCACTCCAAGTTCGAGACATCAACCAGCGCCCTCGACACAAACCGACACCACTACCGAAACGAGCCCATCTTCTGTGCAGTCGTCGACCCAGCAATCCTAGCGTTCCGACACAAGTCCAATTCCTGCGCCCACTCCAAATACCGAAGCACATCCTCAAAACCTACACCAACGACGAACCCATCACTCTGTTACCCGGTATCGGACAACTTGTCGAGGGACAACTTCAGAACGCACCACCGATTTTTCGACAACCCCTCCGACAAAGTCAGCAGCTCAGCACTGAAACAACAGTCCGAACTCGGTTCGAAATCAACACGTTCGCTGCAACAACTCTCGCCAATCACGCCATCACCCAATCCGGACTCGAACAACTCGACGACATTATCGAAGAAATCATTCCAGACAAACCCGAATATCCGAAACTCTTCATTGAACTCCATCTCGGCACCAGCACGTGGAAGACCAGTTTGCATACTGCACCAGCACACTCGACTCAACACAACTCGGCTGAACACAACCCAACCCAACACACACCACCGTCGATATTTGCACTGAAAAGAAAGAACAAGCTCACAACGACTTTATCAACAATTGGCCCATCGACAGTCTTCCCCAAGTTCTGCCCGAACTGCATGATTGACTGCAGACACAAATCTGACACCGACAACCAGTAGAAGAATGCATGTATCCAAAACCATGAAGAACATCCAGCAAGTCGGAAGAAGACCGACAATGGCTTATCCGACATTTAGATAGAGATTTGAAGAATTTAGAAACAAAGAGAAAGAAAGACCAAGAGAAGTTGAATCAAATTCTTAGACCCTCCAAGAGAGAGAATTACATCCGACACGAATTATTACCGCGAGCTAACTCCGACGAATCAGTATCGGACATCCGCGAAGAATACAACAACTACACAACACCACCGGACACACCACCGGCAGCACCCTCGACAGCACCCACCGAAGTGCCCGAGCCTGAATCAGCACCCTCGACGGCACCCACCAAAGTGCCCGAGCCCAACCGAACATTCGAGCAGTCGACACAGACTACGCCCGAGCAACAAAACATTTTTCAAGCAGCATACAACCACTTCAAAGGTACATTCACTAACCCGATCTACAGTGACGACGAACGACCAAGTTTCCAGCCCAGCTTCACAGACTTCACCAGACCAGCACCATTTTCGCCATACCGACCGATCTTCACAACACCAATATATCCTACATTTGCTTCCAACATCTACCGAAGCCCGCTATCAGCAAGACCTTTCGAACACGCTTTCGACTTCAACGCGCCGACTAGACAACAACTCGACTTCACCAATTACAGTCGCACTCCAATATACCCAGTCAGCAGCAGTAAAGACTAACAACCCGAATCGTCCAATAGTCAAGCACTCCACATCAACAACTCACAACGACCTGCCGAACAGCTACAATCATCCAACAACAACGAGATCGACGAACCAATTGTCGACGACAACAATCTTCCTCAGCAACCACAATCACCACACAACTATACGATCGAAGAACTCTTTGACAATTTAGAAGAACAACCACAACCAACACAACATAACTCCGACAAGTACGTCGACAACAAGTTCGAACACCATCTTCTGAAAATCAACACCGGCAAGCAACCCGACACCGACGACTACGACGACGTCGAAGACACACCCGACAACAGTCCCAACACAGAAGGAACAACAAAGAAGAGTCCACTAAACAACAACAACAATTCACCACCTTCCTCTTACACCAACTTTGCCGTCGACCCTGACAACCCCTTGCTCCAAATCACCTTAGGACTCCACAGTAACAACCTGACAAAACAACCTCGACAATACCGACATTATTACCAACAGCAAATGGCAGTCACTACTGCTGTCGCCAACATACCAGTCGGAAGACATGTCTCCTATCCACTATTTCATGGTCTGAAGTCAGAAGATGCCGAGAAACATGTTGAACAGTTCCGAGAAGCCATCCGAATCAACAACCAGACGACCGAACTTCCATACTATTTCCGATGTACCCTTCGAAAGAGAGCCAACGAATGGGCTCAAACGCTTCCTCAAAATACAAGTTTCGACGACCTCACACTCAAACTCGTAGACCGATTCAAGTCTTCCCTCACTCAAAGCCAACGACTTCACAAGATCCAAAAACTCAAGCAGAAGTCCGGTCAATCTATCGACGACTACACTCAAACCTTCACTCGACATGCTAGCAAATGCAGCAACAGTGCCACCGAAACATTACTTTACCAATGGTACATGCAAGGACTCCGACGATCCCTCCGAGAAGCAGCAACACACATCAACGTTGCCACTTACCTCGAACTCGCAAGAGCCCTTCAAGATGTTCAAGCTCGACGAATGACAGCACAAGTAGATGACACAGATAACTCAGATTCTGATAGCAGTTCCAATAACGACTCTGACGATGAACTCGGAGAGAGCACCAAGTCAAAACTTCGGAAACTCAGGAAAACAATCGACAAGCTCAAGGGAAAAGCCAAGACCGATATCAAAGAATTTCGATCTGGAATTTGGTGTACTAAGTGCAAGAACGAAGGACATCCGGCAAGTGACTGCAAGCTCCAAATCTCCAAATGCCAAATCTGTGCCAAAGAAGGTCATGACGCCAAGACTTGCAGATTTCGAAATTCTCCAGAAGTTCGACAAGTCTCGAACTCTCCCCGACAGCAGTTTCGACAAGCATATCCAAATCAATACTTCGACAATCACCAAGCACCACCTCCAACAAACTGGAGACCGCTCAGAAACAACTTCCAACACCAGACTCGACAATGGAATGATCAACCTCGCTACAACAACTACAACAATTACAACAACGACTACAACAACAACTACAACGATCGACAATACCTGCCGAACCGGAACTACCCGGCAAATCGAGACAACTACAACCAAGGATACCAACAATACCCAAGATACCAAGGCCAAGGTTATCAAGACCAGGCCTACCAAGGCAACTACAACAACCGACCATGGCAACCTCGACTTCAAAACCAAGGCGGTCCGCCGAGACTTGGTCCACCGCCTCCTCGACAACAAGATCAGAACCAGCAGCAACCACCAACAACAAGGATGGTCGAGACCGACGAACTACCTTATGCCGACAATGACGACTCAGATCCTCAAGTCATGGCAGTACAAACCTGAGCACAAATTCGAGCAGAAAAACAACAACAACAGGACAGAGATTCCGGAGATAGTGAAGAGAAAGACCCTGAGAGCCTGACAAAACTCCGGGAATGGAAAAAGAAGCAGAAGTTAGCTGCCAAGATACAGCAGCAACTCGCTCTACAACCACCCGAATTAGTGATTTTAGACTCCGACAATGAAGCTCAACCATCACCAGCTCGACAACAATGCCAAGACTCAATACCAGAAAACGGACAGACAAATCGTTCAACATCGACACCGACACCAGAACACAATTCGGCAAACTTCGACAAAATCCAAGCAGTCACAGAGACTATCCTCAACCAAAATATTCAGATCACCATCGGCCAACTGCTGAAGATTGCACCCTACCTCACCAAACAGCTCACCGATCTGACATCTGCACCGACCAACACTTTGATAGACTCGCCCACACTCAACTCGACACAGACAGCTGTTGACACATTTCGAACCGAGATTCAACCAGGCGATTGTGACAATGATGTTCCGACAATCGACCTACGACTCGACAAACATCTTGTTCGAGGAGCCATAATTGACGGCGGCTCCAGCGTTAATATTATTGAAGAAAGTCTTGTTCAACAACTCAACATTGGCCCAGTTCACCCAGCACCTTTCAATGTCCGAATGGCCGACCACCGATCTGTTCAACCCAGAGGCATCATCCGAAAAGTCAACACCACCATTCAAGGCGTCGAAATACCAGTCAACTATGTCGTCCTCAAACTACCGGAGCAGACCGACGGATACTCAATTCTCCTCGGTCGACCTTGGCTCCGAACTGCCCAAGTCTATCAAGATTGGCCCAATGACAATCTTATCCTTCACGGACCAGACGGACCAACAACTGTGTCGACAAAAACGACTAAATTGCTGTCCAGCCACAACCGACCTATTGACTTGGAAGAATATAATCTCGAAGATGGCCTCGACGACTATCAAGAACAACAAATTCTCACAGCCTACCCCGATCTCGAACCTTTGGCCGAAATCGACCTCTTCCGAATTGTCGCCGACTTCCAACGAGAACGACCCCCGATTACATCAGCACTGAACAATCCAGTCACTCGAGATACAAAACTCGAAGCGCCACCGGCATTCACAGTCGATAACCACAACAAAGTTGCCTACATTCCGTCAATTCCAGCAGACCAAAAACTCGAAAAAGTCAGCCTTGCCGACGACGGCAACGAACACTACATTGTACTCGCCACTGACATCTCGGCAAGTTTTCGAGACAAAGGCATCAATCTTCTCCGAAAGAAGAAACACTTGTTCGCTTGGAGTTATCGAGACCTTAAGGGAGTTTCGCCAAAACTCAGCCTTCACACCATCACCCTTCTTCCTGACTCAAAACCAAGAAGACAAGCAGCCTACCGGATGAACCCGAATCTGATGGAACAAGTAAAGAAAGAACTTGACAAGCTTCTCCAAGTTGAGTACATCTACCCGATTCAGAATCCGATATGGCTTTCACCACTGGTGGTTGTGCCAAAGAAAAACGGCAAACTTCGAATCTGCATCAACTATAAACAGCTCAACGACGCCACTGAAAAAGATGTCTTCCCGATACCATTTACCGACGAAGTTCTTGACGCAGTCGCTGGACACGAGATGTATTCCTTCCTCGATGGTTTCTCCGGCTACAACCAAATTCACATCGCCGAAGAAGATCAGCACAAGACAGCATTCATCAGTCCATGGGGAGCCTATGCTTATCGACGAATGCCTTTTGGACTCTGCAACGCCCCATTCACCTTCCAAAGGCTTGTTACCAACACTTTCCGAGACTACCTCACTGACTTCATGAGAGTCTTCATGGACGACTTCAGCGTTTTCAGCTCGGAAGATCAACATCTTGAATGCCTGGAGAAATGCCTCAACAAATGTGAGGAGAACAACATAGCACTCAACCCCGACAAATGCGCTTTCTTCGTCAAATCTGGAGTACTCCTCGGCCACGTTGTCTGCAAAGATGGCATTCTCATCGACAAGGACAAAGTTGACGTCATCTCCAAACTTGAACCGCCGAAGAACCAGAAAGAACTTCGGCGCTTCCTCGGCAAAGTCGGATATCACCGACGATTCATCCACAGGTACGCTCACATTGCCAAACCACTCACCGATGAACTAAAACAAGATGCCCAATGGACGTGGACGTCCGAACAGCAACAAGCATTTGATAATCTCCGACTCAAACTAACAACAGCACCGATCCTTGCCAAGCCCGACTGGACACAAGAGTTCCACATTCATGTCGACACTTCCGACGTTGCCACTGGTGCAATTCTGAGCCAAACTCAACACGACAACCGCGATCAACCGATCTACTACGCCAGCCGACTACTCAACCCAGCTGAACGAAATTACACCACCACCGAGAAAGAAGCTCTCGGCATGATCTACTCACTTCAGAAGTTTCGACACTATATACTGTCAACTAAAGTCGTAATTTTCGTCGACCACAAGGCACTCCTTTACCTCATCAACAAGCCAATACTATCTGGTCGAATATCAAGATGGTTCCTTTTACTACAAGAATACAACTTCGAGATCGTCCACAAACCCGGCAAAAATCATGAACAAGCAGATTATCTCAGCCGGATCACCACCGGTGACAAACCCGAAGTACTTACCGATGACTTACCTGACTCAAACCTATTCCGAGTTTCAATACCAGCAACCTGGCTCGATGACGTCTTCAGTTACCTCAACTCAGCAAAAGTTCCAGATCAGTACACTACGTCCGACCAAAAGAAGACTTTTGTTGCTAAAACCCGACAATACTCAATCATTGGAGGCACTCTCTACAAACTCGGAATTGACAACATTCTTCGCCGATGCATCAAGCAGCCACACACAACTCAAATCATCAAGGAAGCTCATGATGGACCTTCCGGCGGACACTTCGCTGCTGACACAACCACTCGGAAGATTCTTCAAGCCGGCCTCTGGTGGCCGACACTTTGGCACGACACTGAAGAATTCTGCAAACGCCGCGACACATGTCAAAGACATCGATTACCACCAAAAACTCAGACTCAACAACTCAACCCAACATTCCCAATGGCACCATTTCAGAAATGGGGACTCGACTTCGTCGGACCCCAAGTCAGCACCCGTCGACGAAATCAGTACATCATCGTCGCCACCGATTACACTACCAAGTGGGCCGAAGCAATACCTCTCCAACATGCCACAGCAAAAGCAACAGCAACCTTCATCTACGAAAATATCATCACTCGTTTCGGCACACCACTTGAACTTGTCACCGATAGAGGCACCCACTTCATCAACCTAACCATCGAACATCTCGCCACCGAGTTCAAACTCCGACATAAAACGTCGACACCATACTATCCTCAAGGCAACGGTCAAGCAGAAGCAACGAACAAAACACTGAAGACCATCCTCAAAAAAGTCATCAACGATTCCGGCAAAGACTGGGACGACAAACTTCTCGACGTACTTTGGGCCTATCGCACTGCGTATAAAGTCACCACTGACATGACGCCATTCAAACTCGCCTTTGGAACAGAAGCCATCACACCAATTGAATTCATCGTCCCAAGCATGCGAGTCACCGTCAAGTATAATCTCGACACCCGACATGCAGTTCGAGAAAGGCTTCAGCAACTCGAACATCTCGACGAACTCCGACTCAACGCCCTCTGGACACTTCATGCCATCCAAAAACAGAGAAAAGCTCGACATGACCGACAAGCATCCCGGCATAAGATTCCCAAATACAGCGTCGACGACCATGTTCTCTGGTACCGAGGACCCATCGGCAAACTTGGCCGAAAACTCCACACCAACTGGCAAGGACCTTTCAAAATCATTGAACTATACCCCAACGGCACCGCCAAAGTCAGCACACTCGCCGAAGACTTCACTGAGATCGTCAACCTCAACAAGCTTCGACCATATCACGTCAACATATTCAACATCAGCACCTCAACAAATTTCAGACCCAAACCGACAAACACCCCAAAACCAACAATCAACACTCACCCCAATAGACAAACTTTAACTCAAATCAGTTCAATACAACTCAACTCAACTCAACACGAACTCATCCACCAACTTCAGCAACAAACAGCAGCAAAAATCTGTAAGTCCCAAGCTACCATTGGATCAACGCCACCTGAGCAAATATCAACAGTTGAACTTGAGTTAACTTCATCACCAATATCCACCATTGATTTGCAATCAAGCCAAATCAAACCACATCAATTCCGTCAACAAATCTTGACCGTTCATCACCAGCAATCGAGCGCCGCACGATCAGCCAACCAACAGTTACAGGTTTCAAGAACCCTAACGGGGCGAGCACTTCGATCGCAGAAAATGAAGAGAAAGATGCCAGCTCATCCACCCCGACGCCTCAGATACGTCATACACCATATTCCTAGGCTTCCCAGCAACGACACAACCACCTGGCTCAAGGACCACGGATTCGAGCTCCTCCACAAGGCCTTTTCAACACACCCTGATCAGAAACTAGCAAGGAAACTGGCCGCCTCCTTCAACCCCAAGAACAGCACCATAACCGACGGCACCAACGAGATCACCCTCAGCCCAGCAAGAATCACCTCTGTTTTCAAAATCTCCAACAAGGGACTGCTCAAATTTTCAGGAGAAGTTCCACAGCAAATCATCAAGGCCAATCGAGAAATTACCGGTGAGCTCACATGGGAGGACATCGAGGAGCAGCATATGGATCGACTCAAAGCCCTCCTCCTCTACTACGAACTTCGCCCAACAGATCGCACCATCGGCAAGCGCACAGCAGAAGTCTACGGAGCTCTACTCGACGGCAAACGTGTGAACGTGGCTCATCATCTCCACGAGCTCCTTCTCAAGCTTCTCGACCGCACCATCCTCGCCACACTCAACAAGAGGACCATGCGCACAGTAATCTTCCCACTGCTGATCGCTCTACACCAAGCTCTTCCCAACAAGCAACCATGGACAACCCAAACGAACTCCACAGAACAAAGCGACAGCTCCGAAGAACACTCAGAATCAGAAGGAGCAACTCCCAGCAAGAAACCGAAGCCAGCATCTCAACAATCAGGCTCAACTCACTCCAACAACACCAGCTCCAGCAACAAACACTCCAACAATTCAACTCCACTTCGCCGCTGCTTCACACGCAAAACACCAGCGAATCCAGCTCCCAAACCGCTGATCCGAGAGCACCTCATCATCAGCGACAAGGAACACAACTCACACCACCATCAACAATCACCCCAGAGCCCGCATCCACTCGAATCAGCCCCAAAACTGACAACTTCTCACAAACACATCAACATCGCCAAAGAAAAACGTCAGTTGATCGCCCAGAACTCAATTTCTACACCAGCTGAGAACAACATTCTCAACGCCCCGACCTCCTTGACACGTTCTACAAAAGAAAACATTGACTACCTTCGCCAATCACTTGAAGAACACACAACCATGTCTCCTCCAGCAAATACCACGACCAGCATTCACAAAAATTCCGCCCCTTCAACAAAATTCCAAGCGAAAAATTTCTCAACGGATAAATTAATTTCAACGCCACATCTGGGCCGTTCATCCACCATCAAACTGAAAAGCTCATCTCCAACCACCTCACAGAATCTGGCCCAACCACGTCACCCACATCCAATGAAGCAGATTCAGCCTCCAGTAACTTCAACTCCCGGGACCAAGAACAGAGCGAACCCTAGCGAGAAACACCAGGATCACCGAGCAGGAGCAGGAGCAGCAACCATGCCTCAGCCACAGAGTCAGGTACGCCGTGATTATGATGAGATCAGGAAGGAGTACGAAGATAAACTTCGCGACCCAAGCTACTGCACCCGCAAGTTGTTTGAAGCCCTGGATCAACGCATGTACTGCGAGCAAGCAAACTACTTCCCAACACCAGCAGACATTGCACAGCATCTTCTCAAGCAAGACTCCTTCATATACACCCGGGGAGCGATCAAGAAGGAATTTTATGAGCCTTTAAACCACCGGCTGGATACTCAGATTGAAGAGATGAAGCAGATCCGCACTGACCTCCGGGACATCAGGAAGATCGTCTCCAAGCAGCCATCAACCCCATCAGCAGCTCACGAATTCACCTACAAATTCAAATACGAAGAGCTCAACACCCGCTACCGAAAACTCGAGGATGATCATACCACCCTGCTGGCTGAGGTAGCCGACCTCCAGGAAGATGGGACAGATCCACCAGACAGCGTCCCTAACCACGAGCTTACACTCCCACAGCAAAAACGTCGCCTCTATCGACTGGAGCAGCAGCAGCAACAAGCGATGGAAACTGACTATGTTCGCACCGAGGACGGTGTCTAGTTCTGTCAGGGGAGCAGAGTGTCTCAACCAAAAACAAGGTTCAGGGGACTCTGACTTTGAACCCAAGGCTGCATCGGAGCCATAGATTAAATCATGCACAGCATATGGTATATGCTAGCAGTTAGAACCGCTAACATTTCAAAAGGGGGAATCCAAATTGTGGATCCCTATCTCCATTCCATCGTTTGTCTTATCAATACACAGCATTCTTTTACTCGTGCTTCTTCTCTGCCCTTGGAGATCGGGCCATTGTCTCTTTTGTTTTCTTACTAACAATAGATTTCCAGCGAAGAGGGGTTTTCTCACCTCTTCACCACCTCTTGAAGTCCCTCACTACCCAACCGCATTGCTGCTCCACAAAGTAGGTTAAGTCCCTTACCCTAACATGCCTTAATATACCCTTGAGTGTCCTTTTGACAAACATTGACCATGTGGTCAAAGCTAGCACCTAACAATTCTTCCCCCTAACAAAGTCCTTGTTCCAAGGACAAGTTATACCAGTGATCACCCTTTCTAAGGAACCTGCTCAGGTCTATCTTCCACAGTCATATACATCAAGGAGGCATTAGGCCGTCACTCTGAGATAGTACACCTTTCAATTGGCTGACATAAAATTCCAGATGAATTTTCACCCCAACTAGTAGCCACACCTGATAAGCCGCTTTACCAATACGCTCCAGCACTTTATATAGACCAGCATATTGATGGGAAAGTTTATCACTCTTCCTTGTCTGTAAAGGCACCAAGGTGTTTTGCCGCTCACTTGACGGAAAGATCACTTGCACGAAGACGAGATCCCCCACCTTATATTCCCAGAATTGGCGATACTCATTAGCAAACTTCTCTGCTCTATCCTGAGTTGCCTGCAAATTCTATTTGCACACCACTAGAATCTCATCAAGTTCTGTAGCCAGATTAGTCGCCTCAGAATCAAGCTTATCTTGAACGTCCTTACTTAAATGCAATCTCAACTCCACCGCTATTCAAGGATGCCTTTCAAACATGGCAAAGTAAGGATTTAGCTTGGTTCCACTGTATTGGCTATTGTTGTAAGCAAATTGCACTAATGGAAGATATAGATCCCACTATCCTTGCCTTTGACCAATACTACAACGTAGCATATCCTTCACCACCTGATTCACACGCTTGGTTTGCCCATCCGTCTGAGAATGATCTCTACTCGAGAGTTTCAAAGTCACTTGCATAGCCTTTGCAAAGCTCTTCCAAAATCCACTAGTGAACTTTGAATCTTGATCATTAATGATATTCTCCGGCAAACCAAAATCAGGAAAAACCTTCTCCAAGTAAACCACAGCCAAGTCTGAGGCAATGACAATCTTCTGAAGAGCCAACAACCGCACATACTTCGTCAACCAATCCACTATAACCCATACTTGCTCCTTTTGCCTCAATGTTCGTGGTAAACAAGTAATGAAGTCCATAGAAATACTACACCAACAGCTCTTAGGAATAGGTAAAGGTTGCAAAAGTCCCCTTAGCTTTTCCTGTGGCACCTTAACCTGCTAACAGAGCTCGCATGATTTACAATACTTGAGGATATTAGCTTTTATATTCCTCCAATAAAAATTGTGCTTAATCAACTCATACGTCTTTTTCCCCCTAAAATGACTGGCTTCTAGATGATTATAATAGTGGGATAAAACTTGAGTAATTAACACATCCACCTGTGACAAATATACATAGTCATTGTAGTAGAGAATCCTATCCACCAATGAGAAAGGGGCTTCCATCTGGTCTTGCAAAGAGGCCACCTTAACATCTTGAGCTTAAGCATGCTCAACAAACTACCCAAACTCGCTGACCACCTTACTCAAATGATGATAAAATTGTGTTTGTAACATTGTCACATGACGAACACGAGATAAAGCATCTGCCGTCACATTTGATTTTCCTGGACGATACTCAATAGGAAACTCCTTAAACTCCATGAGTTTGACCATCCAACGAGCTTGCTTAGTGTTCAACTCCTTCTGTGTGAAAAGATACACAAGTGGTTTGTAATCTGTCAACACCACAAACACTGCACCATAAAGATAATGCTGTCACGTCCGCAAAGCATGAACAATAGAGAGTAACTCTTACTTATATGTGGAATAGCGTTGCTCCATGAAATTCAAAGTTTGACTCTCATATGCAATAGGTTGTCCCTCTTGCATGAGAACTCCTCCCAATGCATAACCACTTGCATCGCATGTCACCTCATAAGGTTTTGATAGATCAACAATGTGAAGCACTAGAGTTTCGCTCAACAATCGTTTCAGTGCCACAAAACTCTTCTCTTGTGGCTTCTTCCATTCGAATGACACATTCTTGCGTAATAACCATGTCAAAAGCATCGTAAACATAGCCACCTCTACAAACTTATGCTAGAAACATTAGTAGTAACTAACCATACCAAGAAAACTATACAACTCGGCCACTGTAGTCGGTGTAGGCTAGTTTTCCACCACAGCCACCTTCCTTGGATCTGTCTTGACACCCTTAAATATCACAATATGGCCTAAATATTCCACCTCTAACTTTGCAAACTCACATTTTCTCTTCTTGGCATAAAGTTTGCTATCTCGAAGTAATAAAAGAACTTTGCGCAAATGCACGTTATGCTCCCCATATTCTTGCTAAAAACAAGAATCTCATCCAAGAAAATCTCCACAAACTCATAAAGATAATGCCTAAATACCTCCATCATCAACCGAGTAAATGTGGCTAGTGCATTCGTCAAACCAAATGGCATAACTGTAAACTCAAAATGTCCAAAGCTTGTGTTGAATGCCGTCTTGGAGATAAATGCATCATCCATTGCAATCTGATGATATCCACTCCTTAGATCAATCTTGGTAAACACTCATGCTTCACCAAACTTGTCTAAAATATCATCCACATGTGCCATTGGCATCTTATCCTTCACTATCTTCTTGTTCAAAGCACAGTAGTTAATACACATCCACATTAAACTGTCTTTCTTCTTCACAAGCAAGGCCGGAGCACTAAACGGAGACTTACTTGGCTAAATAAATCCAAACTCAAGTAACCCTTGACTTGTTGTTGAACTTCTTGCTCCTCCGCATAACTTAACCAAAATGGATGCCGGTAAATTGGCCGCATCCCCGGCTCCAATATAATCCCATGCTCCACACCTCGTAATGGAGGCAACCCATGAAGAAGTTCAAATGGAAAAACATCAGAAAACTCGTCAAGTACATCCTGTACTACTGCTTCTCCCCTGCACGTGCCTTGGTCCCCCAAGTCATAAATAAACAACAAGTAACACAAAAGTGCTTTTCCATTACAACAAGCCCGCTTCAAAGATGTATGTAAGTGACTAAATTTTCCATTCTACTTTAGTCACTTAACCACACCTCTGACCACTTTGAGGAGTCTCACTCACAACCTTCATAAGTCCAACTCAGGACATAGGACCTGCTTGTCCCGAGAATGGCATCTATGCCACTCATCCTTTGCACTTAGTCAAAGTGCTCCACATGTCCAGTCCTAAGATCGACACCCCAAGATACCACCGACATATCAGCCCATTACGCTAAGGCTATGCTCCTTTACCTTGGTCACACCGGTGGTCTAACACCAGTTGCGTCACCGTCCTGTCTCTCAAGGACTGGGGCATCCATCCATGATTGATTATCCCAAATCCACTCCTTAGTATCCTTAGGATGCCCGTAGGCATGGGGAATAGCCTTCCCCAATATCCCTTTCCGGTCCTCACCAAGACCCTTTCTATCCATGGCTGTGTTTGCTATCACTGCCACTTGTTCAAGGCCCACATGCCCGACCACTAAGTCCCCTAGTCTCCTG
Source organism: Selaginella moellendorffii (assembly GCF_000143415.4). Taxonomy (NCBI): domain Eukaryota; kingdom Viridiplantae; phylum Streptophyta; class Lycopodiopsida; order Selaginellales; family Selaginellaceae; genus Selaginella; species Selaginella moellendorffii. The sequence goes on along the minus strand of NW_003314292.1, from coordinate 1,162,122 downwards.
GGACTTCCTCCTCCCATCACTGCATCCCTGGTTTCTACACTCGAGGATTGCTCCTCTTCCTTTTCACAGGCTGGGACTTCGGGACAACATTTCGGAACACTGTGGCCTTATGCAGGCCCCGTGGGTACTCTCCCCACCTTCTGCCTTTAGGTGCTCTAGCCATGGGTTTAGAGCGAGGTTCCGTTGAGCCACATTAGGTATCCAAGTAGGTAGTGCCACCCACACTTGGACTGGGAGCATCGGCCATTCGATCTCCTGGGGGAACTAGAGTCGGCTCTTGAACACTTCACCAAGCTACCCCACTTGTCAGTCTGTATTCACTCTAGTCTTGGACTTCTCAATGGATATCCCATCACCCAACACTTGGGCACAGCCTTCCTGGGCTAAACTGGCCTTTCCTGGCCAAATGGGCTCCACTGGAGTCCTCCCCCTAGTATACTTTTGGAGCTCACCAAAGCCCCCAGGGTCTGGGAGACGAACACTTTGGGCTTTCACCCTCTCAAACTCGGACTCGGACTCGGACTCAGACTCGGTCCCGGCCTCGGCCTTGGTCTCGGTCTTGGTCCCGGTAGCGATCCTTGAGGCCGCAGCAAATGTCCACCGTTTCATCTAACTGTGTGCCATACTCCCGTCGATAAAAAAAAATATAGAAAAACTTTCACTTACTTGTAGAACGAAAGGGCCCGCTAGCTCCACTTTGTGCATCGCCTGGACCCCTGGAGGAAGCACAGCATCGGTGACGAGATTGAAATCGGCAGCGAGGAGCTGCGCAAAGCATTTCTTGGTGCACAAGTCTACCGGCAACTATGACGCTCCGATCTGCTCGCGCAGGCAAGAAGAAAGCCACTGCGCCTTAGGCCACATTCCACGAGAAGCCATAATCTCCACAACCCGCTCCTCCTCCCGCCATTTTGCTAGCTTGAAAGGTTCCAGGAATATGCTTGCCAAGCAAGGGCTTTATGGTGTTTTGCCGCGCGCACTCTCTTCTCTTCCAGATCGCGCATTGCAGCAATTCGATCCTGCCGTGCCGAGGATATCGTTCCCCAAGACGCGCCACGGCGTGACATGGGACGATCCCTGCCACTGGCTGCGAAATTCAGACGAATCAGCACGCGCAATCGACCATGGCTGGGACAAGGGAGCTGCAGCGCCAGATCCGCCAGGAAATGGCGAGTAGGATGGAGAAGGAGCTCGCGTCGCTGCCAGAGTGCTGGGGGCATTGGTGAGTTCTTCCAGTTTTTGGCTTAGACGAAAAGATGTAGGAAATTTCGTGCAAATCCCGGGGAAAGATCTACTCGAGACGAAGAGCCCGCAAAGGTGGAAGGCTGAAGGCTTTCTTGACAAAATTTTCTCGACAAGAAGCAGAGTGAAGTGATGATCGACATCAATGCGCTTGCTGCGAAGCACGATAAAGTTTTGAGGATCTATCCTTCGTTCTCTCGTCGTAGCTATCATGAGGATGATCGATCGAAAGGACCTGCATTGCGATGAATGAGATTCACAAAATTCGGCACTCTGAGACCAGGAAAGGAAACGAAGCGACTAGAGCAAAAATCAGGGAAGAGCTCACCGTTTTATACCCCCGGGAAGTGGAAGGCCAACGGCCTGTGGCAACAAGTTTAATAATCCAACACATGATTCAACACAGCAATCCAGGCACATATAACTCGTCTTTGAAAGCATCGAGCTCATAAGACCAAACGTTTTGTGACGACTTAGTTTATAGTAGAACTTAGAGAAATTTTTGTCACTGCCTCGTGTAACTAAGGTTTTTCCATGGTGAAGCGCAGCTGGTGTAGTGGTAGTATCCTCCCACCTCATCCGGATGGTTTATTTCCAAACAGATAGAGCTGATGATCCACCAATGTTTTGGGCGAGAAGACACTAGCGTCACTACTTGGCAGGTTGTCCCATGAAATCGCCACCGTCCATCAAACATCATCCCAGCCGTCGATATAAACCCGTTTTGAAGAAGCTAGGTCTTCCATTCAGCAAGAAGGTCTGGGAGCGATGGCGCGTGACACTGGTGAGTTGAGCGAGGATGACTGTAGTGAGCTTCTCAAGTTTTACATGAGGGGCAAGCAGCTGGGATGTGGAGGGCAAGGGCAAGTTTTCATGATCCATAATGGCCGCAACACATATGCTGGAAAGTTGTTTCGATCGGGGAGTGATGCCGAGAGAGAAGCTCGGCTCATGTCCAAGCTTCACGCCTGCCCTGGGGTCGTCTCCTTCAAGGGTTTTGTCAGGGAGAGAGATGGTGCCAAGTGCTATGGCACCATTGTCATGGAGCTGTGCGGTCCAAATCTATGCGAGGGATTGATCAATTGCGGGCCGATGAGGGAGGAGGATGCACTGAAGACCATCAAGAAGCTGGCTGAAACGCTCAAGGAGATCCACTCCAGGGGAATTATCCACCGGGATCTCAAGCCGGAGAACATTCTTGTCAAGCTCAATGCCACTGGTGTGCACGATGTTCTGATTGGAGACTTCGGGATAGCCACAGACCTGCACAGGGAGATGTCAAAGTACTGTGGCACAGAGAAGTATATGGCACCAGAGGTGATGGCGACTAAGGGTCGCAAGGGAGAATCACAGAGCTTCTACACGGCAGCCATTGATGTGTGGGGTTTGGGAGTCATTGCATACGAGCTGTTGAGGAGTTACAAGTCGAGAATGGAGATCGATTTCTTGAGAGCGGGAGCATTTCCAACTGGTTTTGGCTCAGACCAAGTGGAGGATCTCCTCCAGGGGATGTTAGCTGTCGAACTGAGCAAGAGGGTAACGCTGGACCGTGTGCTTGCACATCCCTGGATCATGAAGCATTGCAGCAGAAGTAGCAAGAGCGAGACGGTGACACGCAGCAGGTGCTGTGGAGTGAAGAGGAGTCTTCCCAGCGGCAGCGACTTGATCGTGAAAAAAGCTCGTGCAGCTTAAGAACAAAAGCCAGCACCAGTTCGGTAAGCATCGTTTTTGATTGAAGAGTACAGGTACTAACTTTGCTTGCTTGGTCACCGGGTGGAATTTGTTTTTGTGAGACAATTTCGAGAAAGATTTTCTATAGCAATGCAAGAACTGTCTTTGCAAGTTATGAAGTTTCTTTTCTAAGTCAAATTCAATACAATGGAAGGGATCGCTGATGATCCTGGCGCAAACTGGAAGAGCTTCAACTCGGACAAGAAGCGTCCATCCATTTCCGGATGCATGTAGGCAGTCGTTCACCAAATATAAAGATCACCACACGCTTAAGAAAATATCTCATGTGTGCCTTTGTAAAAAAACACCTGGTATTTCTTGAGAAAAGCTTGACATTCTATAGCGGCACTTACATCCAACGGGAGTATCCGATCATCCTCTCAACCAGCTGCATAATTGGCGACCAGTCTTGATTAAACAGAATTGAAGCTTTACCTCGTGGTTCACTAGAGCTTCCATTAAACTTTCATCTTCGATGTATATCGCCAGCTGGCATGCATCCTTGCTCAGAAAACAATTTCTTTTCTTTTCTTTTATTACCTTAACTCGGCCTCATTGACTCCAAAAACCGCCTCTATAGAACTGCCAGATACGTAAAGGAAGTGGACTCCAGGCTGTCTGCGGCTGAAAAATGGACGTGAAGATCGTAAAATTTACTGCGAAGTTGTCTTCTCCGATGCTGTCCTGAAGTGAAGATAAAAAGAATTACGCATGGAGAGAAAACTTGATGTTTGTTCACTGTAGGAATCCGAACCGCGAAATAAATCTTCTATAGAAACAGGTGCTTGCCTAGAGACAGAAAATCAAAATAAGCAAACGTAGTCACTGCGCGAAGTTAGACTTGTATATGGATGATCACGAATTCTTCCTAATTACACAAGTGTAGGCCATGCACAGCTTGGAGTTTTTAAGCTATCCAGAGACCACAAACTGTTAGCGTACACAATCGACTTGGGTGGCAACGAGATCTTCACATTGTTTGTCAAAGACTTGGAGACTGATAGCCTCCTCCTGGAGCACAAAACCGATGGTGTAGTAAGTGTGGAGTGGTCTGATACTGGAGACTATCTTTACTACACTTGTAGTGATGCAGCACATCGACCTCACAGGTTTCTATTTGAAGTTTCTTCTAGAATCATTTTTTCTCGATCTCGACAGGGTTTTGTTGCAGAACTTGCGGTCTAAGATGATGACATTGCAATTTATCACGACGACAATCCAAAGAACTTTGTTGATGTTACAAGAACCAAAAAATGGCAGTACGTTTTGATTAATGTCAACTCGAAGACGTCCTCTGAGGTAATTGCGTTTCACAAATGTGTTGCTCGAGCCTGGTTTTTCTGGTAGATCCGAAAACTTCAGCCACAACGTTGCGGAAAGTTGCAGATAGAGTTGATGGCATCCAGTATTTCGTGGAACACCATGAAGAGCACCTGTATATTCTTACCAATTTTTTGGGCGACAAGAAGCTAGCGTCGCTAGGAAACAACTATCGGCTTGTCCGCTGCAAGACAGATAGCTTGACCTCGAAGGCGTGGGAGGTAAGTCAATTCTCGTTTTTTTCACAGCAAAAAATGAAACACTTTAGGAGGTTGTCCCAGTCGAGAGCGAAAATTGGATAGAGGATATGGATATTTTTGCGAAGCATTTGATCTTATACAGACGACAAAATGGTCTTCCCATTGTGCATGTTTTCAACCTGGATGTAAGCATATGGTAAAAGTTTTGGTCTCACTAAGCTCTTTCCTTTCAGAGCCTGAAAACTCCTCCTTGGACTGTAAACCTTCCCTCCGGGATAACATTTCCTACTCCTGGAGCAAACTGTGACTTCAATTCGTCTACTCTACGGTTGTCGATATCTTCACTGGTGGTAAGCTCTCTTTCTTTCTTGCATTAGATGTTCGGCGATATAAAGATTGGGCATGTAACGAAATCTGGAGAAATAGCGGGGCCACGTACATTGGAGCACATGGTTGATGTTTGTCTTCACTTGGAGTTTTTATCTTTGTTCGTTTGAGGTTGCCATATATTTCTTGTCTCTAGGGAGACCGTCTTTTGTCTCAACGGCTTCTAAGATCGCTAAAAAATCGCTTCGCTTCTACGAAAGAGGTGACTGTCTTTCAGCATTTGCTTTTAAATTGAATCTGGCTGTTTTATCTTTATTACAGGTCGGCGTGTTTGAGATGGTCGACAGCGGTTTACGAGCGGTAGAAATCCCAGTTTGATGTTTCTTTCTGATAGAACTGGGGAGGACAGTAATGCGTCAGCCACCGTTGGGGTGGCTTTGGAAGGATCTCGGCCGCTGCTGGTTGAAATCCAGGTAAGCGACTTCTAGGATTTACGTTGGATGATGATACTTTTAGCCAAATCTGAGCGTTGTCTGGCTGCTCTAGCTTTCCAGGTTCAACGAGAGACTGGTGGTAGATTCTTTGGAATTTCCCGAGTTTCGAGTGAGCTGGACTGCCAAGAACAGTTTCTCTGACTTGCCATGATCTGACTTTAAAACCGAGAAGCGTATCTGACAACGATCAAAAGCTAAAGTTTTCTCCGGCATGAACGCACGTTTTGCAGGTCTTATGCTCTCCTGCCACTTCACTGCCAAGTAAAAGAACGTTCACTGGAGTGGATCCATCTCGATTCAATCTGATTGTTGCCGTAAGTCACTCCATAAATATTCTCCACTTTTGTGAGGCTTGACGCTGTGATGCCAGGTCTTACTCAAACAAGCGCGCTTGAGACTTGCAAGACGGGTGCGTTCTGTACTTTGTGATAGCAAAAGTTCTTATGCTGAAATACTGCTCTAGGATATTTTTGTTAATGTCGTTGGAGGCTTTCGTTTGGAAGAGCCCGCCACAGATATTGCTGTTGCCGTCGCTATTGCCAGCAGGTACTTTCTCTCGACTAGCTGGGCATACCAACTCACGAGCTTCGTCTTGCTTGCGGTTCCTCGGGACACAGTCTTCGTTGGTGAGCTAGGACTCGGGGGAGAGCTGCGCTTTGTAAGTTCTTACGTGGTTTCTCACTTTTCAATGCTGGAAGTTCCGTCCATGCAGGTAGCTCAACTCGAAAGGCGACTGTTTGAGGCATCCAAGCTGGGTTTCAAGAAATGCATCGTCCCACAGGGTGCTAAAGGAGTCAAGGTGGACGGAATGGAGCTTATTCTTTGCTCGACCCTCAAGGACGTTCTAGAGAAAGTCTTCAACTACAAGAGCCTGCCCCAGCAGCGAAAGAGTGGAGCCACGGTTCATTTGGATGCGTTTTCGGAAGAAGACGGGGTGTGTGGTGAGGTCCAAGTCGGTCAGGACGCTCTTGACGATGATCTTGCTAATGATAAGTAATAAGCTTTTGCATCGTAAAATTTTAATCTCACAGGTGTACATATAATCTAGCAGCTTATACGAATTTTAAATAACCATATCGTTCCAAGGCTGTAGATCTAGCAATATGATTGGCGGTCTTGATTGTTCTCTTAGCCTCAACAGGCAGAGGGTGGAGGGGCTGTGATTGTCTCCTACCTTGGACAGTGCTTGGAGCAATCGCGCGTGTGATCCCCTTCTTCGTCGTGCAGTGGCTGCTTGGAACCAGTGGCACATAGAGGATTGAGCCACAAGAAGAAGAGTGAATCTTTCGGAGATGACCAACGATGACTCTAAAGCAATAAAATGCTTGTTATTAATAATGTAAAATACATTAAAAATAAATAAAAATACAATATAAATAAGAATTAACCTAGAAATTAATGAAAACATTATTTTAATTAAGATTATTATTCCTCCACATTATCTTCTTTAAAAAAATCATAAAATGTTACTATTAATTGTCCAGTATCTTCTATTTTTAAAATTGCAAATATTATGCATTTTGAGCAAAATATATTATTTTTCCATATAATATTATTGTTATTATCTATTATAAGTAAATGACCATCTAGTTGAAGATGAAGATAACAAAATATATTTGATCTTTCTGATATTGTAGACCATATACTTTTGATTGTTTCAATATCATCAATAACAAAATTACAATTTTCTAATTTGGCTCGAAATTTATTATTAGAAGAAATTAAACTATTACTATTTATTATAAATGTGCCATAAAAATTTAGAGGACTGTTAAGTAGTTGTGTTCAATATGGCCAACATTGTAAAAAAAAAACATCAATTCTACTATATAAAATAAGAACCTCCTCCAGATCAACAACGACAACAAGCAACCCAGCAAGAGATGATAAAGTTTTTTTTCTCTGTTTTTTATTTTATTTTTCATTTTTAGAATAAAATAAAGCTGCTTAGTACATAAAACTTGAAAAATTATATCGATACAATGTTAGCACGGAGGCCCTCCAAGGGTAATAAGGCCCAAGAGTGACCAGAGGTTTAAATTCAGTATTGACATGATATAACACAAATTTGTTTTAAAACAACAAATGCAAGAATTAAAATTTAAGACCACCTTAGCCATGAAAATGCCGCTCTGTCAGATGATGGCATTCCAAGATACACATTTCTCACATGCATCTTCTGAAACTGTTCTATATGGAGTCTAAAACGCCCCTCAAAGTACCTATACAGCGATTAGATCGATAATACTGTTGTCCAGGCATTGCAGTTGCATCATTGCCTGCTGCAAGTGCCCATTCCAGGCAAGCGCTACGAGCATGCCATTCCCTGAAACAACAGTCAGCTGCTGAATTCTGGCGAAGCACTGCCACGCATGTTGAATGCTGCCATTCTGTCCATCCATCTTTGTTGGATTGTGGAACTATGGACACTAGAGAAATGTATATTCTACATTCAATTCATAAGAAACACGCCATACTTCATAGAATATAACAAACCAGCTCCTCTTTATTTACGTATATGAATCCATGTCAGAGGAGCATAAGCTTACATGATTCCATAGCTAGAGATTGGGTTGAAGCCCACAGGCACAACAGCAGCACTGAAGATCTGAACCTCCTTGAGTTCACCATGAAAGTAGCGTTTGTTGTCACGGGGGTCATAACCAATGAAGACAGGTAGGCTGGAATTGAGCTTGACTATCTTGGAGCCGTTCTGTGACTTATCAAGTTTAGAATCAACGTAGATAGACCCAACAGTGCCATTTCGGACTCCAGCAACATGGTGCCAAGTTCCATCAGTGACTGGCACTGTTCCCTCAATTCTGAACTGGAACTCATCATTGTACACCGTAAACCATAGACTGCCATTGCGGATCCATAGCCACCACTCACCATAGATATGATCAGAGCGTTGCTGGATGATGCACAGTTCCTGCTTGATGCGGGGTGGGACCTTCACCCAAGCATGAACAGCAAAATCAGTCTGCCCAGAGAGAGAGGGCGTGGTGCCCATGGAAATGTATGTTGCACCATCAAACACAATACCATCAGTTGTGTGAGCAAGTTGGGACCCGGCCTGCTCCACAAGCCCAGTTGCCTTGTTCCCAGACGAGTCTGCGACCAGATGGCCTATCTTCTCATCCAGCTTCCACCATGCAACCAGTGACTTAGAGATGTCCGCATTCTCATCTGATGTCGAAGAAATGGAATTCGAAGCATCCACCACAGTGGCCAGAAGAACAGTAAGAGCAAAGTAGAAAGAGAGACAGGAAGCCATTGTGTTATGATTTTCACTTGCTGCTGCATTCTTATATATCCTTCTTGTGGCCACATACTTACGGAGAACTCCAGAATGCCTTAATGCATTAATTAACAAGGAAAATCTGAAAATTTAGAACAAACAACAGTTCGTACATAGACCCTTGTGGAGCTCGTGGGAAGGTATAACAACCTATGGTACATAATATTGAACACCAGTGCGATTGATCAAAAACTTTGTGAAATTCCAGCGAATTCGATCGCCATCGCTCTTGTCCTTGAGGTACCTGAAGAGAATACTTTAGGAATTGCCTCAATTGACATGAATATCTGGCCAGACCTCTAGAAATATTCCATGTGGCAGCTGTGCCTTATCCATGCCACCTGGATGGCCAGCTCAATGCCTATGTGGCAGGCAGGTTGGCTCTGAGCTGCAGGAGAAGCACGTTTTGCATTGTGGCTGGCAGGTCAGACTCAGTGTTCCTCCTTATCCTTCATCGAGAAGTCTGCTGTGGCATTCTTGCATGGGAGATGTTGCAGCCCGGCTGTACAATGATAGCATGAGGTGGTGTGGTCACAAACTATTATCATATATGTCTTTTGTAGCAACTTGTTCCCAAGTCCATTGTCATCATCAAAACAGATATAGATAGAGGTCTATAGCTTGATTGATCCATTTGATCAACTTGACACCACTTACTACTACCATGGGATATGCTACAATTTTACGAGTATTTACATAAAAGCTCTATTTCGTTAAAGTGGGAATTGTCATTATCCCACTTGTAAAATAAGGTTTCCAAACCTTTATATAGTATATAAATATAACAAAATTCAACTGCATTGAGGCACATGCCATTTTATTTTAAACAAGGAAATGTCTACTCAATCACTTCTCCTCCCCTTGCCACTGCTTCACCTCTCTCTTCTCCTTGTCATCGTCGTCCAATTTCTTTCCATCCTTTTAATATTGGCTCAGTTGCTCTGAGTCTAGGTGGAGCCCAAGTCCCCATTCAATTTTTACTTTCCCCTTATTAATAAAACAACTTCGTAGACTTCCAATAACATGCTGTAACACTTCTAGTATAATGCAAATCCTCTCAAAGAATTGTCTTTTAATATTAATACAATGGCATGGAACCCCATGCCATAATAAGTTACATTTTTAAATAAATACATGCCATCTCAGACTGTTATTTTTTGCCTCCAACGCCTATACAATAATCTTGGAATTTCATCACTCTCCACACTATCAGGATTTAAACCCAATAGTAATGCCATCTCTTCTCTAATACGTCCACGCTCATGTTCAGTGGTCGAAGAACCCATCCGGTTGAGCAGATTATGGAGATGCGGATAGTGCTTGGCTAGACAATATACATGCCATAAATGATGACTGGTGTCTGTCCGATCAAATGGCTTCTGATATACCGTTCCATCTGCCATTTGGTTGATTTCTGCAGCCACCTTCTGGACTAGCCGGTTCTCTATCACCATCGCTCCAAGCCGTTTTGCAAGGTCCCCCAGAACATACGGTTTCTTCTCCCTAGTTTCCATACTGCAAGAGATGGGGTGCACTGCATATGTGTGCGTGTTCGTTGCAGTTTTAACCGGCGAGTCATCGATGATGAGGATTTCACTTGACCTAGCAGTCTGGTTCATCACTACAGCCTCTGGCTTGACGAAGATGGGCTTGCTACCCCTCACATGGACCATAGTCAAGCAATCCTCCTGTGTTAGGAGAAAGTCAAATGGTAATATTACTCGCGTTTGATTGTGCATCATCTGTAGCAACGTTAATGCATTGTGGCGCATCATGGATGTCCAAACTCCCAATTGCAAATTGAACCCGGCCCTCTGTTTTAAGTGTCACATGGTCATTATTAGATCCCGCAGTTTCTCCCGTGTGATTAATGTGAATCTGTCTCTTTTGACCAACTTGCGACCGCAGGCTTTGGAGGGTGCAGTGACATTCGAGGACGAGCCACGCTCATGGGAGAAAAGGACACCGTTCAGATCAAAAACGATACAGTACCTTCGCCGTGACTCTGAAATGAAATGCGTCAGCATAAAAAATGGTACAAGTCAATTTTACCATCTACAATATTAGCGAATGGTGCTCCCGATGGTCGTTGAGAGGGTTTTGGTCGAGGAAACGTGAAGGGCGGAAATACTCTCCTCTGCAATGTGGGGTCAATCGCATCCGATGGCGTGTGGGCACATGCCATTTCAGCTGTAGACTCTGGTACAACTAGCTCAACAGTGGCATGGGGTGGTTCCGATGGCGTGTGATCACACGCCATTTCAGCTGGTGCCTCCGTTGGCAAAGTGGACATGACCGAACATGTAGCAGGGGCGGTGTAGGGAGGTTCCAACGGCGTGTAGTCAGACGATTGGGCACACGTTGAGTCCGTTGGAAATGAGGATACGACCGGCTCGGCGGCTGGGGCGGCCTCATGCGGGTCCAATGGCGCCTGGTCACTGTCAGTTGGATACGTGGACAAGATTGACTCAGTGGTATGGGCAGCATCAAGTGGAGCGTGGTCAGCTTGCTTGGCGTTGATATGGATAGTAGCCTCCACCAGCTCTGATGACTCTTGCAGGCAAGTAGAGTCCACTGGCGGATCCATATGCATGTCCAAATATCTCCCTTCGATTGAGATGGTATCCTCCCGTGCTACTAAAAACAAACTCATTAGCACATTGAATCGACTATACTGTATTTACCATCAACTACTATTGAGGAACTAGGACCAATATCACTTGGGCGCACTGCTGATTCTGAAGGATTGGACATACGTTTCGACCCTTGCTTGGCACTATCCTTCCTCGACACTAAATGCTAGAGTTTGTAAATTCAACTGAATAATCTCTACTTACTATTTGCTCTGCGACCTACATGGACAATGTTAGAAATGGTAAAAGGTTAGGAATGGATGTACTATTATTTACCTGATGGTTTGTCTTGTATGACCTTCCTCCGCTGCTCTTTGGCCACCTCAGGCTGGCCATCGTCGTCATCATTGTCGTCGTCGTTATTGTGATCGTCACCATTGTGAGGACCATCCAAGTCCTCTTTGTCCTCCTCTTCTTCGTCCTCCTCTTCTTTGTCCTCCTCTTCGTCCTTCTGCTCTTCCTGCTCATTATCTTTCTCTGGCTCCTCATCCCCCTCCTGCATTTCTTCCATAGGCTGCTCAGGCTGGATGGCTTGTTCTTCCAGGACCATCTTGGGAAAATCATCTGGCCGAGTCTCCATCTCAAAATACAAGACATCCATAGCCTGTTTTAGTGCGTGACCTAGGACCGTATCCTCACCCGACTGTCTTAACATGGTTTCTGCACGTTCTTACACCCTTCGAAGACGACGAGATGAGAAAAACGTGGCCCTGACTTGAAAAGCATCCCTCATCCATTGTACCTCTCCATTGAGATTGGGGAAGGGGAGTTCGCCATAGGAATCTGAGTCAGGAGGTGGTGACTGCCTGCTTTCACTCAGCCCTTGATCTGCAATGAATGGCATGAGCACACACACCATAACCGCGAGGCATTACCTATCATCTTTTCGTTGCCCTTCTTCCTTTTCGAATCAAACGCCTCTGATCCCGACGACTGTCCAACGTGCTTTCGCTTTTTATGACCACTGTCAGTTTGAGCTTGGCTGGTGCTTGCCTGTTTTGCCTTTGAAGAAGTGTCTCCTGCAAGGAATGGCATGAGACCACATGCCATTGCAAATATAATTTGTACCTCCTTGTTGCTTGTCTGTTTGTCCTTCTTCGACGCGCCACCAGTGCACTTTTCAGTCCTCGTGTCTGAATATTCACAACGATCTATAATCAAAATGGCGTGAGGCCTCACGTGACCTTACCTTGTGCAGGTTGTGAGCTCGGCCCAACATGGGTATCTTCAATAGTAGCTGTTAACGCCGTTTCAGCATCTGGGGGTGGCCACGCTCCTGCATACAGAGCTTGTGAGATAACATTTAAACTTAAAGTGCATACTCACCAGGTTCGCAGAGAAGATACTGTTTTTCTTTGGCAACTGTAATTATATGCTCCATTGAAGTCACCTCTTCAATGGAGTTTGTCACCGCAACACACGGGACACCCTTGAGTAGTGCGGCTCGAAAGAATAGTCCACCGCAGTTGTACTCGACAACGCATTTGCCCTTGGAGTTGGAAGCAGGTGACCCACCCGCTATTGCGTTGAAGACCCAGCTGAGCATTTCCCATGCTACACCTAGAGCTTTCTTTGGATTCGAAAGCTCCATAGCTGTCTTCAGTTCCTCAGGCACGGGTAAATTGACCTCCCTCAGATCAATTCGATCGGCCTTGTCGAACGAAGCTGGGAAGTCACTCCAGTCCCACTCTGTTGCAGGACCAATAACAAGGGCGAGTGTGAAGATGCGGACATTCGTCGGTATCTTCTTCTTAGCCATTATCCCATGGATCTCCCGCATCTCCTTGCCTTTCAACCGAGCCTTCACCTCGTTCAAGGCCTTCCAGAACTTGTGATAGGATTCGGAGTCGTAGATCATATAGTGGACTGAAGATTCCACCTCCGCAAGTCCCACCATTAAGTCAATGATGGAGCTGACTTCGTCTGCATGAGTGATCTCCTTGTTTGTGAAGTCCATCACACAAAAGATGTTCTTGACCTGCTCATCTCCGTGGGAAACGATGCTCCTCCACCTTTGATCCTCATCCGAATTCAAGTATACCCGGTAAGGTTCTTGATAGGCCTCTGCTGCGGGGTCGAGCTGTTTTTGAAGCCGGCGGTCGACATCACTCTTAATGAAATTTGGATACTGATCCAACTTCTCAGCTTTACTTTTCGTGGCATCCCGCAGCAGATCGATGAACTTGGGGGCCCCCTTCACGTACTCGTCGATGTCTTCATTTGACAAATCCAGCGCTTCCATCATCTCTTGCGTGGTGTCGATACTCACCCTCTCCACGGCCACTTGCTCGAAGATCCAATCCTTCAATAGCGCACGAGCTCTCAAAGTCGTGCACAAGTCCTCGTATGTCACAATATGGCCAGGAGTCATTTTGGTCTTGTTGAAGACTACCTCACCACGTAGAAGAGCATTAGCCACTGTCAGAAGGTCGTCGTCGTCTAGAGACTGCGAGAAACGCAAGGCGTTGAGCTTCAAATCATTGGGCTTCCGGCCGTCCTTCACACCCATTGAGTTTAGTAACTCCCCGTCATGGTACCTCCTCAGCACATCTACTCATTTGTCAAAAACAACTTTTGTCACGAGTAGAATGTTATGGATGCTGAGTGTGTCATTGACCCCCAGTGTTTTCGAGAGAAGACTCGAGAATTCCTGCAATGGAAATGGCGTGAGGCCACATGCTATGCCACATGCAACGAGGCTTACCTGCCAGGCGCTAGTTGCTAGTGCACGTCCTTGTCCTGGTTTTTGTGGCTTCTTCAGTTGAACCCAGAGCTTCCGTGTTCGTGCCAATGTCTCGTGCAGACCCGATTTGTAGCACGTTTCTTGCTTGACATTCTGCGCGTGGGAGATGTATATGATAGATCGGAGGGGCGAGTTGCCTTTTATCAGGCGGACAACTCTTGTCTTGAAGACTTTCTTCACCTCCTCACCCACCATAATATCCACAACTATCTCTTGCATCGCCAAGCTAGAATGCTGTCCGGAGACGGCATAGAATCGGATGTTCTGATTGTCCAACACCTTCCTATTGATCAAGTCTGGAAACCTCGTCTCGCCCTTCATTGTTTGGTAGTAGGGGATCACATTTGCGATGTCGGGTGTTACTGGACTTGCCAGCATCTTCTGCTTCAGTTTCTCCACCCACTCATCAGATACTAGCCTGTGGTTGTATTTGCTTTGGATGTCGATACGGCTCACGTCGATTGTATATACTTTGTTGGAATAGTAACAAGTACTATTATCTGCGACGATTTTTGCTACCTCTTCTTGCTCTTTCTGCTCTTTGCGGCTCTTCTTTTTGGTGGGTGTAGTGTTCGAACCCAAGGCAATGGCATCACCGAGTAGCTTCTTTTTTGGAGGAGAGTCGGACGTCGGCTTGAGCTTGACCACCCTTTTCTGCTTCGGGGTAGTTTCCAGATCGACCCCCTTCCCCTTCGCTTCGCGAAATGGAGGCACTCTCAACGGCTCAATGTTGGAATATAGTTTTTGAACATCGCCGTAGGTGAGGTCCGTGGATTCTATGTGATCTTCATAGACCCGCAGCGTCTTTGAAATTGTGGGCCTCCTGGACAACCTCTCCCTAGCTCCCTCTAGGAATTCCTCATAGCCACTGCCCCCCTCTGGGAAGCCGCTAGGATGTGCAAGGTGGATCTTGAAGGCAGACGCTGTCTCTACCACAAGTGCCAGTCCATATTCTTGCATGGAACTGCATGGAGTGTCTATCACTTGGATGAGGATCCCCATGCATTCTTTTCTCCCACCATCTGTGTTGTACAGCCTCAGATCCTCGCCTTCCATCCCAAAAGTCCAACTGGTGAGCTCCTCCCCCTTCTCTGCATCCACATTGACAATGGTTGGAAGAAGAACGCAATTCCTCGCCTGTTCAGAAATGCACAACAATTAGAGCTGATAGATGAAAAGCTAGCAGCTGGAAATAACGTGAGGCCACACGCCATTCACCACTGCATCAGATGTCTTGAGGCTGCATCCTAAGATGGCGTGAGGCTACACGCCATCTGTAACCAGACTGCACTCGAGAGCCCAATCGGTGCATGCCAATGTTGCTACTGAATGGCATGTGGCCTCATGCCATTTTCTACTTGGCCTAAAAGACTTACCATTTGAAGCCGAATGGAGGCGTGACAACCGGACTCGCTGGCGAATGTGCGTAGCAGCAAGGCTACTCTGCCACTTCCAGTTGGAGAGTGGCGCTGAAATCTCCCGGGACGCCAAGTGGGCTGCGTGTGGGTGGCGGAGTGGGCGGCGGAGTTGGCGGCGAAGTTACAAACTGGGTGTGTTTTGAAGTGGACGCCGATGCACACGAGCGCGATGTGAGCGCGAGTGTGATGCAAGCGCGAGTGGACGCCGATGCACACGAGAAACCTGTAGAGAAGGTAGATGAGCGCGAATGTGAGCGTGATCGCGAGTGGGAGCGCGATGCGAGCGCGAGTACGAAGCAAAATGCAAAACCTAACCTCACACGCGCGAAATGTCATGACGGTTGGTAATCCCACCACGTCATCATTCCTCGGACTTGGGCGCCACCATTAATTTCTGGATCGCCGCGCGCATGCATGCACGTGAAATCCAAAAGAAATCTGCAACGTCATCATTCCTCGGACTGCATGCACGCGAAATCCAAAAGAAAGATCATGATTGGGATATCATTTAATACCCTCACTATATTTATACCATGCATGATTGGATATTCCAAAGCATATTGTATTTCCAAAAATGCCAGATGTTCAGCTAAATAAATTGTCAGAGGATTTGATGTGATGTTCAAGCGTGTGGGCTCATGCAATTTTGATCCCAAAAAATGCACCAAAAAATGCTCGGCGTCATCTGGCGTTATCTCTTGAATGGCGTGGGGCCGCATGCCATTTTCAGGGGCACATAGGAGTATATTCCTAGAATATTCTGACACACGCGAGATTGTTTTGAGTTTTCTGGAGAACCAACCGTTAGATCACAACTAGATTTTACAGAATGGTATACAATGTCCTTCTTGATGATCCTGCAAAAAAGCATCTCGATCAGACACCACATGAGACCACACGAGCCTTACAATGTTTCATGGGCATTTGCCATAGATCCGACCGTTATTTTGCTCCAAGATTCTACAGTTTGGTGTGCATTGACCTTTCCATCGACACTGCAAAGGGACATCACAATCAGATGCGGGATCACAAGAAACCAACTTCACTAACTCTGGTTTCACCAAGATCTACGTAAGGAGTTATGAAATGAAAGGACCCTCTCTATTGAAATGTGTTTATGGTCCTAGGGGCATTGTGACATATCAAAGGATTTTGCATCAAGTTCTGTATTTGCATGTTTATCAAGCTACTGAATTGCTAAACCCTAAACCCTAAACCCTAAACATGTGGCAAATGCTGCGTGAAGAAAGATGCCCTTTCTGGGCAAATGCTGTAAGAGGCAGATGCTGAGCAGATGTATCTCAAGCTAGCGAAGGGGACAAACAAAAGCTAGCTATAAACATGACGGGATGCAAATAGATTACTAGGCTGGTCCTGCGAAAATCAAAAACCATAATTGAAAACATTGAAAATGCAAAAAGAAAGGTTTATAATATTTTTGAATTTTAAGCAACCAAAGGAATGTAAGTAGGGCATGTGTTTGTAAATTTAAAAATGCCTCAACCACTTAAATTCCCAAGTAAATAAAGCTGTTTCTATTTTTGGTACAGGTAAACTTTATAGTGTGTGGGCTCATGCAATTTTGAACCCAAAAATGCACCAAAAAATGCTCGACTAGCATTATTCTTTAAATGGCGTGTAGCCTTATATTGCCATAAATGGACGTACACACACAGCATAATTATTCCTTTACACGGCGAATAATCTTGGCGCAAATCGCTGACACGGCATGGCAAAGTTCGAATCACTGACATGGCACAGCTGGATCGAGGCAAGGACATGATGTGACAAAGTTCAACCTCCGACAGCAAAGTCTAGAAGCTACTCAGTTTGAAATTTGTCAGAGGAATCATAAGATCTGGTTTGTCAGAGGATTTGATGTGACGTTCAAGCGTGTGTTATTTTTGAATTCTCGAACTCATTCCTAGGTCTATCATTTTTGTGCGCCGTGTTCTTGGTTCCGCTGAGTGTAGTGAGCGCTACTTGTGTAAACGGCGTTGTGAGCTGTGGTTTATGCGTCTACAAGCGGTTGCGGCATTGCGAGCGCCATTGCGAGCGGCAGTTTATGCGAGTGGCAGTTTGTGCGAGCAGTGCTACGAGCAGTTGCGGTGTTGCGAGCGGCACTATCTTTGGTGTGGCTACCGCTTCCTCTTGATATTTGGCACTTGTGCTTCCTGGTATGTTCACCATGGAATGGCTTAGGACCACATTTAGAAATGGCATGAGGCCACATGCCATCTTGGGCCCTTGCAATTTCATGGCTAGCGTATTGTCATGTATGTTTTTACTTGCCTGTAGCTGTGTGTATATCAAGATGGCATGAGGCCTCATGCCATCTTGGTGAATGCGAAATTGCACCGTGG
>NW_003314292.1:1083159-1144250 GCF_000143415.4 Selaginella moellendorffii | reverse complement strand
CATTCCCATCGAAGACAGTCTCTACTGATACAGCAGCATTGCCTTCCCCAAGCCTTTGACAGTGTATAACAAAGTTCTGATCCATAGACACAAGAGTCCCTTTTGCAACTCTCTTCCCACCATTCAAAATGTAAACCTTTTCCCCAACCCTGTAGGCCATTCTGAAAGTGCAGAAAAGAAGTTAAGACCATACAAAAAATGATTGGAGAATGGCCTAAATCATAACATACCAGACAACCCTCATGTGCGTGACTAGTCACCCATACAAAAATATATACAGTTGCAACAAGGCAAAAGGAATATAGCAACAGGCTAGCAGGGGCCAAAGATAGCGTGAGGCCTCATGCCATTAGTGGTACCACTAATGGCATGAGGGCTCATGCCAATTTTGTGAATGCAAAATTTCACGTGGGTGTCAATAGCATGTTTGAATAATAGCATGTGGCCTCATGCTATTTGGTATGTTATGATTTAGGCCATTCTCCAATCATTTTTTGTATGGTCTTAACTTCTTTTCTGCACTTTCAGAATGGCCTTCAGGGTTGGGGAAAAGGTTTACATTTTGAATGGTGGGAAGAGAGTTGCAAAAGGGACTCTTATGTCTATGGATCAGAACTTTGTTATACACTGTCAAAGGTTTGGGGAAGGCAATGCTGCTGTATCAGTAGAGATTGTCTTCGATAGGAATGTGGTCGCTATTGAACGAGGAGAGATGGTTGTCGGGGTAAATGTTGTTGTTGCCTTGAAAAATCTGCAGAAGAAAGCAGATGTTGGGGACAGCGCAAGTGCGACGCATGTTCCCTCCGTGGATCTTAAGAACCGTGCTACATGGATTCAGGCAAAGGTGTTTCTAAACAACCCCGAGGGGGAGGTGGTAGCTGAGGGCTTAGCCATAGTTGTCGATCCAAGAGATGCGGTTACTAATCAAGAATTGGGCTGGGATGATATTGGAGTTGCAATTTTAGAGGTTGTTGACACAGAAGAAAACAGTCTAACTATTGGAAGCATTGTGCGGTGGAAATTGTAGCATTTAGTGTTTGAGAATGTGAAGGATTCACAATCAAACACCACTACAACTGATGACAGAACATCTCTTCATGGGAAAAGAAAGTACACCTTCCTAAAGCGCAGCCAAAGGGATTTGAGCAACGAACCGAAAAGGCAGAAAATGGCGATGGAGGTTCAAATGGTCTCGACAGTTGCTTGTTGCAAGAGGAGGTGCTGTCAACATGCTGATTGGGATGCTATTGAAGAGGAGAGAGCAAGATACAAGACATTGTCCTGGAAGGCAGCTCGCAATTTTGTGTATGAGGCATTACGGTCATCTGTTGATGCTTCAGAACATCAGGTGGGGGGCATGGTCTTCCAGAGGGGTTTGGTCTGCATGAAGGCATGGAGAATCATTTATGGAGTCCCTCGAAGCACATTCTACAGAATCAAAACTGAGTTCGAGGAACAAAGGGTTCAACAGGCAGTCCATGGGAACGATGGTACGCACAAAACCAGGGGTCATGTTGTATATGGAAAGGCAATCTTCAAGAGGTTTGTCGAGACATGTAGCGAGCAGCAACCACATAAAACCCGCCTCTTGGAAGATGGAACACGAGACACCCAACGAGTTCTCCCTTCCATGTATACCAAGGGGGCCATATTGGAAGATATGAATCGGGAACTCCAGAGTAATGGCTACAGGAAGCTAAGCCAATCTAGATTTAGTAGATTGTGGAGCAACAGGTTCAGGGATGTGAGTATAGGAAAGTACTCCAGCTTTTCAAAGTGTGACGAGTGCACTGCTATCAAAATGGCTTTGTCGAAGAATTCTTGCAGTGCTCAAGAGCGAGAGACGTTGGTTAAAAGGCGGCTCGACCACAACATCGAGCAGAGAAGCTGCAGGACTGCATATTATCATAACAGGATTCTCTCCATGGAGAGACCTGACTCTTACCTATGCATCATCCACGACAAAATGGACCAGAAAAAGACGTGCTTACCTCGACTCAATCTTGCCCCCAAGGCAATCTCTTCATCCATGCAGCTGCCTGTGTCTTTGTTTGGCATAATCGCTCATGGGCATGGTGCCCAGAACTATGGGAACTTCTTTGTACCTCTATGGGGTGGCGGGGGTGCAAACATGATGATTGCGTCCCTAGCAAAACACTTAAGGTCTCTGCAAAGTGCGCAGACTGAGCTGAACGGCCAACCCTTGCATAAGGCCCTTGTCGATCAAACCCCATACAGGGTTCAGCTGGAGGAGGAGCAAAGGCTTGCAGTATCGCGTGGGGCCCCATGCCATCCCAGTGAATATGTTGGCCGTCAGATTGTAGGGTTATCACGTGAGGCCTCATGCCATTCCAACGAGGCTGGTCGCCCGGTGAATGCATAGCCTCATCCAAACAAAGCAGAATCTCAAGGAAGTTCTTGCGGCCGACATGGCCTTCCACCCCATCTTCTGTTCCAAACAGACAATGCTGGCAGTGAGAACAAAAACATGTACGTCTTCGCGTACTTGGCGATGCTTGTTGCCAAAGGCATATTTGAAACGGTTACACTTGGCTTTCTCATGGTTGGGCACACTCATGAAGACGTCAATGCCATGTTCAGTCACCTGGCAGAGTCCCTCCGGCTATCCAATGTCCTCACCCTCCCACAACTCTACGATGAATTCCAAAATTGCATCAAAGGCACTGTTGAAGCTGCACTTGTGACAGAGGTTCCAGACTTTAAGGGGTTTGTAAGAGGCTACATCAGGGACAGATCCGAAACGCTGATTGGCCACTCCAAGCCTCTTCAGTTTCATTTCAGCATGCGTGACGATGCTCCAGTGATGAGGTACAAGATGAGAGAATGGGACACACTGTGGCTGCCAGTGGACGGCATTGAACTTTTCAAGAGAGATCCCATAACTGGGGAACCTATGATTCCTCAGGGTTCCCCATGGCTGATGCACCCGGATGGACTCAAAGACCAGGAAAGTATAGTGGCCGGATTAGACAACATATTGCCTTCTGGAAGAGGGGGTTAGTGTTTGGTGGAGAATCCTATTTTAAGAGGTGCAAGCCTTTGCTCGAATATTGGGAGAAGATTATATCTGCTATCCAAAATGGGCCGGTTGTATATGAAGAATTGGAAGAGTCCTTTTGGCCAGAACCCAGAGCACCAGATAGTAGCGGAACAATGTCCTCTAGAAATGCAGTGACAGATAACGATGTTGAGGATCACTATTGTGGGCCGAGGAACAAGAAGCCGGATTCAGCATTCAATCCAGTACAGGTCTGCAAAGGAATGGTCGTGCTTGTCAGACCTAGTAATAAAAAATAAATGATATGGGTGGGGCGCTACATCACTGATGCAGAGGAGGACACGAAAACTAACTCCTTCAATGTAACTGTGGAGTGGTTCAAGCCAAGTTCCGGATATACGAAGGATTGCCTAGAAAAGAGATGGGTGCTGAATCCAAGGGATCCCAGCATGAGCATATCAGTGGATAATGTTGTGCATGGTTGGATGCAGAAGCAGAGTGCCACCATCACCTTGCCAAACCATGCAAGAGATGCAGCAAGAGCATTCATAACCCGGGTTCAAGGTGAGATTCATTAATATTCCTTTACTAAGTTTCTAATGTATTTTATTTCAAGGTGAACAATCCGAATCTAAATCAGAGGAGGCGTGATGGCATGGCGTGATGGCGTGAGGCGTGACACCAAAAAGGAGGTGTCCACTAGCGCTTAGACTTATAATGGTGTGTGCCCTCATGCCATTTACTTGATCACCAAATACCTTTTTCCCTTTGCACTAGTATATCTTAATACCGGTCTGAGAAATAGAATGGCATGTGCCCTCAGGCCTTTTACTAAATCACCTTTGAAAGAAATGCAAGCCTCTATGTCGTAAAAAAAAGGTACTAGAGAAATTCCTTAATAATATGAATGTTATTTAGTTTCATGAAAATACACTAAAGGTCAAATGAGTTAAATGACTTCTCCAGACTAGCAATGCCTCTTGCTACACCTTCACAATTAGATTCGTTAGAAAAAGATAACATTGAATAATATCTAAATGTTCTCACCATTAAGTTATATGTCTGGATAATAGGAATGACGTTCATCTTGGAAAGCTCACCACACGCTCAATGAACAAACAAATAGTGTGTGCGCGCATGCCATTGCTCTTCTTTAGCTTTAGATTCGGCTTGTTCACCTTGACAATGAGATTTATTATACAACCAGATGGACTCAGTCTGGACACAAAGTCACCGCGCTAGTCACCATGCCCCAGATATGTCTAGCCCCTAGACAAAAAACATATTATTTCACGTCATTTTCAAATACTTGAAAATTTGTACCTAATCCCATTTTACTGAATAAATCCCACTTTAACGAAATAGAGCTTTAAAAGTTTGATCTAAAAAAAAGAGCATTAGCAACTGTAGCGCATGTGATTATGAAATGAGATTTGGATATACTGTCATCGTGGATCCTTAAAACAAATGGGGATAAAATAGCTATTAAGGGCTTTCTCATTAAACAATTGCCCCTTTTCCAATTGGTTTAAGGGAAGAGAAATAATGTGCATTACATGTGGTATCAGAGCAAATGGCATAGGCTTGATTCCCATTGATTAGTGGCTACTTAAAAATATAATATACCCTTGAGCAAAGTATATTCCTAGCCTTAAATTTGAAATCGTATGTATTAGGCATCCATACATACATCCTTCCTCTTGGTGGAGCATCCATGGACAAAGGTATTCACCGTGAGACTATAGTACAGGTGAATGATTAGTTGCCTCAGAATAAAAAGATTAGTAATTTCAATGTGGAAATAGAAGTGTTGGTTCCCCTTGGCTCAGTAAGGGTTATTAGTCAATAGTCTATGAAGACATTAACATCTCTAAAGAGGGGGTGAGTGTAACACATGTGATCATGGGATGAGATTTGGATATACTGTCACCATAGATCCTTAGAACTTTAGGGGATAAATAGGGATAGCTAGTCTACACAATAGAAGGATTAATAGATTCAATGTGAAAATGGAGGTGTTGGTTCCTTTGGCTTAATAGGGGTTGCTAATCAATAGTCAATGAGGACATTAACATCTCTAAAGGAGGGGTGAGTGTAGTGCATATGATCATGGGATGAAATTTGGATATATTGTCACCGTAAATTCTTGAAACCTTGGGGGATAAAATAGGGATAAAATAGTTAGGGTTCTTTCATCAAACAATTGCCCCTTTTCCAGTTGGTTTAAGGGGAGAAAGATAAGGTGTGGTACATGTGGTATCAGAGCAAATGGCATAGGTTCAATTCCCATTTATTAGTGGCTACTTAAAAATATAATATACCCTTGAGTAAGGTATATTTCTACCCCTAAATTTGAAATCGTATGTATTGGGCATCCATGCATATGTCTTTCCTCTTGGTGAAGCATCCACAAATGAAGGTATCTACCATGGGACTACAGTACGGGTGGATGACTAGTTGCCTCACATAGAATAATTAGTCTACACAATAGAAAGATTGATAGATTTAATATGGAAATAGAGGTGTTAATTCCCCTTGGCTCAGTAGGGGCTGTTAGTCAATAGTTAATAAAGACGTTGTTAATCAATAGTTAATAAAGATATTGACATCTCTAAAGGAGGGGTGAGTGTAACGCATGGGATCATGTGATGAAATTTAGATATACTATTATTGTGGATCATTAGAACCTTAGGAGATAAATGAGGATAAAATAATCATTAAATGCTCTCTCATCAAGCAATTGCCCTTTAGGAGATAAGGAGATAAATAAAAATAAAATAGCCATTAAATGCTCTTTCATCAAGCAATTACCTCTTTTTCAGTTTGTTTAAAGGGAGAGAGAAATAAGGTGCACTATAACAGCCTCAAGTGACATACTCCTCGACTAATGATGGTGTGGCATGGTAGAAAAAGAGAATCCAATTAAGATTAGAAGAAAAAGTAGATTTAAGCATAATAATAGTTAGAATTCTAGATCTTTCAAAAAGTTAATATAGATCTAGATTTAAAAGAGAATGAAAAAATAAAAACAAAAAATACAATCCTAAACACTAAAGTATTACCAAAAAACTTTGCTTTTCAAGAACAAATTGCAATGCCCTTCAACTCCACCAATGTGAATGTTTGGGATATAGGAATAGATATATTATTTGGGTTTTAGATTCTTGTTTATATACAAGAATGAATGGACTAGATTTAGTCCCAAATGGACGGTAATACTATAATTAATGTATTATTTAGCCAGGGTAATACATGCATATACATATATATGTTTACAAACTTGATAGGTGGAGTTAGTGAATTATTTTTTCTTTATTTACCATTTTCTAGTAAGATTTATCCTAACGATGACATTATTTCATATACTACTTTTAAAATATTTATAAAATGCATTTTAAACCATTATCATTAAAGACTTATTTCTATCTAAGCCAGATTCCTTAAGATAAGAGTATTCTCATTCGTGGATCTTTGCTAAAAAAGCCTTCGAAAGTGACTGGAAAGGGAGATCTGTTGCTCTGATAAGATATGTAGCAATCATAATCCAAAAACGCAAGGAGGTCTGTTGCAGCTACCCAGGTTCTCCAGGTGGGTTCGTCCTTTATGACAAAGTGAACCTACAATTTCAAAGAATAATAAAGGCATGTCTAAGCCAGGGCAGGTTACCTCAATGTATGCTTCAACACTTTTGAGTGCCTTTTGTACACTTTCTACAGCAATCCATGCCACTTTATCCACTGGGAACCTGAAACACCATGCAAACTCAGTATACACAAGAGGTAAGGTGTGAGTACAAACCCACCAAATCCACACGAGATAGCTGGGAGTGCTATGTGCTTAACCTCCTCCTTGCAAGCGAATGTTATAGCATTCCTGTAATAGCAAAAGTACAATGTAACAAATTTGCTACACACTCCAGCGTACCCGTAAGTGAGACCAAGTTGTCTGGCAGCTTCCGTCTCCCTGTATTTGGAGTATCTTGTGCCACAATAAGGGAAGACAGTTACATGATCTCCAAGGCAGTAAACCTCGAACCAGTAGTAGTTTCTGAAAAAAAAAAATGCAAAAGCTCTAAACACCCCTTTGCCTTACCTCGGTGTACCTGACCTCCAACAGGAATTACAATACCATCATTCTTTCCGTCCACAAACCACTCTAATATGTCCCCGCTTTTAATAACAAACTTGCAAGAGCTGACTTTACAAACAATCTTGAGGTCCTTTTCCTGATCAAAAGCCACTATATCTAACAAAAAAAAAAGAGAGGTAAATTTGAAGCATTAGGGGTCCCTAGGACGTCGGGGCTTGCAAGAGGTAACGGGTTAGGGTACTTGAGGGTTCCCATTGACTGGGGTTTCTTCTTGGTCAATGTTGGGTCCTTATATAGCTATCATTAGTTTACTGGGGGCACAAACCATGGGGTCTAACAGCATATAACTCTACCATCTCTTCTTCGTCGTCAGGCTAACCTTCGTCTTTAGACTCAGATTCATTGGGAGGCTCGGAATATATATCAATTGGGCCTTCCTCTTTGTCCTCTGCGGCACTGTGTAGCTGTCCACTCACCTCTTGAGTCATTCCACTTTCTGTCGCAGCAGCTCTCCAACGGGAACTACTGCGAATGTCCTGCATTCATCGGTCCCTATATCAGCAATCTGGCAGCAAGCTTCCTCGAGGCCCTGTACTAGTTCGCACGTTACAAGCTCGTTTGCGGATTGAAAGTATACAATACTCACAAGTGCATCAATCCGAGTGTAATCGCTATCCATGTGACACTCTAGGTGTCTTGATGCAACAATAAGATAGGAGTCTGCTGTAGTCAGCCGCTCCTGCGTGCACAAGCTTCCAGAATAACAAATTTCAACAAAAGGGTGAGCACCTTGTGGTAGTAAAAAGGTAGACTACTGCTTTGTGGGGGACTAGCATTTTTGAGACGGTAGAGAGAACTTGGACGGGTCAGCCTCTCGTCCTTCCCACTTCGGCACAGTATCACCGACGCAAGGGCCTCGCCAAACACATACACATGTGCGTCTCCAAGCACCACCACCAAGGACCTGGTTTGGGCACACCAATCCTATAACCAAAACCAAACCAAACATTCACAGCAACAGCAGTAATCAGACAAGAAGAGAGATTACCACATACCCAGCAATCTGATGTTCCCACCAGAGCCCGCAGCTCGTAATTCATGCTGCAAAAGAACCGCCCATCTTTTTAGAAAGTACAACGCACATATTCTTACTTTCTGAATGCGAGCTCCAGAGCTTGTGGCGTACCGCAGGTTGACAGCTCCATAGATGCTCCGAATGTGATCCATGAATCGATATCGGCGTAACTTGAGAAGTTCGAGATGTACAGAATACAGGTGCGTATCTCTTACGTCCGGGTGGAAAATTACCACAACGCGCTCCTGCACTCTCCCTATCTCTGCCAAGCACACCACACAACTAGTCATATCCTGGGCCGGCTCGACCATCACTGCCTCCATCGCCAGCTCTATAACCCTAACCCAACAGAAGGGTTTTCGAAAATCTAATGCGTTTGAATAATTTGGGAACTTCCAAAGACGCGGTTGAAGGACGCAAGTAGCTGTAAGCAGAATTTTGTTTCTCCGTTCATGCTGTGATTTATTTTCTTTCTCGTCCAGGCAACACTCTGCAGGACTTTCAAGCAGTCCAGAAGAAACAATTGGAAGCAGTGTATACACCCTTACTTGCTTGATCACGTAAATCAAGTTCTGATTTCCAGCTTCTTATCTCATAGTTACACGGCCGCTGAGCTAAACCTTACGTCAGTCGAGAAGATCGTACGTCAAACAGCTTGATTGATCCGCCTTCCATAGCAACAGCAAATACCAGGCCTTGTTGATCATACGCCATAGACGGCCTTCCCCGGACTCTAAGAAGATCCTCGCTTTCCAGCCGCAGAGGTTATCAAAGGCGCGTGCTATGGGAGAAATGCTTACAGCCACGTACGTAAATCTTGCTGGCCACAAACTTTGCGTGCTTTCCAGACATCCAGGAATCGAACAGCAATCAATCGCGAAAGCCACCAGTACCAGCGGACGCATCAGAATGTGCAAAGATTTCTTGCAGCAGTGCTTTCACTTGGAAGACCGACTGCGAGCCAAGTACAATTCCAATCCCGTGAGGCTGGCGAAACCTTGCGCGTTCGTTGGGTATACAAGACTGAAACACAGCGATTTCGCTAAAGAAACTCTGCAAAATTGCAGAGCAAAATACATCGCTTCCAAGTGGTACAATCTTACTCTCGTTCTCCACAGCGAGCTTACATCCAAGGTAGTTCCTCGCCTACTTTATGTACTTGTTCAAGAACTTGCGATGGAAATCACTCCTGATCGTATCGTTGATGAAACGCTTCACCTACTTGGTAGCCTGGTGCTTGAACACCACATCGTCGTTCCGCCTCCTCTTCACGGCAGACGAGCTGCCGCCACCACCGCGGCGACGTCGGTGCCAAATTGCTCTTACGAGCTTGAATCTTCGGCATCTGGCCCAAGATGGTTGACGTGGACAAAGTTCGCAACCAACCGCTTCTAGGAACTGTCGTGGTTTCATACCGAGCTGAGGATTGGAGAGGAGCCTCCCCATCTTGTCAAGAGGGCCCTCAAGCAGTGCTGTGGTGTTGTGCTGGAAGATGATGGCATTGGTCGTGCACAAGTACGATGAAAACTACGGTTGTAATGCACGCTGCAGTGACAGAATCGAGATTCAACTTCTGCAAAGCTCGAGCAATCCAAACGGGCTCGAAGGGAAGGTTGAAGGAGAAGGGGAGCACATAGCTCCACTCAAGATGACCTCTAGCAACTCCTCTAAGCTCAAGAATCCTAACTTACAACACTATGCTTTTCAATATCCATTTATCAACTGAGGGAAAGTGAAAATTTTCAACAATGCAAGAACTTCCTTTGCAAGTTGTAGTTGCAAGATGTGAATGTTTCCCTGTTGATAGCAACAGTGAATACAGTCTAGACCAGGAGGGTTGGAATAGCGGGAAAAAAAACGGCTTTACACCTCCTTGACGCCATTTGGATGGATCTCTGCTGCGAACTGGACGCTGTCGACGATCTTCGCCCCGCGTGTGGCGGTGATATACAATCCCAGGGCGAGATCCTAAATATGTATAAAATTCTCTATACGGTGACGAACCCTAAATATGTATAAAATTCTTTCAAAGTTTGACTCTTTTAACCACTATTATCTGATCTGGACCATTATCAAATGGAGGGTAGGGATTGAAATGGATTGCACAACAGCACAACATGAAATGTTGTCATTAAGCATTTGTTTTAGTTTATAACTAAGTTAGAGTTTTTATAAAGAAATACAATTTTTGCTAATGGTTAAGTACCCTGGAAAAATGTTCTTGAAAAATGAATTTTAATAATGTTATGTATACTTAATAAGTGCTATAAAAGTTTGATATGTGTTGTTTGATGACTTTTATGATTATTTAAAAATCTATCTAAATATTTGAATTTATAGTTCAATTTTGTAAAATGTGCTACTAAGATGTTGATAATGGGGATACAATTGAATAATTCTAACAATATATTATGAGTTTTTTTTGTTAGTTACTATAGTAATATCTAACCTGTAGTAATTATTAATAAAATATTAGGATTTTTAGGCTTTCATAAATTTGCAGTTTAACTTGCTAGAACATTTGATATGGTCTTTTTCATTGAGTAAAGAGCACTTTAAACAAAGTATATACCATAAGATTGGGAAAATGAATTAATGCTAAATCATTTATTTTGTACTTTACAAATGGATGATAGGAGTTATAATGCTGTTCTTGTCCCACTTGTAGGCAGTCTAGTGTCAAATTTAATTCATTTGCATTTTTATTTAAAGTAAATCTTATGTATTATCACAAAGTATAATGTTTTTTTAAAGGTTAAAGGGTTAAAGGCTATTTTTTAAAGAATCAAACTTTGAACACTTAATTAGTTTTAATGGAAAAAATTATGTATAAAATTCAACTTGTGAGTGCTTGGAATATGGAAAGGGAATATAGAAATGTGCATATCAATTAGCCCAAAAACCCTAGCTTATATACAGGAGTGAGTGGTCCGGATTGAAACCAATCCGACGGCTACCAAAATCCCACTACGCTAATATTAGTATACGGTATCGTAGCTGTACACTTGGCCCTCACATCATCCCCCCTTCTCGAAATAATGGAAGACTATCGGGGTTCTCTTGTAGACAAGCCAGGATCTGGAGGAACGTCAGGAGGAGGCATCGGCGGATTTGTAGGTGGTATTAATTGCTCCTGATCCCTTTGTATGAAGCATTTCAACCGCTGCACATGCACAATCTCTAGAGGATTAGCCTGCTAGACGTTATGCCGAACCTCATAAACTTGTGGTCCAACTTGCCGCAATACTCGATATGGTCCTTTCCACTGTGCAAAAAGCCCCTTAGATAAACCACGTACCGTAAGATGGGGAAAACGGACTAACACCAAATCATCCACTTTGTATTCCATAGATGCACAATGATGGGAGTTGTATTGCCGTTGTTGTCCCACTTGTACACGGCCTAAGTGTTCAGCAAACTCCACTCGGAAGGGTGGAAGAATGCTCATCAAATACTGATCCCATGACCTAGCATCTGCAGCTCGGGGCAATTACGAAGGTAAACCTAGCTCTGTTGGTAATATTGGATCATGACCATATAGGAGTTTATATGGTGAAGCACCAACAGAACTCTGCACCCCTGTGACGTATGCATACCAAAGAGACGGCAACTAACCATCCCAATCCAAATGCTGAAAGTTCACATACTTCACAATCATCCCCCTAAATGTCCAAACGAGCTGTTCCACCAGACCGTCTGATTGTGGATGATAAACACTCGTGAAAGTGTGGCGTATCCCCAATCGAGACGTCAAAACATGAAATGCTTCAGCCATAAATGCGGGACCATTATCCGAAAGAATCCGCTCTGGACAAGAATGCTAGAACACCACCCAATTGAGGAGGAAGTATCCAACAGTAGTTGCAAAGGCGCTAGCAAGTGCACCAACTTCCACCCAACGAGTCAAGTAGTCAAAAGCAATAATAACATACTCATTACTAGCAGTTGATCGTGGAAAAGGTCCCATAAGATCAAACGCCACTAATTCAAACGGACGGGAAATTGCAATTGACTCCAACCGTCCTTCCGCAGCCCGAAGGGGAGTATTATGAGATTAGCACCAAACACAGCTACACACATACCGGATAATATCACGTCACATCTCTAGCCAATAGAAAGACCTGCGTAGCTTCTCAATTACACGACGATGTCCTATATGCCCACTTAGAATAGGAGAATCATGGTAGGCATGGAGAAACCGCAGAATAAATATAGAAGGCACCACCAGCCGTAAATGATCATTAGGATCCATCCCCACAAAATAAAGAAGGCCGTCTTCAAGGCAATATTGAGAATGTAAATGCCGGAAAGGCAAATCATTAACAAGTGATGCAGGATTCTCAAACCCATCTCAAAGCCTTCGAATCCATAGCTCAACCTTTTGAGCCTTGCAAACCTCATCAAGAGAAGGTAGATCTTGCTCTTCACCTTATGGACATTAAACGTCAAATACAGCAACCGTCGATGGCACAAAATTCTTGTCTAGAAAATCCACAGATGCTGGAACAACAGGCTCATCAAAAACATGAGAAGAGAATGGAGAAGGAAGAGGAGCTCTAGATAGGACATCAGCATCAACCATAGAACTCCCTAGGCGATGAACAACATCAAAATCATATATCTAAAGCTTCAAAGCCCATCAAGCAGTACAACCAACCAGGTTCTTCCGCTTCAATAATGAAGTAACAGCAGTATGATCACCTTCAAGTAATGTCCGAGAACCATGTAGATATACATGAAGTTTCTCGAAACCCCAAACTGCTGCTAAACACTCCTTCTCTGTCGTGGAGTAGTTCATTTCCGCTGGTTGTAATGTACAGCTTATATACGCAATAGGATGGTGCTGACCAGGCACACTCGAGCTTTCTTGCATCAATACACCTCCAAGACCAATGTCAGAAGCATCCATGCGCAAAATAAAAGGTCGAGTGTAGTAAGGATATTTCAAAACTGGAGGAGTCGTCAATAGCTCTTTGAGATCCCCGAACGTTCACTCACAATCCGGAGACCAGATGAAAGATGATGTTGATGACTTCAGCAACACTCGCAATGGTGCAGGGCGATCAGAAAGATGATCCACAAAACGACCAAGATACTGCACCTTGCCCAAGAAGCGCTGCACATTATTTACACACTTCAGAGTAAGGAACTTAAGAACAGCCACAAGTTTGTCAGGATCAACTTGCAAACCCTCACGAGAAATATGGTACCCAAGATAAGTTGTATCCTTGGACCCAAACACGCACTTCGACTGCTTCAGCTTTAAACCAACGTCACGTAGCCAATCCAACACTTTACAAACATCATGAACGTGCTCTTCCCACATCCCCTCCGAGTGAATCAAGACATCATCAATGAAGTCAGCAGTCACTTCTGGCATATCACAAAGAACCTCGTCCATCATCCACTGGAAAGTTGCTGGAGCATTGTTCAAACCAAACAGCATCACCAAGAATTCGTACAAACCAAATGGTGTACGAAAAACAGTCTTAGGAATGTCTTCTTCAGCCATCGGTACTTACTAGTACCCAGAAGCAAGATCTAGCTTGGTGAACCAACGAATTTGCCCTAGACGATCCAAGAGATTAGTAGTGTGAGGAAGAGGGTACACATCCGGGATCGTCACTTCATTTAACGGACGATAGTCGATGTAGAAACGAATACTTCCATCAGGCTTCGTCACAAGATGAGGTTCACATGCCCAAGGACTCTGCAACTTCCAAATAACACCCTTCTCCAACATCTCCTTGACGTTTGCACGTAAAATCTTGATCTCCTTGGGTAACTGACGACGAATAGGAACCTTGATTGGACGAGCATCCCTGATTGGAATCAGATGATGTGTGGCAATCTTGGCCCCAGATGATAAGTCAAATTCAAAGAGATCAAAATACTCCTTCATGAGCCGGTCAACAGCTGCAACACAAAGATCATCAGAGGGATTGGAAAAGGGAAGAGTAGAATAAGATGGAAACATAGGAGGAAATAGTGGGGAACAAAATTAATGGAAGCAGAGGTAGAGGTAGAAAGACGAAGAGGTACAGAAGTGAGAGGAATGGATGAAACATAAAGAAGTATGAGACAAAGGGGAGAAGCCTCAAAGTCACACTTGGCATGATTGTGTTGTAATCAATCCATATCAAGAATGAGGTCAAAAGCTTGACTCGGCACCACCCGCAACAACTGCAACTCAAGCTCAAGATCGCCCACACGCACAACCAGGTCTGCTCATCTCATGCACATGCATGCGTACAACCATTGCCATAAAGAATGAAAACTGGATCTGCCGCATGATGCAAGTGTAGACGACAACGTGTGGCAACAGGTCGAGCAATAGAAGATAAACTCGAACCTATATCAACCAACACGGAGAGAATAATAGAAGACCTCTTGTTATAAAAACGAGTTTGGAAAGTAAACACTGGATGAACCGGTGCCGAGTGAACCCCTTGATGATACTTCCGAAAGAAAGATGGAAGTATTCACTAACTTATTCGCGCACAGTGGATGATGGACGAGGTTTTTTGTGATATGCCAGAGGTGACTACTGACTTCATTGATGATGTCTTGATTCAATCGGAGGGGACGTGGGAGGAGCACGTTCATGATGTTTGTAAAGTGTTGGATTGGCTACGTAACGTTGGTTTATAGCTGAAGCAGTCGAAATGCGTGTTTGGGTCTAGGGATACAACTTATCTTGGGTACCGTATTTCTCGTGAGGGTTTGCAAGTTGATCCTGACAAACTTGTGGCTATTCTAAAGTTCCTTACTCCGAAGTGTGTGAATGATGTGCAGCGCTTCTTGGGCAAGGTGCAGTATCTTGGTCATTTTGTGGATCATCTTTCTGATCGCATTGCACCGTTGCGAGCATTGCTGAAGTCATCAACATCATCTTTCATTTGGTCTCCGGATTGTGAGCGAGCATTCGGGGATCTTAAGAAGCTATTGATGACTCCTCCCGTTTTAGCATATCCTTACTACACTCGACCTTTTATTTTGCACGTGGATGCTTCTGACATTGATCTTGGAAGTGCATTGATGCAAGAAAGCTCGAGTGTGCCTGGTCAGTGCCATCCTATTGTGTATATAAGCTGTACATTACAACCAGCGGAAATGAACTACTCCACAATAGAGAAGGAGTGTTTAGTAGCAGTTTGGGGTTTCGAGAAACTTCATGTATATCTACATGGTTCTCGGATGTTACTTGAAGGTGATCATGCTGCTGTTACTTCATTATTGAAACGGAAGAACCTGGTTGGTCATATTGCTCGATGGGCTTTGAAGCTTTAGATATATGATTTTGATGTTGTTCATCGCCTAGGGAGTTCTATGATTGATGCTGATGCCCTTTCTCGAGCTCCTCTTCCTTCTCCATTCTCTTCTCATGTTTTTGATGAGGCTGTTGTTCCAGCCTCTGTGGATTTTCTAGACGAGGATTCTGTGCCGTCGACGGTTGCTGTACTTGACGTTTAATGTCCATAAGGTGAAGAGCAAGATCTACCTTCTCTTAATGAGGTTCGCGAGGCTCAAAAGGTTGAGCTGTGGATTCGAAGGCTTCGAGATGGGTTTGAGAATCCTGCATCACTTGCTAATGACTTGCCTTTCCGGCATTTACATTCTCAATATTGCCTTGAAGATGGCCTTCTTTATTTTATGGGGATGAATCCTAATGATCATTTACGGCTGGTGGTGCCTTCTATCTTTATTCTGCGGTTTCTCCATGCCTACCATGATTCTCCTGTTCTAGGTGGGCATATGGGACATCATTGTGTAATCGAGAAGCTACGCAGGTCTTTCTATTGGCTGGAGATGTGACGTGATATTATCCGGTATGTGTGTAGCTGCGTTTGGTGCTAAGCTTATACTCCCTTTCGGGCTGCGGAAGGACAGTTGGAGTCAATTGCAGTTTCCCGTCTGTTTGAATTGGTGGCGTTTGATCTTATAGGACCTTTTCCACGATCAACTGCTAGCAATGAGTATGTTATTATTGCTTTTGACTACTTGACTCGTTGGGTGGAAGTTGGTGCTCTTGCTAGCACCTCTGCAACTGCTGTTGGATACTTCTTCCTCAATCGAGTGGTGTTCCAGCATTCTTGTCCAGAGCGGATTCTTTCGGATAATGGTCCCGCATTTATGGCTGAAGAATTTTATATTTTGACGTCTTGGTTGGGGATACGCCACACTTTCACGAGTGCTTATCATCCACAATCAGACGGTCTGATGGAACAACTCGTTTGGACATTCAGGGGGATGATTGCGAAGTATATGAACTTTCAGCATTCAGATTGGGATGGTTAGTTGCCGTCTCTTTGGTATGCATACGTCACAGGGGTGCAGAGTTCTGTTGGTGCTTCACCATATAAACTCTTATATGGTCATGATCCAATATTACCAACAGAGCTAAGTTTACCTTCACAATTGCCCCGAGCTGCGGATGCTAGGTCATGGGATCAGTATTTGACAAGCATTCTTTCACTTGTCCAAGCAGAGTCTGCCAAACACTTAGGCCGCGTACAAGTGGGAGAACAACAACAGTACAACTCTCATCATCGTGCACCTATAGAGTACAAAGTGGATGATTTAGTGTTAGTCCGTTTTCCCCATCTTACGGTACGTGGTTTATCTAAGGGGCTCCTTGCACAGTGGAAAGGACCATATCGGGTGTTGTGGCAAGTTGGACCACAAGTTTATGAGGTTTGGCATAATGTCTAGCAGGCCGATCCTCCAGAGATTGTGCATGTGCAGCAGTTTAAACACTTCATACAAAGGGATCAGGAGCAATTAATACCACCTACAGATCCGCCGATGCCTCCTCCTGACGTTCCTCCAGATCCCAGCCCGTCTACAAGAGAACCCTGATAGTCTTCCATTATTCCAAGAGGAGGGGATGATGTGAGGGCCAAGTGTATGGCTACAATGCCGTATACTAATATTAGCGTAGTGGGATTTTGGTAGCCGTCGGATTGGTTTCAATCTAGACTACTCACTTTTGTATATAAACTAGGGTTTTTGAGCTAATTGATATGCACATTTCTATATTCCCTTTCCATATTCCAAACACTCACAGAGTGATTTAATAATAAATATATTCTAATTAATATTAAACAAGTCCAATCTCCGTACTACTCGAGCTTTGGGCCTCAACTTGGGTGAGAAGGGTCCATCCCTCTCCAGATGCATGTAGGCATTCGTTCACGGCCACAACCCTCACGATGTCCCCGAATTCTATGTCCATGTATCCCTGAAGAAAATAACCAGTCAAAAGTACAAGAAGAAAAACAATAATACCTGGTATCTCTTGAGGAAAGCTTGAAGTTCTCTCATCTTTGATTTCATTTGCGCGTGTTCGTTGCTCGCTATAGCGGCACTTACTTCCAAAGGGGAGTGTCCGATCATCCTCTCAACCAGCTGCAAAATCGGAGACTATAGTCTTGACTAAACAGAATTGAAGCTTTACCTTGTGGTTCACTAAAGCTTGCTTCCATCTTCGATATATATCGCCAGCCGGTATTCATTGCGATCATGGTTGGTCCCGACTGCGTTCGGCCGAAACCCCAACCGCCGCCGAATGCGGTTGGCCAAACGCGGTCGGACAGGTCCATTCAGTGATTCTGTTTGGCAAAAAAAATGGTGATCGCACTAGATTTCTGATGCTGCTGCGGCGAGGAGGGCATAGGAGCTGCGTGCGTACCTGCCTCTGCTTTCGATTGAGCGTGGAGCAGCGCTAAGGCCTCGCAAATCAAATCGCCCAATCTGCGACGCTTGAAGTTTTTGCCCTAAAATGGAAATTCAGTGATTCTAGAGATTTGATTGTAGAGATTCATAGCGATTCTGGCACAATTGAGCAATGGCGCCCAATTGGGCATGGTCCCATGTTACCAAGCTCACTCCTTATGCTTCTAGCAAAGGAGCTAGGCGTTGGAAATGTAATTATTGTGGTAAAATGTATGGGGGTCTGCCGAAATGCATCAAGGTGCATCTTGCTAAAGTTTCTGGGCATGATATTGAAGCATGTAGTGCTTCAAATGTTCCTCTTCATGTTCAGAACCAAGTTCGCCAAATGTTTGTGGACCAAATCGCAAATGCCCCTTCAAATGTAGAGATGCAAGCTAGGCTTAAATCTCTTGGTATAGAAGATTTAGCCGAAGAAGATCTTCCAAATGAAGATGTGATTGTTGAGAAAGATGCTGGAGATGTCGAGGGACTTGCCGAAGATGTTGAAGAAGATGAATAGTAGTTGGTTTGGTTTGGTTTAATGCTTTGGTTTGGTTTAGTTTGGTTTAATGCTTTGGTTTTCCTACTTTTATTAATGTGGTTTTACTAAAAATGTTTTTTTTTAAAAAAAAAAAATTTGTGAACCGTTCGGCCGTTCGGCATTTTCACAGCCGGTCGATAACCACAGTCGGGCAGTCAGGCGGTCGGCATTCAGAACGGTCGGGACCAACCATGATTGCGATCCTTGAAAAGGAACTCTTTCACGGCTGTAAGGAAACACTGTATCCAGAAAACGAATCGTGCTTTCTTTTTTCTTTTCTTTGTTACCTTAACTCGGCCTGATTGAACTACACCAGACTCCATAAACCGCCTCTGTAGAACCGCCAGATACGTAAAGGGAGGGGACTCCAGGCTGTCTGCGGCTGAAAAATGGACAGACATATGTCACGAAAATCTGAAGATCATAAAACTTACTGTGCAGTTGTCTTCTACTCCTGGTTTCATTGGATTGGAGGGAAAGCATACAAATACACGAAGTTCCCTAGCCGATAGAAGTCTCGGAAGGTGTGCCAGACGAGGTCCGATGCATAGTTTCGTCCTGTCCTGGAGGTGAACATCAAAAGAATTAGGCATGGAGAGAAAACCTGAAAGGCCTTCTTTGTATTTACTTGGTGTTTGTTCACTGTAGGAATATGAACCGCGAGAAAAATCTTCTATAGAAACAGGTGCTTGCCTTCCTGAAGACAAAAAAGTAGAGACAGAAAATCAAAATACAAGGATAGAAGAACGAAAGAAAGAAAGCAAACACAGTCACTGGATGATCACGAACAGTCGAAGAAGGTTGCTGCTCACTTCCAGGATTGGCTGCAGCGCCATTGTTTTCTTGGACGTCAGGAGTTCGGGGCCAGGCAGCTTGTGTAAGTTGCTCTTCCAACGATGGTGGAGTAGTACCACGCGGGTGCCTGCAAATATCCTTAACTAGTACACGAAGAAGAAAACTTTACCTGTTTCCCCGAGGAGGTTTGTTTACTTGATTTACCACTCTCTGTCGAGCCTCTTCAAGCTCTTGGACAACACCTCCTAGAACAGTAACAATTTCTGGGACGAGAAGAAACATCCCTCTCCGAATGCAGACATTCCTTACGCAAATCTGCGGTTGGGAGAAAGAAAAATCAAGGAAAAGACTTGAAAGGATTTCTTGAACGCGTACCTTCAAACCAGCTGGTTGTAACACTTTGAGCTGTGGGATAGGACGATACTCAATGCCAAAAACTCGTTGAGCACCGTCAGTCATGGATAGCTTCAAGCATCGACTTCCAATTCCAGCATTTCTTTCCTGGTAGCGATCCTTGAGGCCGCAGCAAATGTCCACCGTTTCATCTACCTGTGTGCCATGCTCCCATCGATAAAAAGAAATATAGAAAAACTTTCACTTACTTGTAGAACGAATGGGCCCGCTAGCTCCACTTTGTGCATCGCCTGGATCCCTGGAGGAAGCACAGCATCGGTGACGAGATTGAAATCGGCAGCGAGGAGCTGCGCAAAGCATTTCTCGGCGCACGAGTCTACCGGCAACTGTGACGCTCCCATCTGCTCGCGCAGGCAAGAAGAAAGCCACTGCGCCTTAGGACGGGTTCTAAGCATCCCGCCATTTTGCGAGCTTGAAAGGTTCCAGGAATATGCTTGCCAAGCAGGGTCGGCCCTTTGCCGCTCTCGCGCGCTCTCTTCTCTTCCAGATCGCGCATTGCGGCAATTCGATCCTGCGGCGTCGTTCCCCAAGACGCGCCACGGCGTGAGATGGGACGATCCCTGCCACTGGCTGCGGACGAATCAGCACGCGCAATCGACCATGGCTGGGACAAGGGAGCTGCAGCGCCAGATCCGCCAGGAAATGGCGAGTAGGATGGAGAAGGAGCTCGCGTCGCTGCCAGAGCGCTGGGGGGATTGGTGAGTTCTTCCTCGTTTTAATTTTTAGTTTTTGGCTTAGACGAAAAGCTTAGTGACAATGTAAGAACTATTTCGTGCAGATGGGAAAGAGTTTCCCATCTACTCAAGACAAAGAGCCCGCAAAGGTGGAAGGCTGAAGGCTTTCTTGACAAGTTTTTTCGACAAGAAGCAGAGTGAAGTGATGCTGCAAAGCACAGTAAAGTTTTGAGGATCTTTTCTTGTTTTGTTTCTCTCTTCTTCCTAATTACACAAGTGTAGGCCATGCGTAGCTTGGTGTTTTCAAGCTATCCAGAGACCACAAACTGTTAGCATACACAATCGACTTGGGTGGCAATGAGATTTTCACATTGTTTATCAAAGACTTGGAGACCAATAGCCTCCTCCTGGAACACAAAACCGATGGTGTAATAAGTGTGGAGTGGTGGAGAATATCTCTACTACACTTGTAGTTATTCAGCACATTGACCTCAGGTTTCTAGTTAAACTTTCTTCTAGAATAACTGTTTTGTTTCTAATTTATCACGACAACAATCCAAAGAACTTTGTCAATGTTACAAGAACCAAAAACTAGCAATACGTTTTGATTAATGTCAACTCGCAGACGCCCTCTGAGGTAATTGCCTGTTGCTCGAGCCTTTCTACAGGACGGGCTTTTCTGGGAGATCCAAAAACTTCAGGCACAATGTTGAGGAAAGTTACAGATAGATTTTATGATCCAGTATTTTCTGGTATATCCTTACCAATGTTTTGGGTTCTCGTTTTTCACAGCAAAGATCCCGTGGCATCGCTACCGTCCATCAGACATCATCCCAGCCGTCGATATAAACCCGTTTTGAAGAAGCTAGGTCTAGAAAGGTTGGGAGCGATGGCGCGTGACACCCGTGAGTTGAGCGAGGATGACTGTAGTGAGCTTCTCAAGTTTTACATGAGGGGCAAGCGGCTGGGATGTGGAGGACAAAGGCAAGTTTTCATGATCCATAATGGCCACAACACATATGCTGGAAAGTTGTTTCGATCGGGGAGTGATGCCGAGAGAGAAGCTCGGCTCATGTCCAAGCTTCACGCCTGCCCTAGGGTCGTTTCCTTGAAGGGCTTTGTCAGGGAGAGAGATGGTGCCAAGTGTTATGGCACTATCGTCATGGAGCTGTGCGGCCCAAACCTATGCGAGGGATTGATCAACTGCTGGCTGATGAGGGAGGAGGATGCAGTGAAGACCATCAAGAAGCTGGCTGAAACGCTCAAGGCAATCCACTCCAGGGGAATTATCCACCGGGATCTCAAGCCAGAGAACATTCTTGTCAAGCTCAATGCCACTGGTGTGCACGATGTTCTGATTGGAGACTTCGAGATAGCCACAGACCTGCACAGGGAGATGTCAAAGTATTGTGGCACGGAGAAGTACATGGCACCAGAGGTGATGGCGACTAAGGGTCGCAAGGGAGAATCACAGAGCTTCTACACGGCAGCCATTGATGTGTGGGGTTTGGGAGTCATTGCATACGAGCTGTTGAGGGGTTACAAGTCAAGAATGGAGATCGATTTCTTGAGAGCGAGAGCATTTCCAACTGGTTTTGGCTCGGACCAAGCGGAGGATCTCCTCCGGGGGATGTTAGCTGTCGAACCGAGCAAGAGGATAACGCTGGACTGTGTGCTTGCACATCCCTGGATCGTGAAGCATTGCAGCAGCAGTAGCAAGACCGAGATGGCGACACGGAGCAGGCGCTGTGGAGTGAAGAGGAGTCTTCCCAGCGGCAGCGACTTGATCGTGAAAAAAGCTCGTGCAGCTTAAGAACAAAAGCCAGCACCAGTTCGGTAAGCATCGTTTTTGATTGAAGAGTACAGGTACTAACTTTGCTTGCTTGGTCACCGGGTGGAATGTTTTTTGTGAGACAATGATCTTCTTGTCAAGAAAGATTTTCTATAGCAATGCAAGAACTGTCTTTGCAAGTTATGAAGTTTCTTTTCTATTCTCTTGATGGGAACAGTAAAATTCAATACAATGGAAGGGATCGCTGATGATCCTGGTGGCAAATTGGAAGAGCTTTAACTCGGGCAAGAAGCCTCCATCCATTTCCGGATGCACACGGGGACAACCCTATGTTGGAGGAGGTCCGATGCTGTTCTGAAGTGAAGATAAAAAGAATTACCCATGGAGAGAAAACTTGAAAGGCCTTCCTTGTGTTTACTTGGTGTTTGTTCACTGTAGGAATCCGAACCGCGAGAAAAATCTTCTATAGAGACAGGTGCTTGCCTTCCTAAAGACAAAAGAGTAGAGACAGATAATCAAAATACAAGGAGAGGAAGAACAAAGCAAACACAGTCACTGCGCAAAGTTAGACCTGATCAGGAAGAAGGTTGCTGCTCACTTCCGGTGCAGCGCCACTGTTTTCTTGGCTCATCAAGCTCCTCCAAGAACAGTAACAATTTCCGGGACGAGAAGAATCATCCCCCTCCGAATGTAGACATTCCTTACGCATTGGGAGAAAAGAAAAATCAAGGCAAAGACTTGTAATACTTTGAGCTGTGAATGCCAAAAACTCGTTGAGCATCATCGGTCATGGATAGCTTCAAGCTTGGACTTCCAATTCCTTCCTGGTAGTGATCCTTGAAAATGTCCACCGCTTCATCTATCTGTGTGCTATGCTTCCATCGATGAAAAGCTATAGAAACCTTCCACTTACTTGTAGAACATAAGTGCATTGCCTGGACCTCTGCGTCGGAGGAGCTGCGCGAAGCATTTCTCGGCGCGAGAATCTACCGGTAACTGAGACGCTCCGATCTTCTCGCCCAGGCAAGAGAGAACCGTACTAGGGTTCTAAACATCCCGCCATTTTGCGAGCTCGAAAGGTTCCAGGAATATGCTTGCCAAGCAGGGTCTAGGGTTTTATGGCGCTTTGCCGCTTCTCTCGCGCACTCTCTTCTCTTCCAGATCGCGCATTGCGGCAATTCGCTCCTGCGGCGCTGAGGAGATCGTTCCCCAAGACGCGCCACGGCGTGACATGGGACGATCCCTACCACTGGCTGCGAAATTCCGAGGATCCGGCCGTCATCGCGTATCTCCAGGCTGAGAATCAGCACGCGCAGTCGACCATGGCTGGGACAAGGGAGCTCCAGCGCCAGATCCGCCAGGAAATGGCGAGCAGGATGGAGAAGGAGCTCGCATCGCCTCCAGAGCGCTGCGGGGATTGGTGAGTTCTTCCTTGCTCGTTTTGATTTTTTTTTTTTTTTTGCCTAGATGAGGAACTTAGAAACAATGTAGGTACTATTTCGTGCATATCCCGCAAGGGAAAGAGTTTCCCATCTACTCGAGACGAAGAACCCGCCAGGGTGGAAGGCTGAAGGCTTTCTTTACAAGTTTTTTTGACAAGAACAGTGAAGTTATGATCGACATCAATGAGCTTGCTGCCGAGCATGGTAAAGTTTTGAGGATCTTTCCTTGTTTCTCTTTTCTTCCTAATTACACAAGTGTAGGCCATGCACAGCTTGGAGTTTTTAAGCTATCCAGAGACCACAAACTGTTAGCGTACACAATCGACTTGGGTGGCAACGAGATCTTCACATTGTTTGTCAAAGACTTGGAGACTGATAGCCTCCTCCTGGAGCACAAAACCGATGGTGTAGTAAGTGTGGAGTGGTCTGATACTGGAGACTATCTTTACTACACTTGTAGTGATGCAGGACATCGACCTCACAGGTTTCTATTTGAAGTTTCTTCTAGAATCATTTTTTCTCGATCTCAACAGGGTTTTGTTGCGGAACTTGCAATCTAAAGATGATGACATTGCAATTTATCACGACGACAATCCAAAGAACTTTGTTGATGTTACAAGAACCAAAAACTGGCAGTACGTTTTGATTAATGTCAACTCAAAGACGTCCTCTGAGGTAATTGCGTTTCACAAATGTGTTGCTCGAGCCTCTACAGGACAGGTTTTTCTGGTAGATCCGAAAACTTCAGCCACAACGTTGCGGAAAGTTGCAGATAGAGTTGATGGCATCCAGTATTTCGTGGAACACCATGAAGAGCACCTGTATATTCTTACCAATTTTTTGGGCGACAAGAAGCTAGCGTCGCTAGGAAACAACTATCGGCTTGTCCGCTGCAAGACAGATAGCTTGACCTCGAAGGCGTGGGAGGTACGTCAATTCTCGTTTTTTTCACAGCAAAAAATGAAACACTTTAGGAGGTTGTCCCAGTCGACAGCGAAAATTGGATGGAGGATATGGATATTTTTGCGAAGCATTTGATCTTATACAGACGACAAAATGGTCTTCCCATTGTGCATGTTTTCAACCTGGATGTAAGCATATGGTAAAAGTTTTGGTCTCACTAAGCTCTTTCCTTTCAGAGCCTGAAAACTCCTCCTTGGACAGTAAACCTTCCCTCCGGGATAACAGTTCTTACTCCTGGAGCAAACTGTGACTTCAATTCGTCTACTCTACGGCTGTCGATATCTTCACTGGTGGTAAGCTCTCTTTCTTTCTTGCATTAGATGTTCGTTGTGGACAATTCTTTTTTCGTTTTTAGATGCCCGAAGCAACGTATGATGTCGATTTGACGACTGGAGAGGTGACACTATTGCAGCAAGTGAAAATTGTGGGAGTGGACACGGGCTCATATTGTATGAAGCATCTTGCTGCTACATCTCATGACGGCGTTCGGGTGCCTTTGACAATTGTGTACTCAAACAAGTTCGAAAGGAAAGGTGAAAATTCCGCTTTGGTTACAGGCTATGGTGCCTACGGCGAGCTGCTTGACATGAGCTTCTCGAGTGACCGGCTGAGCCTTCTCGATCGTGGCTGGGTGCTCGCATTCGCTCACGTAAGGTGAAGTTTGCTTTTTGTTCCTTCCATGTCGTAACTGAGATTTGTGGAATCCAGGGGGAGTGGGACGTTAGGAAAGGCTTGGCACTCGGAAGGAAAGCTGCTGAAGAAGGAGAATTCGTTCAAAGACTTTATAGCTTGCGTGCGTTACTTGGTGGAAAATCAGTATGCTTCTCGCAACAAGATTGCTGCTTTCGGTGAAAGCGCTGGTGGACTTTTGGTCGGGGCAGCCGTGAACTTGCAACCGGACCTCTTTCGAGCTATAATTTTGAAGGTATGGCGATCATTGAATTGTGTTTGCTTCAAGAGCTCTATCTGCATGACAGGTTCCATTCCTTGACATCCTCAACACAATGTTAGACTCTTCATTGAGTCTAACAGAGCACGAGTATGACGAATGGGGTGATCCATCATCGGACAAGGCAGCGTTTGATTGCATCCGAAATTACTCTCCTTATGACAACATCAAGCCAGGCGTAAGGTATCCAGCGATGCTAGTAACCTCATCGTTCCTTGACACCCGGTACGTGTTTGAGAGCTCCTAAGTGCATTGATAAATTGTCGTTTCATACAGGGTTGGTTACTGGGAATCTGCTAAATGGATTGCAGCTCTTCGGCATTCTTGTCAAGCAGAATGTTTAGTCTTTAAGACCAATATGAGTGGGGGTCACTTCGGAGATGGCGGACGCTACTCTCATCTCAAGGAGACTGCTTATGGCTTTGCATTCTTAATAAAAAACTTGGAGGCAATCTAAATTCAAGTTTGCCGACAGAAATTCTTGAAAATATAATTTTACTAAGAAACAGCAGCATCAATTTGAATTTACTTATTAGATTTCATTAGAAACTTGACATAATTTTAGCTACCTAGTCTTATATAAATCTCAAAAGAATAGCCCAAGCAAAATATCATTTTTAAAGAATATGGCTGTATCAATTGCGTCTTGCTTTCTTCTTTGCTTCTTGTTTGCTCATGTAGCTGTGGGTCTTCTTGTACAATATAGCTCCACCACTGTTGAAAATGGCAACTTCATCTCCTTGAGCAGCACTGACTCAGCTCCCACTGTTGACATTCAAGGATTTCATGGGAATGGCAGTGTTAGCCTGTTTTCGGTGGTGATGGCGGATCAAAAGGCACTCTCGACTCCAAACAAAACTTATCCTTACGTCAACTTTTGGATTGCAAACATTCCAGCAGGCACCTCTGGCAAGTTCTCTTTTTTCATCTTTAATTGATAGATTGGATTTGTGGTTTTTGTTTGTAGGAGCTGTGAAGAGTAACATTCTTGAGCCTTATGTATCTCCTTCCAACACTGGCAAGAATATCCCATACCCAAATCCATTCAACGCCAAGAACCACACATATGATTTCGTGCTCGTTCCACAGAGGAATCCCTTGGTGAAGCCCATGCGTAGTCGCATTGTTCTCTCACTGCCCGATATCATCCAACAGTACCACTGTGGAAGTCCCCTCCAGACTGTCTCCTTCACCACCTCGCTCAACTAAATAATTAAAGTTGCTATTGATTATCAGCTACTTGGCATTAATA
The DNA here is from genome assembly GCF_000143415.4 of Selaginella moellendorffii. Lineage (NCBI taxonomy): Eukaryota > Viridiplantae > Streptophyta > Lycopodiopsida > Selaginellales > Selaginellaceae > Selaginella > Selaginella moellendorffii. The sequence goes on along the minus strand of NW_003314292.1, from coordinate 1,117,531 downwards.
GAAGTGGATCTTGTGTGATTGCCCTACAAGAGAGATTTTTTTATCCTTACACAAGGAAAACGTGGTTTTAAACATTAGCATTTGTGATTGACCTCAAATGCTATTTTTTGTCCTTACACAAGAAAACGGGATGGACCATCTTGTCTTCTACAGTAGATTAAAAAAAAAAGAATGTTAGTCTAGTGTGTGGTGGTCCTAACCACCTTTTTAATTCCAACGTACGATACATGAAAGTTTCCTCTGTACAAAAGTCCAACGAAAAGCCTGGCTTTCGGAACGCGATAGTTTTTTGTCGCTTGGCTTCAATAATTTGCACAACCAGTCCTGAAACATTCAGTAGCCAAATGAATCAGTGCATAAAAAATGGATGCTTACGTTAATTACTCGCGACTACCACCACCATATAGCTTCTTCTCAAACATGGTTTCATATGGTAAACTGCCCCTTGGACGCCGCGGAAGTAGCAAACAACCAGCTGCTTACTGCCTCGGCACTTGCATTGCCTCGCCCGTGATGGCTGTCTTCGCAACTGATCGGGAAACGAGCGTGCTTCGCCTGGGAGCTCGAGCGATGCCCAATGATCATATGCTCCACATTCTCGAGCTCCGATCGGCTGAATCCATACTCCATGATGCAGTCGCTCTCGTGAAGATCGGCCGTGGAGTGCGAGTGCTTTGCTCTATTCGCTTGCTTAGCCTCGGTGAGCTTCCGTGTGGCCTTTGCCAACCGCTCGTTCGCCTCCTCGAGCCTCTGCGAGTGGAGCTCGTCGGAAGCTCTGAACTGGTCTTGGAGATCCGTGACTTGCTGGAGCAGCACGTCTCGCTGGTGGCACACGGAGCGGTAGTCCTGCTGGAGCTGCGCGTACCTCGCGGTGAGCTGATCGAAGTCGAGAGAACGCTCCGGGGTCTCGAGCTGGGCCACCGCTTGCTGGGCTTGCCACAGGGACGAGATGAGCGCTTCCTTTTGCTGGATCACGGTCTGCTTCATCTGCTTCAAGATCCCGTCCACGGCGCTCAAAACCTGCTTCTGCTGCATCGAGCAGAAGGTGAGATCTCCGCCTCTGGAGCCGCCGGACGATTCACCGAAGACAAACTTGGAAGAAGGCAGCGACGACGACGAAGAACAAGGCCTGATGGCCACCTCTCGAAGCTCGTCACCCTGACGTAGCGTTTCCACGATCAAATCCTCGTCCGGAGTTCCATCCCGCTCGTTGGACCTGTCCTCCCACGACAATCTCTTCCTCTTTCCCGACTGCTCGCCAGTGGTGGCGAAGCGCATCGTCGGCTGCAAATCCACCCCTGGAAGATCGAAGTGGTGCTGGAGAACCATGCTCAAGTAGTGAGCGGTGGTGACCGGCTTGCCTTCCTTGAGCTCCTTGTGCATCTTGAGCACCACGAACTGTGCCCAGTTGAAGATCTTCTTGGTGGAGCGAGTGGCACAGGCCGGATAGGCGGTGGCTCCACTCACCCTTTGATTGTTGAGACGAAGCCCAATCCTCTTCACCAGGAACTCGAGGTAGACGCGCATGACGTGCTCTTTCACCTCGCACAGCTTCCAGCCACTGGCCTGGCTATGGCCTTTCTCGCTGAAGTACTTCTGGATCTCGGGGCCATGGAGCTGGGAGTTATACTCGGTGGGGATCTCTTCCAGATCGGAGCCGTAAGGGAGGCACAGCGCCTCGCCGACGCTCTTGTCGCTCAGCTCCATGCTGCCAAGCTCCGGGACGTGGATCGTCTTGGACTCGGAGTCATACCCTTGCGTCGCCTTGCGGACGAGCTCCACATCCATGGCCTTGAGCTTGAGCTTGATGAAATCCACCAGGCCTGTCTCCTCGATCCACGCCGCCTGGGGCGTGAAGAGATCGTCCCACATTTGGGGCTTGAGGAAGCGCCATGGCTCCATGGCGGGAGGACACCCCGTGGAGTGGAGAACCCTACCTCCGCATTGTGAAAATGCCCCAGCGGAGCTCCAGATCTCCTTGCCTGGCGCGGCGATTCGCGGATTAGCACCGCATTGGAGGAGATTGGTGGATGGGCGAGAGCTCGCTCCCAGCTCCACAAACGTGGGAGGAGAGAGAAGAAGAATTAACCTAAAATTTCTGTTCCCGCGTAACAAGATAAAAAGCATATACCTTTACCGTCTGCCCTAAAGGTAGTCCACGGACCTTGTCGGTTTAGCAAGAAGCCAAAGAGGTTCGGTGGCCGAGGATGGATTGTCCTCGCACGCCTCTCCTTGGATCAAGCTCCATTTCCAATGGTCATGGTTCGTCTTGGAAAGATTCGCTCTTCTTCTCGTGGCTCAATCCTCTGCTCGCCACCGGCGCCAAGAAGCCACTCCAGCGATGCGATGTTCCAGCGCTGCGCGACCAGGACGACACCGCCGAGAGAACACACGCGGGATTGATCCAAGCGCTATCCAAGGTAGGAGACGATCACACCCCCTCGAGCCTCTTCTGGGCGATCGCGCGATGCCACTGGCGGGAGATCTGGCGCACAGGAGCGCTGGCACTGGTGAAAACCATCGCCATCTCTTGTAACCCACTGTTCCTCCGCTACTTCACGAGATTCGTTGCTGCTAGCAATGGTGGCGGTGGCTTGCCGGGGAGAACAAGAGGCTATCTTCTCGTGGCCGCCCTCTTCTCCGCCAAGATCCTCGAATGTCTGTCACAGCGACACTGGTTTTTTGGCGCTCGCCGCCTGGGCCTTCGCCTTCGATCGTCGCTCGTCGCCGCCATCTACGCCAAGGAGCTCAAGCTCTCGCATCAATCCCGCCAGCGCCATGCCAGCGGCGAGATCGTCAGCTACATCTCTGTGGATGCCTATCGCCTGGGAGAGTTTTTCTGGTGGTCTCACCAGCTCTGGACGGTTCCACTCCAGATCTCCATCGCTCTCGCCATCTTGGTCTCCACTGTTGGCCTGGCAACGCTCTCGGGGCTGCTCGTCATCCTCATCACCGCCGCCATCCAAGCTCCACTCGCGAAGATCCAGCAGCGAAACCAGTATAACTTGATGGTTGCCCAGGATCAGCGATTGCGAGTGAGCAGCTCCATTCTCTCCAGCATGAAGATCATCAAGCTCCAGGCCTGGGAGAGATACTTCCAGCAACTTATCGAGAGCTTTCGTGCTCGAGAGTATGCGTGGCTCTATGGAGTGAAGCAAATCTGGGCTGCCGGGAGCGTCATGTTTTGGATGTCTCCGGTCGTCACCGCCTCGGTGGTCTTCGCGACTTGCATCCCTCTCTCGATCAAGCTCGATGCCACACTCGTGTTCACAGTGCTCGCCACCTTTCGGGTGATTCAAGAGCCCGTGAGAAATCTCCCCGACGTTCTTACCGCGATGATCCAAGCTCGGGTGTCGCTCGAGAGGCTCTCCAAGTTCTTCCAGGACGCGGAGCTGCAAGAGGACGCAGTGGAGAGGGATTTTTTCTCGCGGCAACACGACGTGATCTCTATTGACTCGGCCACCTTCGCCTGGGAAGAAACTGGAAAGTTCTCTTTGGCGGATTTGAGCTTGAAAATCACGAGCGGAGAGCTCATCGCAGTTTGTGGTGCTGTTGGATCTGGAAAATCTACACTCTTGCATTCGATTCTTGGAGAAGTTCCAAGATTTTCTGGCAAGGTACTTATCTCGTTTTGCTTTTCGACAAGAACGCTTGTAAACCACCACTTTGTAGGCCAAAGTTTGTGGAAGCATAGGTTACGTCTCGCAGACCGCTTGGATCCGGAGTGGTAGCGTTCGAGAGAACATTTTATTCGGGGAGGCCATGGACAAAACTTTCTACGAGCGAGTGATCAAGGCTTGTGCTCTCGAGGAAGATCTCGCAGGCTTCTCTCACGGGGATTTAACCGAGATTGGTGAGCGAGGACTCAACTTGAGCGGGGGGCAGAAGCAAAGGCTCCAACTCGCGAGAGCTTTGTACGCGAATGCGGAGATTTATCTTTTGGACGATCCTTTTAGCGCTGTTGATGCTCAAACTGCTGCTACGTTGTTCCAGGCAAGTCTAGTTTCTTTTTAGCTTCTCTTTGAGATCTTTGACAGGCATGTATACTCCAAGAACTGAGGAACAAAACAGTGATATTGGTTACTCACCAAGTGGAGTTTCTTTCATCAGTGGACAAGATCCTGGTATGTTTTGCCGTCAACTTCTCTGACAATCGATTATCAATTCTTTTTCTACGATTCAGGTGATGGAGTCTGGACGCATTGTCCAGTCCGGGAGCTACCAAGAACTTCTCATCAGCTCCGGGAATATTTTTTCGAGGCTCGTGAACGCTCACGAGGACTCTTTTATCTTCCAAGTTCATCACACCAACAGCGAAAGCCATCGCCACGAAACTTATCAAAGACAGCTCTCGAAGTCGAGCGAGAACAAAACTTCTTACCAACAATTGATCCAGGACGAAGAGATCGCAGCAGGGAACCTGGGACTAAAACCATACCTCGACTACATCGACGGAAGTGGTAGTCGATCTTTGCTGGGATTAGTGCTCGTTTTCCAAGCTCTCTTCGTTTTTGGAGTGCTTTCGAGCAACTATTGGCTGGCCACACAAGTTGCGAATCCCAACACGAGCGTCCAAACTTTGATTGGGGTTTTCACAGCGATCTCCTTCGCCAGCACTGGACTTGTCTATGCCAGAGCTCGATTCCTTGTTAGCATCGGCTTGCGAGCTTCTCGGGCCTTCTTCTCGGGTCTTATAAACTCGCTCTTTCGTGCACCCATGGCGATGTTTGATTCAACTCCGCTCGGGAGGATTCTCAGCAGAGTACGCTTCCTTTTCTTCTTTTCTTTTTACTCAGTGTTCATTGTTTCCAGGCTTCGTCGGATATGAGCATTTTGGACGTAGAAGTGCAAAGCTACTTCAATTTTTCCTTATCGGGATTGTCCGAAATGGTCGGAATGGTGGTGATTATCACGCTCGTCACCTGGCAAATCCTCTTTGTAGCCATTCCAACCCTCGCTATTCTTTGGAGAATCCAGGTTCGTTTTTCCTTCGTTTTCATATGATCACCTCTTTGATCTTACAGAGGTACTACTTAAAAACTGCTCGGGAACTCGTCCGGATCAACGGGACGACGAAAGCACCGGTTCTAAACCACACTGGAGAAACTGTGAATGGCGCCGTCCCTATTCGAGCGTTTAGAAAACAAAGCATGTTTACGCGAGAAAACATGAAACTCGTCAACTCGGATGCTTCGGTTTCTTTGCACACTTACGCCGGATACGAGTGGCTTTCCCTTCGAGTGGAGTTTCTTGGGACGATCGTGCTTTTAACTGCGGCTTTGCTCGTAGTGATCTTTCGAGATCAACTCTCCTCCGGTATGATAGAAAAAGACTTATTTTTTCAAGGTTTCCTTCTGTTTTGTGTATGTTCTTTGTCAGGTTTTGCTGGTCTCTCTCTCACCTATGCGTTTGCTCTAAATGGCTGCCAAGTTTTCTTGATCCAAGCCGTAAGTTACTTATCGGGCTACATTGTTGCTGTGGAGAGAATAAGCCAGTATATGAAGTTGCCAGAGGAAGCTCCTTTGGTTATCAAATCAAATCGACCACCAGCGGAGTGGCCTGCGCATGGAGAAGTTGAGCTCCAAAATTTACAAGTAAGAAAAGATAAACCCATCATGATCATGCTAACATGTTTTTCCTATAGATTCGATACAGAACCAACAGTCCTTTGGTGCTCAAAGGAATCTCATGTATGTTTCCCGGAGGCAAGAAAGTTGGACTTGTTGGACGAACTGGAAGTGGCAAGACGACGTTGATCAGTGCCTTGTTTCGCTTGATTGAGCCCGACGGTGGTCGGATCCTTATCGATCGCATTGATGTCACAACCATCGGACTGTTTGATCTGAGAACCCGGATTGGAGTCATTCCTCAAGAAGCTTTCTTGTTTCGAGGAACTGTACGCTCGAACTTGGATCCACTGCAGCAGTTCTCGGACGAGCAAATCTGGCAAGTAAGTCCGGTTGATCGAGGTTTTTTTTTTTCGCTTAGAACTCTCACAATTATCACAGAGCTTGCGAAAGTGTCAGCTTTTGAAAGCTGTGAAGGAAACCCCAAAGCAGCTCGACTCACTCGGTATGAACACTTCTCCTCCTCTTTTTTTGGTCTCTTACTTGAGTGGTGGGATTTTCAAGTGAGCGATGATGGCGAGAACTGGAGCGCTGGGCAGAGGCAGCTCTTTTGCCTGGCTCGGGTTTTGCTCAAACGGAGCAAAGTTCTCGTCCTCGACGAAGCTACTTCGTCGATCGATTCCACCACCGACGCTGTTCTCCAGAAAGTTATAAGGGACGAGTTTAGCGACTGCACAGTGATCACGGTTGCTCATCGAATTTCCACTGTTATAGACAGTGATCTCATTCTCGGCCTCAAAAATGGTAAGTCGGGGAAGCAAGCATCTTTTTTCTTATCTTTTTTCGCAGGATACATGGTTGAGTGTGATTCTCCTCAAGCTCTGCTTGACAACCAAAACTCTCTCTTTGCAAAGCTGGTGGCGGAATACTGGTCAAGTTGTGATAAGTGAATCGCAATACTTTAGCGCCAAAGGTAATATCAATTAGTCACCAACTTTTAGCACCACCTTTCTAATATAGTAAGAGTTTGATTTTTAAAAGTCTATTACTTTAATCACAATGTAGCTCAATTTGTCAAACAAACTACATGTTTTTACTTGTTAGCTAAGAAATATTCGAAGCTAGAAAGGCTTCCTTGCTGCTACCTGTGGAGTTGCCCCTAATGGATTCCAGAGCACTAACCGTTCTTGTCCTCAGCTTGGTCACAATTGACCATTTCCCCAATTGCGGGAATTCTCAGTGCGATCGAGCTCATCACCTCAAAGAATGCGTTCCCAGTGTAGCATCTGGCACTGTTCTTGAGCATCCAGACATGAACTGCTGCCAAGCGGTGAATGTTCTAGGCTACAATTGTTTGTGTTCTCTCATTGTTTCTTCTACTGGTGTTCTTGCAAAAGAAATGATGAAGAGATATGTTGAGTCATGTCAACTCAAGCTCCCAGAGGATTATCAATGTAAGTTCTATGATCAAAGTATTTTGTAGTCACTGAATGTGCATGCTAATGTTCTTTACAGGCGAAACCATCATGGAGCATTTGTTTTCAGTGGCATTCAAAAGTGTATATAGTTGTATATGTATTTATATGCAAGTTGGTTCTTTAATTATTACGAAAGTAAACTAGACAATTTGATTCACTAAAAACTTGCATAATTTATCGTTTTATATAAATCTCAAGGTATCATTTAATTTTCTAGTGGCGGATTCACTGGTGTCTTGGCTCGTTCTCTGCGCCTTTCTGGTTCCAGTTAGCGTGGGTTTGCTTGTACAATATGGCTCCACCACTGTCGGGAATGCCAACTTCATCTCATTGAGCAGCACTGGTTCTGCCCTTGCAGTTGATATTGAAGGATATGGGAAGAATGGCACTGTTCGTTTGTTCTCAGTGGTTATGGCTGCTCAAATAGCATCAACTTATGGATTGCAAGGTAACTTCAACTTATTTGTTTTGGTTTTAAAATTTGATGATGGTGGCTTGGTACAAGAGCTGTAAAGGGCAGTATTTTGGAGCCTTATGTATCTCTCAACCCAAATCCATTCAATGCAAGGAACCACACTTGTTTGTGCCACAGAAGAATCCCTTGGTAAAGCCGATAGTCGACTTGTCAACTCACTGGCTGATATCATCCATCAATACCACTGTGGAAGCCCTCTCCAAACCGTCTCCTTCACGCATTGATGTTATTTCAAAGATTTTCGTTATCAAGATCAAGTAGTAAGTGATTCCATTTATGGAAAAAGGCCATCTTTGGCTTTTGTAGGTGAATAGCGGAGTATACACGATGCAATTCGTGGCAGATCTTCTTCTTGAGGCTGTCCGTAATCGATCTCTGCCAGGCGAGGTGCGTGTGCCGCAAGTGGCGACGAACAATCGACGATCCCAGATTCCGCAAATGGTACGCACGCCACCGCTGCATCCCTCACTTCTGCCTCACGGATGCCTCTTCGTCAAGCTGGTTGAGAATTCCCCGCGCAGCGAGTGGCGCCTCTTCCAGACGCTGCCGGTGGGCGTGAGGATCGCCAGCAGCGACACCGGCTTGCTGTGCATGGCCAAGTTTTCGTACTTATCCTCCATCTTTGTCTGGCGCTACAGCGATCTCAACTCCTTCCTTTGAAAGTTCCTTTGCCGCCAGTTCTCAGCAGCTTAACTCACATGGTGGTGTACAGCCGCGAAAGGGATCGATTGTTCTGTTTTGCACCCTCGTTATACATCTACGACTCGGCTCGAGGCGAGTGGTCCAGGCACGAAGAATGCCTAGGAAGACCTGAATATATCAGAGCGCAGAAGGTCTTCTATCCGGTGCTGGATCACGGTAAGGTGGTGACGTATTGCACGAATCCCCAGACGTTTGCAATATACAACCTGTGGGAGGGCTCCTGGAGAGCTTTTCACGTTGATGCCAATGGGTTGGAGCTGGAATTTTATAGGTGGTGCTACCTTCAGCTGGATCGGGACCAGCTTTTGATGGTGAGCAATACCTATGAGGGACTGATCATCTTTGAGAGACAGGGAGAAGAGTGGGTCACGCCGTGACAAGGAGTTTCATGATCTGTCGTTGATGGACAACTTGGCATGCGATGGGAAGGACAGTATATGGCTGGTGGCCAGGTCGTGTATTGTGCACTATGGAGTCGATTCCAGGAAGTGGCTCTCCTGTTAAATTCTTGTTTTCACTCCTAGGATTTCTCGAGCTTCTCTGCAGCTAGAGCATGCCTTGAAACCATGACAAGATCCGGCCCACAACCTTCTTGCACGTGTGAGAAGAACTTCAAGAGAGACAGAATGCCATCTTCACAACTTCCATATCATTTAAAAGGATTGAGTGATGGAGTGAGAGGTTAAGAGTTTTGTTTTCTATTATGATGCTGAATCGTACTTAATCTCTCCATTGTTATTACTCATCTCATCTTTATAGTCAAACTCAAAAGCTCCAATGCCGCGCAGCCGTCAAGCCAGAAAACAGTATTTAATCTTCATTGGAAACACATATTTTGTTTATGGTGACCCCAAAGGGTGAACCTTTATTTCTCCATGATGAAAAAGGAGAACTTGGCAAGAAATGCAATTATTGTGGAGACGAGACAAGCGGATATTAGCTTGATTTGTAAAAGTCTTACGTTGATCACATGTAATTTGTCAAAGAAGCTCATGTTTTACTTGTTAGCTAAGAAATATTCTGAGCTCCTGCTGCTACCTGTGGAGTGTCTCTAATGGATTCTAGAGGACTAAAGGTTCTTGTCCTCAGCTTGGTCGCAATTGGCCATTTCCCCAATTGGGAGAATTCTCGCTCATCTCCTAAAATAATGCATCCCTGTGTGTCTGGCACTGTTCTTGAGCACTGTTCTTGAGCATCCATGCTGCCAAGCAGGCTACAATTGTTTGTGTTCACTCATTGTTTCTTCTACTGGTGGTCTTGCAAAAGAAATGATGAAGAGATATGTTGAGTCATGTCAAGTTGAGCTATGATCAAAGTATTTGTAGTCATTTGTTTTCAGTTGTATATGTATTTATTTGTTCTTGGTAAGACAATTTGATTCACTATTTTTTTATAGAAAACTTGCACAATTTATCAAATGCATCGACAGAATTAGGTGTTGCATTTTATATAAATCAAGGAATAAATGCTCATCAATTCATCAATCAATTTTCTAATGGCAGCTTCAGTGGTGTCTTCCCTCATTCTATGCTCCTTTCTGGTGCAAGTTAGTGTGGGTTTGCTTGTACAATATGGCTCCACCACTGTTGGGAATGGCAACTTCATCTCATTGAGCAGCACTGGTTCTTCCCCTACAGTTGACATTGAAGGTTATGGGAATCTTTTATGTTCTCCAGCATAGGGTTGTGGCCGTGAACGACTATCCGGAAATGGATGGAGGCTTCTTGCGCGAGTTGAAGCTCTTCCAATTTGCCGCCAGGATCATCAGCGATCCCTTCCACTATATTGAATTTGACTGTTCCCATCAAGAGAATAGAAAAGAAACTTCATAACTTGCAAAGACAGTACTTGCATTGCCATAGAAAATCTTTCTCGACAAGAAGATCATTGTCTCACAAAAAAAATTCCACCCGGTGACCAAGCAAGCAAAGTTAGTACCTGTACTCTTCAATCAAAAACGATGCTTACCGAACTGGTGCTGGCTTTTGTTCTTAAGCTGCACGAGCTTTTTTCACGATCAAGTCGCTGCCGCTGGGAAGACTCCTCTTCATTCCACAGCGCCTGCTGCGTGTCGTCGTCTCGATCTTGCTACTGCTGCTGCAATGCTTCACGATCCAGGGATGTGCAAGCACACGGTCCAGCGTTACCCTCTTGCTCGGTTCGACAGCTAACATCCCCCAGAGAAGATCCTCCGCCTGGTCTGAGCCAAAACCAGTTGGAAATGCTCCCGCTCTCAAGAAATCGATTTCCATTCTCGATTTGTGACCTTTCAACAGCTCGTACGCAATGACTCCCAAACCCCACACATCAATGGCTGCCGTGTAGAAGTTCTGTGATTCTCCCTTGCGGCCCTTCCTCGCCATCACCTCTGGTGCCATATACTTTTCCGTGCCACAGTACTTTGACATCTCCCTGTGCAGGTCTGTGGCTATCCCGAAGTCTCCAATCAGAACATCGTGCACACCAGTGGCATTGAGCTTGACAAGAATGTTCTCCGGCTTGAGATCCCGGTGGATAATTCCCCTGGAGTGGATCTCCTTGAGCGTTTCAGCCAGCTTCTTGATGGTCTTCGCTGCATCCTCCTCCCTCATCGGCCCGCAGTTGATCAATCCCTCGCATAGGTTTGGGCCGCACAGCTCCATGACGATGGTGCCATAGCACTTGGCACCATCTCTCTCCCGGACAAAGCCCTTGAAGGAGACGACCCCAGGGCAGGCATGAAGCTTGGACATGAGCCGAGCTTCTCTCTCGGCATCACTCCCCGATCGAAACAACTTTCCAGCATATGTGTTGCGGCCATTATGGATCATGAAAACCTGCCCTTGCCCTCCACATCCCAGCCGCTTGCCCCTCATGTAAAACTTGAGAAGCTCACTACAGTCATCCTCGCTCAACTCACCGGTGTCACGCGCCATCGCTCCCAGACCTTCTTGCTGAATGGAAGACCTAGCTTCTTCAAAACGGGTTTATATCGACGGCTGGGATGATGTTTGATGGACGGTGGCGATTTCATGGGACAAGGCCAAGTAGTGACGCTAGTGTCTTCTCGCCCAAAACATTGGACTCTATCTGTTTGGAGATAAGCCATCCGGATGAGGTGGGAGGATACTACCACTACACCAGCTGCGCTTCACCATGGAAAAACCTGAGTTATACGAGGCAGTGACAAAAATTTCTCTAAGTTCTGCTATAAACTAAGTCGTCACAAAACGTTTGGTCTTATGAGCTCGATGCTTTCAAAGACGAGTTATATGTTCCTGGATTGCTGTGTTGAATCATGTGTTGGATTATTAAACTTGTTGCCACAGGCCGTTGGCGGTGGCCTGTGGTGAGCTCTTCCCTGATTTTTGTTCTAGTCGCTTTGTTTCCTTTCCTGGTCTCAGAGTGCCGAATTTTGTGAATCTCATTCATCGCAATGCAGGTCCTTTCGATCGATCATCCTCATGATAGCTACGACGAGAGAACGAAGGATAGATCCTCAAAACTTTATCGTGCTTCGCAGCAAGCGCATTGATGTCGATCATCACTTCACTCTGCTTCTTGTCGAGAAAATTTTGTCAAGAAAGCCTTCAGCCTTCCACCTTTGCGGGCTCTTCGTCTCGAGTAGATGGGAAACTCTTTCCCTTGTGGGATCTGCACGAAATAGTTCCTACATTGTCATTAAGCTTTTCGTCTAAGCCAAAAACTAAAAAGTTCAAACGGGAAGAACTCACCAATGCCCCCAGCGCTCTGGCAGCGACGCGAGCTCCTTCTCCATCCTACTCGCCATTTCCTGGCGGATCTGGCGCTGCAGCTCCCTTGTCCCAGCCATGGTCGATTGCGCGTGCTGATTCGTCCGAATTTCGCAGCCAGTGGCAGGGATCGTCCCATGTCACGCCGTGGCGCGTCTTGGGGAACGATATCCTCGGCACGGCAGGATCGAATTGCCGCAATGCGCGATCTGGAAGAGAAGAGAGTGCGCGCGGCAAAACACCATAAAGCCCTTGCTTGGCAAGCATATTCCTGGAACCTTTCAAGCTAGCAAAATGGCGGGATGCTTAGAACCCTAGTAGGGTTTTGGGATTTCGATGGAGGAGCGGGTTGTGGAGATTATGGCTTCTCGCGGAATGCGGCCTAAGGCGCAGGGGCTTTCTTCTTGCCTGCGCGAGCAGATCGGAGCGTCACAGTTGCCGGTAGACTTGTGCGCCGAGAAATGCTTTGCGCAGCTCCTCGCTGCCGATTTCAATCTCGTCACCGATGCTGTGCTTCCTCCAGGGGTCCAGGCGATGCACAAAGTGGAGCTAGCGGGCCCTTTCGTTCTACAAGTAAGTGAAAGTTTTTCTATATTTTTTTTTATCGACGGGAGCATGGCACACAGGTAGATGAAACGGTGGACATTTGCTGCGGCCTCAAGGATCGCTACCAGGAAAGAAATGCTGGAATTGGAAGTCGATGCTTGAAGCTATCCATGACCGACGGTGCTCAACGAGTTTTTGGCATTGAGTATCGTCCTATCCCACAGCTCAAAGTCTTACAACCAGCTGGTTTGAAGGTACACGTTCAAGAAATCCTTTAAAGTCTTTTCCATGATTTTTCTTTCTCCCAACCGCAGATTTGCGTAAGGAATGTCTGCATCCGGAGAGGGATGTTTCTTCTTGTCCCGGAAATTGTTACTGTTCTAGGAGGTGTTGTCCAAGAGCTTGAAGAGGCTCGACAGAGAGTGGTACATCAAGTAAACAAACCTCCTCGGGGAAACAGGTAAAGTTTTCTTCTTCGTGTACTAGTTAAGGATATTTGCAGGCACCCGCGTGGTACTACTCCACCATCGTTGGAAGAGCAACTTACACAAGCTGCCTGGCCCCGAACTCCTGACGTCCAAGAAAACAATGGTGCTGCAGCCAATCCTGGAAGTGAGCAGCAACCTTCTTCGACTGTTCGTGATCATCCATATACAGGTCTAACTTTTGCACAGTGACTGTGTTTGCCTTCTTTCTTTCGTTCTTCTATCCTTGTATTTTGATTTTCTGTCTCTACTTTTTTGTCTTCAGGAAGGCAAGCACCTGTTTCTATAGAAGATTTTTCTCGCGGTTCATATTCCTACAGTGAACAAACACCAAGTAAACACAAAGAAGGCCTTTCAGGTTTTCTCTCCCTGCCTAATGCTTTTGATGTTCACCTCCAGGACAGGACGAAACTACGCATCGGACCTTGTCTGGCACACCTTCCGAGACTTCTATCGGCCTGGGAACTTCGCGTATTCGTATGCTTTCCCTCCAATCCAATGAAACCAGGAGTAGAAGACAACTGCGCAGTAAGTTTTATGATCTTCAGATTTTCGTGACATATGCCCGTCCATTTTTCAGCCGCAGACAGCCTGGAGTCCCCTCCCTTTACGTATCTGGCGGTTCTACAGAGGCGGTTTATGGAGTCCGGTGTAGTTCAATCAGGCCGAGTTAAGGTAACAAAAGAAAAGAAAAAAGAAAGCACGATTCGTTTTCTGGATACAGTGTTTCCTTACAGCCGTGAAAGAGTTCCTTTTCAAGGATCGCAATGCATACCGGCTGGCGATATACATCGAAGATGGGAGCCTTTTAACAGAAGCTTTAGTGAACCACGAGGTAAAGCTTCAATTCTGTTTAGTCAAGACTACGGTCTCCGATTTTCCAGCTGGTTGAGAGGATGATCGGACACTCCCCTTTGGAAGTAAGTGCCGCTATAGCGAGCAACGAACACGCGCGAATGAAATCAAAGATGAGAGAACTTCAAGCTTTTCTCAAGAGATACCAGGTATTATTGTTTTTCTTCTTGTACTTTTGACTGGTTATTTTCTTCAGGGATACATGAACATAGAATTTGGGGACATCGTGAGGGTTGTGGCCGTGAACGACCTACATGCATCTGGAGATGGATGGACCCTTCTCGCCCGAGTTGAGGCCCAAAGCTCAAGTAGTATGGAGATGGACTTGTTTAATATTAATTAGAAGATATTATTATTATATCACTCTAATAAATAGTATTAATGTCCTTAAATCTAAATGATGAAATTAATTTGGCATTCAATAAACTATAATTAAAATTTTTAAACACAGTTGAATTTTATACATAATTTTTTCCATTAAAACTAATTAAGTGTTCAAAGTTTGATTCTAGGAATAACATTTAAAAAATATTATATATTATGTTTGCTATCACAAAGTAAATCATTATAATACATAAGAATTACTTTAAATAAAAATGCAAATGAATTGAATTTGACATTGGGCTGCCTACAAGTGGAACAAGAATGGCATTATAACTCCTATTATCATCCCCTTGCAAAGTATAAAATAAATGATTTAGAGTTAATTTATTTTCCCAATTTTATGATATGTAATTTGTTTAATATTAAGTGCTCTAGCAAGTTAGATTGCAAATTTATAAAATTTGACATGACATTTAATAGGTTGATCCTCCAAAAATTATGAATATGTAACATTTAAAACCACTTTATACAAGGGAGTAGGAATAAATGGCATTATTTACAGATTCACCGATGCCTCTTCCTAATATTCTTCTAGATTCCAACCCTTCTACTAGAGAACCTTAATTTTTTTTCATCATTATGAGAGGAAGGGATGATGTGAAGTCCAAGTATACAATTATAATGCCATATACTAATATTAATATAGTGGGATTTTGATAGTTGTTGAATTGATTTCAATCTAGATTATTTGCTCATGTATAAAATCTAAGGTTTTTGGGCTAATTGATATGCACATTTTTGTATTCCATTTTTATATTCTATGCACTCACACTAGAAATTAAATTAAATATTTTTTAATTAAGATTATAATTAAAATTATTCCTCCACATTAATTTTATAAATTGTAATATTAATTTTCTGGTATCATATAAATATTATGCAATTTAGGAAAAATATATAATTTTTTTATATATTATTATTATTATTATTATTATTATTATTATTATTATTATTATTATAAGTAAATGACCATCTAATATATGAAAGCTTTAAAAACCTAATATTCTATTAATAATTACTACAGGTTCGGTATTACTATAGTAACTAGCAAAAACAACTCATAATATATTGTTAGAATTATCCAATTGTATCCCCATTATCAACATCTTAGTAGCACATTTTACAAAATTGAGCTATAAATTCAAATATTTAGATAGGTTTTTAAATAATCATAAAAGTCATCAAACAACACATGTCAACCTTTTATAGCACTTATTGAGTATACATAACATTATTAAAATTCATTTTTCAAGAACATTTTTCCAGGGTACTTAACCATTAGCAAAAATTACAAAAACTCTAACGTAGTTATAAACTAAAACAAATGCTTAATGACAACATTTCATGTTGTGCTGTTGTGCAATCCCTACCCTCCATTTGATAATGGTCCAGATCAGATAATAGTGGTTAAAAGAGTCAAACTTTCATGCTTTGCTTGTATACATATTTAGGGTTCGTCACCGTCATCGCTGCACCATGGATTTGATTTCGTGGGTGAAGGCGGAGCTCCCTGTCCGGATGGAGCACTTGTGCATTAGAATTGGGGATGACGAGCGAACTGGGCTCGTCGTCCTCGACGAAGTCAACGGATTCTGCACCGTTGGTCACGGAAATCTGGTCAGTAGAGGAATCCACTCTCTCGCTCGACTTTCTTATTGATCTATGCAGGCTCCTCGGGCCCCAGATGCTCAAGTGGAGCGCATGGTCGACGAGACCGTGAGGATCGCCAGAGAATTTCGATCCAGGCACTTGCCTGTTCTCGCGTTTCTGGATTGCCACGACCCAAACAAGCCGGAGAATCCGTATCCCCCGCATTGCCTTGTGGGCTCTGGAGAGGAAGAACTCGTCCCAGGTCGGTGCCCTCGAAAAATCTCGTCGATTTCGATCGCTATCTAGTGATTCTTCGCTTGGATCAGACCTTAAGTGGCTCGAGGACGATGACGAGGTTGTGCTCGTGCGAAAGGATTGCATTAATGGATTTGTGGGAGCGATGAGACCAGATGGATCCAACACGGTCGTGGACTGGATCAACGCAAACAAGATTCAACGGGTAAGGAAAAATTCTTTCTTTGTCCAAGAAGAAAGGCTTGCATTAAAATTCTTCCAGATCTTGGTGGTGGGGGTTTGCACGGACATTTGTGTGCTAGATTTCGTGGCGACGATGACCTCGGTCAGGAACCACGGGATCTCGCCACCGCTGGAAGAAATCGTGGTCTACGCTCAAGGATGCTCCACCTATGATTTGCCTCTGGCAGTTGCGAAGGAAATTGGCGCTGTGGCGCATCCACAAGTATGAAACATTCCCTCAAATATCCTACCGTGATTGATTTGGTGAATTGATGCGCAGGATCTCGCGCACCATATGGGATTATATCTCACTGCCGCACGCGGGGCGAAGATCGTCGACAGCGTCCAGTTCGCGGCAGAGATCCATCCAAATGGCGTCAAGAAGGTGTAAAGCCGCTTTTTTTCCAGCTATTCCAACCCTCCTAGTCTAGACAGTATTCACTCACACCTACAACTTGCAAAGGAAGTTCTTGCATTGTTGAAATTTTTCACTTCCCTCAGTTGATAAATGGATATTGAAAAGCATAGTGTTGTAAGTTAGGATTCTTGAGCTTAGAGGAGTTGCTAGAGGTCATCTTGAGTGGAGCTATGTGCTCCCCTTCTCCTTCAACCTTCCCTTCGAGCTCGTTTGGATTGCTCGAGCTTTTCAGAAGTTGAATCTCGTGCATTACAACCGTAGTTTTCATCGTGCCTGTGCAAGACCATCTTCGACCAATGCCATCATCTTCCAGCACAACACCACAGCGCTGCTTGAGGGCCCTCTTGACAAGCTGGGGAGGCTCTTCTCCAATCTTCAGCTCGGTATCAAACCACGACAGTTTCCACGTTAACCATCTTGGGCAAGATGCCGAAGATTCAAGCTCGTAAGAGCAATTTGGCACCGACGTCGCCGCGGTGGTGGTGGCAGCTTGTCTGCCGTGAAGAGGAGGCGGAACGACGATGTGGTGTTCAAGCACCAGGCTACCAAGTAGGTGAAGCGTTTCATCAACGATACGATCAGGAGTGATTTCCATCGCAAGTTCTTGAACAAGTACATAAAGTAGGCGAGGAACTACCTTGGATGTAAGCTCGCTGTGGAGAACGAGAGTAAGATTGTACCACTTGGAAGCGATGTATTTTGCTCTGCAATTTTGCAGAGTTTCTTTAGCGAAATCGCTGTGTTCTTGTCAGTCTTGTATACCCAACGAACGCGCAAGGTTTCGCCAGCCTAGCACGGGATTGGGATTGTACTTGGCTCGCAGTCGGTCTTCCAAGTGAAAGCACTGCTGCAAGAAATCTTTGCACATTCTGATGCGTCCGCTGGTACTGGTGGCTTTCGCGATTGATTGCTGTTCGATTCCTGCATGTCTGGAAAGCACGCAAAGTTTGTGGCCAGCAAGATTTACGTACGTGGCTGTAAGCATTTCTCCCATAGCACGCGCCTTTGATAACCTCTGCGGCTGGAAAGCGAGGATCTTCTTAGAGTCCGGGGAAGGCCGTCTATGGCGTATGATCAACAAGGCCTGGTATTTGCTGTTGCTATGGAAGGCGGATCAATCAAGCTGTTTGACGTACGATCTTCTCGACTGAAGTAAGGTTTGTGTAACTATATGAGATAAGAAGCTGGAAATCAGGAACTTGATTTACGTGATCAAGCAAGTACCTCGAAGGCTTCAGGGACGAAGGGTGTATACACTGCTTCCAATTCTTTCTTCTGGACTGCTTGAAAGTCCTGCAGAGTGAGAAAGAAAATAAATCACAGCATGAACGGAGAAACAAAATTCTGTACAGCTGCTTACATCCTTCAACCAAGTTCCCAAATTATTCAAACGCATTGGCCGCATCCGCTCCAAAAAATCCACACGCCTCCCACCAAGAATACCAGCTAAAGAAGAAGCGGATGAGATTGCTAAATGACCAAGACACTTACCCAGCCTGAACATCCGCAGGATTGTAGCCCGGCTCCATTGTTGGATCCAGGCGCTTTTTATCCGCCGCCATTACCCAAAAGGGTATGGAGGACGGCCCCAGACGAAGAACCCTAATTTCAGGGTTTTAGGGTATTTAATCAATAGCCCTAACCCAACAGATGGCGATGGAGGCAGTGATGGTCGAGCCGGCCCAGGATATGACTAGTTGTGTGGTGTGCTTGGCAGAGATAGGGAGAGTGCAGGAGCGCGTTGTGGTGATTTTCCATGCAGCTTACCCGGACGTAAGAGATACGCAACTGTATTCTGTACATCTCGAACTTCTCAAGTTACGCCGATATCGACTCATGGATCACATTCGAGCATCTCTGGAGCTGTCAACGTGCGGTACGCCACAAGCTTTGGAGCTCGCATTCAGAAAGTAAGAATATGTGCGTTGTACTTTTTAAAAAGACGCGGTTCTTTTGCAGCATGAATTACGAGCTGCGGGCTCTGGTGGGAACATCAGATTGCTGGGTATGTGGTAATCTCTCTTCCTGTCTGATTACTTCTGTTTCTGTGAATGTTTGGTTTGGTTTTGGTTATAGGATTGGTGTGCCCAAACCAGGTCCTTGGTGGTGGTGCTTGGAGACGCACATGTGTATGTGTTTGGCGAGGCCCTTGCATCGGTGATACTGTGCCGAAGTGGGAAGGACGAGAGGCTGACCCGTCCAAGTTCTCTCTACCGTCTCAAAAATGCTAGTCCCCCTCAAAGCAGCAGTCTACCTTTCTACTACCCTTTTGTTGAAATTTGTTATTCTGGAAGCTTGTGCACGCAGGAGCGGCTGACTACAGCAGACTCCTATCTTATTGTTGCATCAAGACACCTAGAGTGTCACATGGATAGCGATTATACTAGCGTTTTCACCACTCGGATTGACGCACTTGTGAGTATTCTATAGTTTCGATCCGCAAACCAGCTTGTAACGCGCGAACTAGTACAGGGCCTCGAGGAAGCTTGCTGCCAGATTGCCGATGTAGGGACCGATGAATGCAGGACATTCGCAGTAGTTCCCGTTGGAGAGCTGCTGCGACAGAAAGTGGCCTCTGGAATGACTCAAGAGGTGAGTGGACAGCTACACAGTGCCGCAGAGGACAAAGAGGAAGGCCCAATCGATATATATTCCGATCCTCCCGATGAATCTGAGTCTGAAGACGAAGAAGAGATGGTAGAGTTATATGGTGTTAGACCCCATGGTTTGCGCCCCCTAGGTACGTACAGTAAACTAGTTATAGCTATATAACGATATTACTGTTCTCAGTCAATGGGAACCCTCAAGTACCCAAACCCGTTACCTCTTGCGAGCCCCGACGTCCCAGGGACCCCTGCATAAGGCTGATGGACCTCAAGGTAATAATGCTTTAAATTTACCTCTCTTCTTTTTTTTGTTTTCCCGAATAGATATAGTGGCTTTTGATCAGGGAAAGGACCTCAAGCTTGTTTGTAAAGTCAGCTCTTGCAAGTTTGTGATTAAACGTGGGGACATACTAGAGTGGTTTGTGGACGGAAAGAATGATGCTATCGTAATTCCTGTTGGAGGTCAGATACACCAGGGTAAGGCAAAGGGGTGTTTAGAGCTTTTGACTTTTCTTTTTTCGGAAATACGTTTTGCTACTACTGGTTCGAGGTTTACTGCCTTGGAGATCATGTAACTGTCTTTCCTTATTTTTGAACTTTTGAATTGACTTTTGTTGGTTGGTTAAGAGAATCACACCACATGTTAATTGATATTTGGTTGGTATAATTTGTTTCAGCTAAACTCGACCTGAAAGGTAAGGTGTCAAGGGAGTGTGGCTTTCATTAAAGTTGCAAATCTTAGTTTCTGTTTATGAGGGCATAAACTTGTAGGGAAGTGTAATAGATTGTAAGTAACCAAAAGAAATGATTTAAAAGACAATCTATAAAAATTCAAATATAGAAGAAAAGAGCCCATGATTACTTTTTTTTCCAATCGGTTAAAGGTTTTGGGATGTTTAAAGTTAAATGTCCTTGGATTTGAATAGTACTAAACTTTGATGACCTCCCAAATCTAATTATTTTAAATAATGTATTTTTCTTAAAATGCATAGTATTTGCAATTTTAAAAACAGTAATAACATTTTATAAAAATGGTTTTAAAAATTTTTTGTGGAGGAATAATTTTAACTATAATCTTAATTAAAATAATGTTTTCTTTAATTTCTTATTTTTATATGAAACTAAACAAAGTTAATGTATTTTACATTATTAGGAACAAGACCTTTGGATAGTGCTTGTGTGATCCCCTTCCTCGTCATGCAGAGCTATGCTGGAGTGGCTGCTTGGAACCAGTGGCATGTAGAGGATTGAGCCACAAGAAGAAGAGTGAATCTTTCATTGGAAATGGAGCTTGATCCAAGGAGAGGCAGGTGAGGACAATCCATCCTTGACTGACTTTAAAGCAATGATGTAGGAGACAATCACAGATCCTCCACGCTCTTCTGGGTGATGCCTGTTGAGGATAAGAGAACAATCAAGACCGCCAATCATATTGCTAGATCTAGCCTTGGAACATTTAAAATTCGTATAAGCTGCTAAATTATATGTACACCTGTGAGATTAAAACTTTACGATTACCCATTAGCAAGATCATCGTCAAGAGCGTCCTGACCGACTTGGACCTCACCACACACCCCGTCTTCTTCCGGAAACGCATCCAAATGAACCGTGGCTCCACTCTTTCGCTGCTGGGGCAGGCTCTTGTAGTTGAAGACTTTCTCTAGAACGTCCTTGAGGCTCGAGCAAAGAATAAGCTCCATCCCGTCCACCTTGACTCCTTTAGCACCCTGTGGGACGATGCATTTCTTGAAACCCAGCTTGGATGCCTCAAACAGTCGCCTTTCGAGTTGAGCTACCTGCATGGACGGAATTTCCAGCATTGAAAAGTGAGAAACCACGTAACAACTTACAAAGCGCAGCTCTCCCCCGAGTCCTAGCTCACCAACGAAGACTGTGTCCCGAGGAACCGGCCTTTCTATATAGCTGCAAGCAAGACGAAGCTCGTGAGTTGGTATGCCCAGCTAGTCGAGAGAAAGTACCTGCTGGCAATAGCGACGGCAACAGCAATATCTGTGGCGGGCTCTTCCAAACGAAAGCCTCCAACGACATTAACAAAAATATCCTAGACCAGTCTTTCAGCATAAGAACTTTTGCTATCACAAAGTACAGAACGCACCTGTCTTGCAAGTCTCAAGCGCGCTTGTTTGAGTAAGACCTGGCATCACAGCGTCAAGCCTCACAAAAGTGGAGAATATTTATGGAGTGACTTACGGCAACAATCAGATTGAATCGAGATGGATCCACTCCAGTGAACGTTCTTTTACTTGGCAGTGAAGTGGCAGGAGAGCATAAGGCCTGCAAAACGCGCGTTTATGCCGGAGAAAACTTTAGCTTTTGATCGTTGTCAGATACGCTTCTCGGTTTTAAAGTCAGATCACGGCAAGTCAGAAAAACTGTTCTTGGCAGTCCAGCTCACTCGAAACTCGGGAAATTCCAAAGAATCTACCACCGGTCTCTCGTTGAACCTGGAAAGCTAGAGCAGCCAGACAACGCTCAGATTTGGCTAAAAGTATCATCATCCAACGTAAATCCTAGAAGTCGCTTACCTGGATTTCAACCAGCAGCGGCCGAGATCCTTCCAAAGCCACCCCAACGGTGGCTGATGCATTACTGTCCTCCCCAGTTCTATCAGAAAGAAACATCAAACTGGGATTTTCTACCGCTCGTAAACCGTTGTCGACCATCTCAAACACGCCGACCTGTAATAAAGATAAAACAGCGAGATTCAATTTAAAAGCAAATGCTGGAAGACAGTCACCTCTTTCGTAGAACCGAAGCGATTTTTTAGTGATCTTAGAAGCCGCTGAGACAAAAGACGGTCTCCCTAGAGACAAGAAATATATGGCAACCTCAAACGAACAAAGATAAAAACCTCTTACCTCCAAGTGAAGACAAACATCAAC
Source organism: Selaginella moellendorffii (assembly GCF_000143415.4). NCBI lineage: Eukaryota > Viridiplantae > Streptophyta > Lycopodiopsida > Selaginellales > Selaginellaceae > Selaginella > Selaginella moellendorffii. Next base: position 1,095,314 of record NW_003314292.1, on the reverse strand, counting down.
CATGTGCTCCAATGTACGTGGCCCCGCTATTTCTCCAGATTTCGTTACATGCCCAATCTTTATATCGCCAATAGTTATGGTCTATCAGGTAGAAATTCCAGCATACATACCCACCAGAAAAATGGCAGTGTTTGTCTTCTTCGCTACCCGTAGCAAAGCCGAAGTGCATTCTCTGACCTGAAAAACTCTTACTTGGTATAAGCAAGAGATTAAATAAATGCTCAGGCTTTTTCGCGTACCTGAGAAATACTTCCTGCACTTCCAGAAGCATCTGGTAGATAGACTGTCTGGATAGAATCTAGCACAACAGCACGCGGAACAATTTCTTGAATCCACGTAAGAACAACCTGCAAGACCCACCATGTCATAAAAGTTGAAAGCTCGACACAGCTTACATCAAGATCTGTAGCAGACAGGATAAAAATCTCGTTGGACTCAATTTTTAGCCGCTCCGCTCTGTTTCCGATTTGCTCAACGCTCTACAATGAACAAAAAGCAAGACTTGATGTTTAAAGATCCGACTTTGAAATTTATTACCTCCTCCCCAGAGATGTAGAGGACCGGAGCTGCTTCATCGGCCCCAACTGAGACAATCTCCGCCAACTGGGATACTTCTGTTAAAATACATGCATTCGAGCGAGACAAAAAAAATTCCAGCACAAACCTGCAAGAGCAACGTGCTTTTGCCAACTCCAGGATCACCACTGACGAGAATCAGAGAGCCTGCAAATATATGGAGGATGTAAGCATAAGAAAAGACTGAATGATAGGGTAATTCAATCAACCTGGAACAAGACCTCCTCCAAGAACTCTGGCTATCTCCGAGCCCGTCTTCCCAGGCCTGTGGAAGAATCCATTAAGAAACTTCCAAAACCAGCTAGAAAGGAGTGAAACTTACAGTGACAGCCGCCAATGCAAGTGGTTTTTCGACGCTGTGATCTCGGCCAAGCGTTGAGGCTTGAGCTCGGCCTTGGCTCCCAAGTAAGGCCTATTCATCCTCTTTCCAAACTCTACAATCCCACCATTGGCACTGGCTCTATCGGCCAATCCCACTCCTTCCACTGCCCTCGCCCCAGCTCCTCCTCCTCCTCCACTGCTCCCACTACTCACTACATTTGTAAACTCCTTCAAGCTATTGGCCTGCCGACACTGGTTGCAAAATCCATGCCACTTCGCGTGAATCGTCCCACAATTCTCGCAAACGAAGCCGTGCTTGATCTTGGCCGATGTCGCATAAGCTCGCCTCTCCGCGAATGCCTGGTTATCCCGCCAGGAGAATCCAGCGTTCGCTTGCCGGACGAAGCTCCCGCGCCTCAAAAACCGGCGATTGACGCAAGAATCGAGCAATCCTACTCTACTCCAACCTACAAACGAAGAATGCCGCGAGGAAATCCGATGCCGCCAGCAGTAGCGGAGAGAAGACGAGGACGCATTCTTCATCCCTCCGATCGATTTTCTCCCCAAAAACCCTAAACGGTAAAATATCTCTCCCAGGAGAATATGCTTTTGATCGGACGGCTGACACATAAACCCTCCCCCATACCCTGAGGGTTTAGGGTTCTTCCGGTGCTGCGTGTTCTCTTCCAAGGCGGCTTGCAGCGCATCCCAGGCGGCAGCGCGTCCAGCTAGGGTTAGCTTTTCTCTGTCCAGCGCTAGGGTTCTACCGCGCATCCCTTGCAGGAAATCCCTTCCAATGCAGGCAATGCAGGCGCTCCGGCGAAGAGTCGGCCATGGCGGCAGCGGTAGCAGCGTCTATCTCCTCTCCGGCGCTGCCCGTGCCTTCCAGACGAGCGCCAGTCGCGAATTTCCACTGCCATCGTCGACTCCAGCGGTGCCAAAGAGGGTCAGCCAGCCTCCAACGGATAATCGCACCAGGCAGCCGCCGCCACCTCCGCCGCCAGTCGATTCCGAGAGCAGCAACGCCGAGGCCAAGCCGCCGGGACGAGCATCGTCCGTGGCTCCGGTGGCGCCGATCGAGAAGCAATCGACTTGCGCAAAGCCTCCCACCATGTCCCCGGGATTCACTGGAGCTTTGGGACTTAACTTTCCGGGGACACAGATTCCTGGGCTTCCAGGAACTCCGCGGCCAAAGCCAGGAACCCCAAGACCCTACGATCCGACCAAGCAGAAGTCCAAAGTCATGGAGTGGCTCACTCCTCCTCCAGCGCCAACCGAGCTCCTCCAGCGCGTCCACTATAAGATGTCTGAGACTTGCTTCACTACCATTTACTTTGGAGATCTCTCGAAGTGGCATGTCGATGGCAAGTATGATGCTGTGGTACGTACCATTCTTTTTTCTCTCCTTCTCCTTTTGATGTTTTTATGTGGTTTTGTTATAGATTGCTCCCGGCAACAAGAGGCTCAACACCGGACCTGCTGTGAATGCCGGTATGAAAGCGAAAGCTTTGTTTTCCTCTCGTAACTTGGTTTCTTCTTGGTCCAGTTTTGTTTAAAGCTGCTGGATCGAGACTTTTGGACGCTACTCAGAGGCTGCCCGATGTTGCTCCGCAAGGCATCAAGGCCGAGGTTGGAGATGCTATCAGCACCAGGTCTGCTAGTTTTTCTTTTCAAGCGAACTTGACAGGCATAGATGTCTTGCAGAGCTTTCAACTTGCCTGTAGCTCGTGTCATCCACACTGTTGGACCAGTCTATAAGAAAGACGAGACGACCAACGTGAGAGAGTCGGATCCTTACCTTGAGAAAGCCTACAAGTAACTATCTCTCCTCTTCAATATTATCTTGCTGGATGTGACCAAATGTCTTTGTTTCCAGGGCTGCTCTTCTCGTCGCCAGGAGAGAAAACTTGAAGTACTTGGCGTTTCCTCCACTTTCGTGCCGAATCTATGGGTATGTTTATAGAGTTTCAAGGCGTTTTTAGCTTAAGAAAACTTGCTACTGCAGATACCCCTACTCGGAAGGAGCAGAGGTAGCTTTGAGAACGTTGAAGGCAAACTGTGAAGGTTTCCTACAGGTAGATATCTCTTTTATACTCCTTATGAGAAGAAGCTGGCTTATCTTATGCCTCTCACAGATCGATATAGTCATCCGGAACATAGAGGGATACGAAGCCTTCATCGACGAAGCAAACAAGGTGCTACACATCATCAAAGAAAAGAAGATTATCATGGCTCCTTCGGCGACTACTCCAGCTCCAGCACCCAGTCCCGAGCCTGCTCCTGCTGTCAACCGTGCAATCGCCCCCGGTGGTGTCACTCCAGCAGTGAAGTCCTTCATTCCCACAAGTGGTCCATCAGCAGTCTCGTCGGCAGAGGCACCAGAACCGGAAACCAGCGAGCCTCTGCCTGCTTGACGACGACGACGAGAAGAGATCTCACAGGAGCAGCGAAGACAAAGTCGCCAAGCTACGAATGAATATACACACAACTTGTATTTTCTTTCATCTTCTAGCCACTTTAGGATGAAGTTGGAAGCCGATGTGAATTCCTTCACTCTTTTAACTCGGGAGAGCTTCTCTAGCACGAACAGTTTTATTGCGTTGGATGAAGAAAGGAAAGTTTTCGACTTAGCTTGAAACGCTCGCGGGTTGCTTGAAATCGAAGAAGGGGAACTGCTTTGCGTTGTTCCAATTCTCCAGGTGGAGCTCCGAAGTGGCGCCTTGGTCGGCAAACCACACCAAGTTTCCATCGTCTACTCTAACCATTTGAGCTGGTAACGAGCCTGGGAGTGCTGGTCTTTCGAGAACTCTGTGAAGAACATGAGCTTTTCCAGAGCCCAAGGCCACAAACGCAACCTGTAGAGAAGAAAAAAAAAAAAGAAAGAAAGAAATCTGGAAGATCTCCTCGTCACCACTTACATGCTCGGCAGCGTTGATGCATGGAAGTGTCATTGTGATTCGTTTCGATGGAGGCTTTGGAGAGTTGGATATTGGAAGCACCCATAGCTTTTCTTCAGCTAGCGATGGACGATTTGGAAATAGCGAGGCGACATGGCCATCTGGACCAAGTCCCAAGAGTACCTGTGAAATATCATCTTGAATTTAGCTGAGAAGGAGAGCAGCGAAAGAGCGAACTTACAAAGTCGAAGCGTGGGAACTTCTTGGCGGTTTTCGTTGTGATCACTTTCTTCCTCACAAGCTCCCTGTCCAGGCCATTTCCATTGAAGAACTAAAGAACAAAAGATAGAGAAACGACCTTAGCTTTGACTCGTATGCATGGGCCGCAGCCTTTTCATCGTGGAAATTCTGGATTGCATGAATTTGTTCGTGAGGAATTGGCACCTTGGACAAAAACTCGTCCTGTAGAAAAATAAAATCAGAGAGGAAAAAAAAACGTGCAAAAAAGCACACAATTCATTCACCTTGGCGAGCTTGTAATTACTATCTTCGTGGTTCAAAGGGACCACTCGTTCGTCCACCCAGAAAACATGCCATTTGTCCCAAGCAATGCTGTGAAAAACGGGGCCTTCCGCGAGAAATCGCAAAGCCTGGATGCAAGAAAATCATTCACAACAAAATTAAAAACGAAAAACGAAGAAGATGAAGAGGAAACTTTCAGTTACCTTCACTATGGAACCACCCGAGAGCACGAAAGTGAACTTACCTCGCTGCTTGATAGCCTCATTCGAAACTTGGACGATATACTCGGCCAGCGCCGAAGAAACTTCTTCCACATCGTCAAATCGAAAAAACGTTGCTTGCGATGGCCCATCTGGATACTGAAAGAGATGCCGGGGCGAGTGATCGATCTTCTCGTCGTCTTTTTCTTCCTTCTTCTTTTGCATCAAAACTGCCGAGTTTCCGTTGGTAGCAGCAGCAGCTCTGGAACATCTTAAAAGAGTAGCGCTCCTGTTCTTACAGTGATTATGAAGCGCTGGAAGAAGGTCCATCGTTGCCGCTCCCAAACTTTGATGAGAGCCCTGCGAGAGAAAGAAAAAGGCAATAGTTGATTTGATCGGAGAAGCTCCACCTACATTGAGATTTGTGGACGGTAACCGAGCTGATAGGATCGAAATGCGTGAAGAAGCCATGCTTGAATCGGTCGATAACTCTTACCGCTCGGCGAGACCTAGACACTGGCCCTAACAATCATTGGGTTTGAATTTTGATTGCATATTCCAATCAGCATGAAAAGTGGTGTAGTTTTCTTTGTTTTTCTTTTGTGGGTTATATTGCTCTTCTTTGAGAAGGGAGCAATGTTTTCAGCAGTGATGTTAGTGATTCTCTGAATTATACTCTTGCTTATGAATCTCCTCTAGGAGAGAAGATCAGCGCAAGGAGGATCAATATTTTAGAAGGAACAAGTGCAACAACAAGATTAACAAGAAGATGTAAAACAGGATATAAATACATAAAGAAAGTGGATAACATTTCATTTTTATTTTTATTTTGGTACAAAAAAAGACACTCATAGATTGGACTTCGTTCTTTTCTCACCACAATGTTGTCCATATAGGAATGGAGTATGTCAATTTTTCCAGACCATTGAGGTTTTCAAGGGAGAGAGGCAGTAAACAGCAACTTTGGCAGTTGGTAGTGACATAATGCAGCAATTGTTCCATCATCAGTCTGGTGATAATTTTAAAATTGCTGCTCAGGAGACCATCATGACAAGAAACTACTTGTTTTGGAGGAAACTAGCACATCCTAAAGCTTCACAAAGAAACACTTCTATAGGGATAATCACCAGGATTCTTACAATGATTTGGGAGAGTTATAGCGATACTTATAGAGAAGAGACTGCAAAGATGTCATAGCCTGATTCTCCAAAGTCAGATGCAGTAGAGCAAGACAAGGATCGTGTTTGCTGCAAAGTTCCTGTCTTTTGACAGCATAAGTGCTGAATCTGGTGGTGTCAAGTTTTTCGTTCTTGTTTTGATTGTTGGTATCAATTTATACTTCCATTGACTCAAGTTAAGCTCACTTGACAACTTTCCCATGAGGCTGTGCTAAGGGAGCTATGAAACCTCTCATAACTCTGTGAGACAAAGGATGCCAATGTCAACAGTTCATTGCATACAAAACAAAGAACAAGTGATTTTTGTTTCTAGAGATCCAAGAAAGAAAAGGTGCCAGGGGGAGAGGAAGGCCTATAGAGCCTACAACAAGGAGAATTCCTGACTCAATCAATTCTCTCACAATGCAGTTGGATGTGTCAAAGAAAAATCCTCCTCTTTTTTTCGTGGATGATCCAGAATAAAAGCAAAGAAAGAGCTCTTAGGATGATAGTGTGAGATTTGTAAGACATGTTCTGGATTAAGAAGATAGATAATGAAAAAAAAAAATACAAGAGAGATGATAAGATACTCTTCTTAAACTCAACTTTTCTTTGAGCAAGGATTTATATTGCGAAAAAAAAATGAAAAGAATAAATATAGAATATTACACCAAGTTTAAGAAATTTTATAAATTATAAATATGTTTATAATTTATTAACATCATGATGATAGTATTTCTAGAATATCCTAAGATATATCTGGAATATCCACTACCACTTACAAAGTTGCTTAAGCAAATCAATATATAAGTAGTGAGCTTTTGTGATCCATATGTCTACTTTACCTCATCTTCTGCTAGTTAAAACAAATATACTAACATTCGACAATGTGTTTAGGTGAGCCTCATTAGGCTTGTCAAAAGCAACTAGATATAAAATTAGCTCGCTGGCAATATGGTAGTAAGATAGTAATATAAACACATCTATTATAGTCACTGTATATAACGATTTTATTTTATATAGCTTTATTATGATTTAATGATCAGCCTCAAAGTCTTTTACAAGACCCATGGAAAACATGATATCCGGGTATCTGTGGTTAGATTCTCAGTTTGAACCTTTTCTTCTTTAGACCAAAGATAATTCAACTTGCAGCCAAAGTGGAAGGCCTGGAAAAAAAACGTGGTTAAGATCATAGGTGAATTTTTTATCTTTGTTTGCTCATGTCAGCCTCTTTCTCATCCTCATAATCTCACGATGCTCACGACTTAGTGCGGATTTATCTAAGGTGGCGGTAGAGCTCTTCTGGCAGATGAATCTCCTAGTGTTCTTCCATGATCAAGCGTGCTTCCCCGAGCCACTCTGGGAGTGTAAAGTCCACCAGTTCCAGATGGGTCCAGCTTTACTTTGCTCAGCCAAGGTGGGTATCTTGTAGCCCAAGAACAGTCCAAAACTTAAGATTGGATCCAAAATACCTAAAGCGTTGCAACAATATGGTTCAGTAAAAAAACTGCTACCATGATATAGAAGAATGCCCTGCCTCCCAATTCTGACGATAGACGACGCCATTCATTTCATAGATCTGAGAAGGAAAACTGCTCAAAATCAAAATCAGTAGATGAACAAAAACATGTTTTAGAAAAAAAAAAATGCAACAAAATAGCCTGAGCCTTGGTTTTATACTCTTGCTCTTTTAAATAGACCTAACAAGAGATTTCAATTGGTTTATGAGCAGTAATGATTTTATGGTTCAATCAGTTCAATAACTCTAAAACCTACAACAATATCCCCCAGTTGCATGCTCGGAGTGCGCCGGCCCTCCACGGACGCTCGCTTGCGAGGTGAAGGCGAGAGACCGACCTCCTGGCGACCAGCCGCTTGAGCGCGAGGTCCGATACGATGCTCCACGAGTCCCCGGAGCGTGATCAAGCTCGCCGCTGTGCACGATGCAAGATGCGGCGGACATCCAGCAATACCTGGGGCGAGCCCCGGGGAGAAATCCTGGTGGGCGGCGGCGGCAAGGATCTGAAAGCACTAGGCCGAAAGGTGGTTGTGAACGCTGGCCTTCTCTTCTCAAGATGATTCCTTCGTCAGAGACTCGGGGATATGTAATGGAATGCTCTAGACTCTGGATCTTCTTAGTTCAATATTTTATCTAGCGGGGAATCCGGAACATCAAGGTAGATTCTGCGTATTCTACGATGCAGCACACTAACACTCAGGCCAGTCTATTTCGGACGTGCCTTGTGCTGTGCGCACAAAGTCGGAGACGTGTTCCTTGGGCGATACATTGCTGCGTAGAATATACCTGAGCTTGTCGAGCGGCTCACACTTCGATAGCAGGGTGACTGTGTGAGACACCTGACGAAGCCAGTCCTTGTCTTGGAGGTCGTTTCCCACACCTCTCGGTATCTGGAGACGGCGAAGAAGAATCTTGCCTGAGTTGAAGCCCTCCGGCAGCACGGCAAACCAGCCAGAGACATCCTCGTCATCAAGCAACTCTCTGTACAACACAAGCACGGTTTAGCCAATGCCAGTTTGTGTGATTTTTGTTTACCCGTTTGCATCGATAGCCAAACGCCTCAGAAACTTCTCCACAGGTGACGGAATGCGCGCTGCAAAACCCAGGGGAGACTCTAGTGCCAATTTACACTCTTGAGAAAGAGTGGAGGTTGATTCCTCATCCCGAAGCTTGGCATCTGCGATTGCAGTGAGCGGTACCTGGCGGAAGGAAAGATGAATGGAAGGAATGACTTACATGTCAGATGCGGGAAGTTGTAGTAGACTGGGAGCTTCGACTTCGCCAACCATAGCCGGGCATGCTCAGTGCAGTCGAGGATTGCCATGATGTTGGAAATGAGCACGGAGTTTGGAGGCGGCTCCATGACCAGGGCCTCCAAGAGCTGGTTGTCCTTGGCAGCCTTGAGGAGTTCCACGGCTTGGCCGACAGTGAGAAAACCATACCTGGACCATTCTTCGGCGTCATTGGGATACGGTAATCCACAAGTCGCTCCAATGTCCCTGCCCCAAATGTACTCCCTTGACGCATTTTGAGTATGGAGCCTGTATGACGCGCTCCAATTGCGGCCCAATTCGGCTTCGTAATGAGAGGCTACCTTGTCCCTCACTTTGCATAACGGCCGCTTCTTGGGAGTGCCTTTGAGAGCCTTGATATGCTTTCGAAGTTGCTTCAGCAACAAGCTGGTTGCAGGGCCCTATGGGTCATGAAAGGTGGCAATAATAAATGCAAGTGAGTTTACAAGATTACTTCATGGCGAGGAGGCATCAGGAAGACGAAATCCGTGTGCAAGATGCTGTCCAAAACAGAGCGCCAGTCACCTGCAATGAGAAAGCAGACGAATCGGATGAACAAGAGAAGAATTTGACTCACCCCAGAGTTCGTCCAGACAATGAGTGAGGCGCTGCTTCGGGTCACGCTCTGCCAGTTTCATCCCGAGGGAGGTACCAAACTCAGAGAAAGCACGAAGCTTGGGGCCATCACAGCCACTCCCGTCCAGATAACGGGCACAATCCTTGAAGCGGCTGGAATGCTGGAGACGGCGAGACAAGTAGAGGAGAGCAACGAGCTTGAAGAGCTCGTTGTCAGTGACGAACATGGAGCCGAGGCAAGAACCCATAAAGTGTCCAGCCACACAACAAATTGCCACTGCGTGCGACTCCCGCAGATCCTCCTCCGCCTTTTCTCTCAAGATGCCTCCTGGAGACTCCTCGTAAGCCCGCCAGGCAGCCAGGCACCATGTATACGCCATCGCACACGGCAGACGCCTACAGTCACCCGGGGTGCCATCGACACAAACCACACAGTCCTCCATGCCCATCACTCCTCCCGCCCCAGCCACGCCACCCAGCTTCATAGTCGATCCTAAGAGATGGGGAAATCCTCTAAGATTGGACCTTTACCTAAGACAGCAACGAAAAAGATAAAAATCATGACAACGTACTTTAGAGGAGTACTCCGGGGACTTCGATGGAAAGTCGAAGTGTTTCGGCTTCGTCAACCTTGAGAATCCGGACGAGGCTGCTAAGAATAAACAGGGAGGGTTATAATACAGCTACAGTTTTGAAGCTCCCAGCACACTCTCCAAGCAACACTCCGGTATGAAAGCTCCATGACCATGGCGGTGAGTGTCCTGTCGCCTTGAACCTGGCAGCCATGGCTTTGAGCAATTCTACATGACAATTCTTCATTCCTTTGTCTGTACTGATCCAGCAATATGCATTTGCCTGTAATCTAGGTATCAGAGTTAAATTTAAAACCAAGATGACATTCCACAGCTCAAACATGGCTGGGTTGGCTTGGTCTTATCAAGAATGTAGCTCCATGATCACAACAACAAATATAGAAACAACCTTTCAAATTAAAAATAGATGTACTTTTTTTATATTAATCTATGAAGTGTATTAAGTATTAAAAAAGTCAAAATAATTCTGGCAAATAAGTAGACAGGTAGGCTATCATTTAAATTTAAATGTCTTAGAAGGATTTTAGTCTACTTAAGAAAACATTGTGTATTTTACTAATTAATGCAAGATTTAGAAAGATAATCATTACAAATCCCATTGCCATAGGATCTTTGCTCAGGGAGGCTTGGATGTAACTATTTTTCTTGCAATCTAAGATTGGGTATATAGAAGTTTGGGTATGGCTCTTTACTTGGGAATGACATGTAAGTCTATGGAGCCATGACTAAGTTCTTAAAATCTTAGTGCTATAAAAATTCCATATAATTAAGTTTCCTTCCTACATCTATATTAATAATAATTATTCCTGGTAATTATTTTTACTTTTTCTTAGATAGTAATATGTTGGTATACTTAATATCTTTGTGTTCTAAAGTTCTTCAGTAATACTGCATCTATATTAATAAAAATATTCTTTATAATTGTTCTTCTACTTTGTCTAAGTAATATATTAATGTTCTTAAAATTTTAAAACATAGTGAGATATCAAGACTCATAATACAACAGATGGTTCATATTGTCCAGGTATATGACAATTATAACTATATTTTTATATAGAATACAAGCCAAATAAAAGAGGACAATGTCATAAAGATATCAAAATTGCAGAAATAAATTGCATTCAATTAGAGATTTTTGTATTCACCCAGCATTTTCTGGGCAGTACTAATCTTCTATAATATTGAAGAGTTGCCAGCCAAGATAGTGGGGTAACTGTCAAAAGATAATTTCTTTAACTATGTCTTGTTGAAATATTTTGATAAATTTTTATCTTATTTAATAGCTGTCTAGTAAAACTTGCATGTGCATTAGTTGTTATGAAAGGAGAGAAGGAAATTTAACACATATGACATGCATATATAAGGCATGAATAAAATTGAGAACTTACTACTTGTTCCTTCTATCTCAATTCCACTCCCATTTAGCAGGATTGTTCCCTCAATTCTTAATGAGCCCTCTCAATCTTTTAATGGCATGCAATAAGCTATTTTGAGTGAAGGTTAGGATCCATATAAGATTAATGGTATTTTATAGGTTTACAATTGGCAAATTTTTTTTATAGATTGAAAGTTTAATTTTAGTTATATAGATACATAGGTTAAAGAAAGTTAACAGTCACATTCCAAATGTGTATCAATCTCTATAAGTGTTTGAAATATTAAGTATTGATAGTTAACAAGATTGCCAGCTCCAGCCAAAATAATGTTCAATCTTAAGTAGGTTGGGGTGTATTCTTGTTATACTTCCTTTTACTAACTACCCCACATTTGTTTCAAATTTGTGAATAACCATATCAATGCTTGTTACCTTTCAACATATATTCTTAAGTTTTATATTAACACTTCAAGGTGGGAGAAGGCAATGTGTGTTTACTTGTGCTTTTCAACCTTTCGAGTTTTCTAAATTTGAGATTCACCAACTACTAATTTACTAAACACTCTAAATGATTTTTCACCATTACCTAATAATCCAAGTAGTCCATAACAAAAGTAAATTCCCTTCTTAAAAAGAAAAAAAAATCCTCTCCTTTCTAGTAAAAAGTCCCCTCCTCTAACTAATCTAGATGAGTAAAAGTCTAAGTATTGATCATTTTTTATAAACCCTAAACCTTAAATCCTAAATATTTCTAAACAACAAAAATTTATATTTCCAAAGGGGTGATTGTATTAGTACATAAAGAGGTATAAAGTAATAAAAATTATTAAAATTTTATTTATAAAAATCAACTAATTATAGGAAAAATTTAAAATTATGAAACTATTTTTATTTAAAAATATCATAAAACTAGTTTAGAAATTAATTAAATATTTTTGTATAAAAATTATAATGTAGTTTTAGGGTAATTATAAGAAGTTTTTATCACTTTTATATACCACTATAATATACAAGCTCTTAATTTAATGTAGTTATATGAAAAACAATTTTTTCTAACTTTCTCTTCCTTATCTTAACTAAGGTTTGAAGTACTTATGATACTTTTGTTTAAGCCTCTAGAGAAT
>NW_003314292.1:1044659-1082975 GCF_000143415.4 Selaginella moellendorffii | reverse complement strand
AATGTAACTATAAGAACTAGATTACACTTTTATAGATTACTCGGATCTAATTATATAACAAGAATTCATAACATGTTTAGTCAATAGGTCCAAGTGTAGCACACATGGTTTTGACCCTTTATCCTATGGTGATTTACCATATGATAACACCATGAAGTGGAACCAAAACATGACATATGCCACATGTCCAAGGGACAGTGGTGTAGAATCCAAGGTTCAGGGCCTTGGGCCATTGAATGAAGGAATGGTGCCAAACTCCCAAGTATGGAGCCAAGGAGTGACAAAATCGAACTATGGAGCAACTTCTGAGCATACAGCCTAAGGAGCGAAGGGACAGGAGTTCGGAGCGACTTGGAACAGTCTTAAAGCAACCAGCATCCCAATGCCAGGACTAGCACGCAAAACGGAGCTAAATGAAGTTTGGCGCTATTTCGGCATACTGGTGGCCTAACGCAAGAATATGGGTACTCTACCAGCTAGCATGGAATGGAACTTGGGCTTAGACCGGACACAGAACAAGGACAGGCACGCAAATGGGAGCTAGACTATGCCTCAGGGCCCGACCTACCCATTATCCCTACTATTTATTTGGAACCCCACACCCCCCCCCCCCGCCCCCCTCAGAAACACACGTTTTGGGCTTTCACCCCAAGCTTCCCTTAGTATTAGGAGTTCGTCTTTGAGACAAGCTCGAAACTTACTAATTATGGAATATCGCTAGATTGTGAATTTGGATACGGGACGAACACCATTGTGTTCAGGACAATCTCTACATTCTGTAGATATGTCAAATGAGCAAATCTAGACACTTTCTATAAATAATATTTGGGACCGAAATGAGACTAACACAAAGGGCATGATAGTGAGGGTGTTTGGTAGACACGGTAAGCTATCATCCAGTGATATTGAGAGATCAATTTCAATACACGAGGGTTCTTGTCAAGCCAGTGCAAGACAGAGCAAAAGAGAACTAAGAGCTAGGCCGAGTATGTTCAGCTAAAAACACATAGGAGTTCCTACCTTATGTCCATCTGGCTAAGTATAGGTGTTAAGCCCAGTTTACTAACACTTGAACAAGAGGGGCTGATAAAGGGAACTAGTAATATTGACCTCTTGCTATCGTGGCAGTAAGGTAAGAGTGTCCGTAAGGACTAGTTGACAAGTAACTTTCGATACCCAAAATCACATTCGTGACACCAAGCATAACTAAAAAACTTATGGGTTAGTTATAAATAATTAGCACTTACCTAAAACTAAAGTAAAGACTATAAGATGGGATTTATATATGTACACAACCTCTTAATAGACAAAGCTACAGTATGAATACTAATAATTTAACTACAAACAATTAAGTTAAACATCATTATCCTCAATTAGGTGAGAGGCCACAAAGACTAAGTCAAGATTAGTGAAAGCTTACTACTTTCCTAGAGTTTAATCCAATATAAAATACAACTTGCCACTAAGTATAATACTAAAGAAGAAGGTATAAGTATCAACCACTTTTCTACGCTAACTCTAAACTTTATCCAACTTAATTGCCTTCCTTTCAAGTTACATCATTCAGATTACCAAATAAAGTTTAAGGCAACTAAACTCAACTTCAACCCTTGATTAGTTTATAATAACTTTATGAAAATAGAATGGTTCAATATTTGATATTGACATCCAAAATGAATACCTAATACTCAATCATAAAGATTATATATTTGGATATTTATATTGCACTAATACTCTTCTTCAATCACTTTTAAAATCTAGTATGTAGCCAAAACATTAACAAGAGAAATAACATGAAAAATCAAGCTCTAAGAAAAACTCCTTATCATTTGATGTAACAATGCCACTTTTATTATCATAAGTGTTAACAATGCAATTACCTTAATTTCACACATTCTTTAGTTAACAATTTACCCATCAACAATCAACAACCTATAAATTCACCAACAAGTTATAGTAAATAAATATTACAACTTTTCCAAAACTTTAATGGACAAAATCTCAAGGAACCAAGGTATTAACACCAGCTTAACATGATGGATCATGAAAAATAATGCTATTACTTGCAAATAAACTAGCATCACCATCAACCCTTTTAGTGTTGATTATTGTTTGATTAAGTAACTTTGTAAATACATTGCTCATGATCACAAAAAACATGATATAAAAATCAAATAACTTGATAATCAATCAAATGATATCACAAACTAAGCCTATACCACTACTATAAAGGTTTATACTAGTATCAAGTATTGACTCAAATGATAAAATGTAACATAAATGCCACACTTCATTGATATAGATTTATAACACTTAATACCACTCACTTCATTTATAACGTAGACAAGTATATATTATTGTCTGTCTAACTCAAAAATAATCTAACACTAAGTTACCCAAGGAGCAATAACAAAGTTCTTTAAAAAGAATTGAGCATTACAATGAAAGTCTTTTGTGAGCATGTTTAAGCAAAATAGTTTAGCACTTCACCACTATCCAATCCATGGCACACCATTTATAAGACAATTATAACTAACATGTAGGGATTCTTGATTGCATAATGTAAATATGAATAATGAAATTACACTTTGTTGCAGATTATTGTTTTAAATAAAAGAAGATGATTTACATATTTAATCCTTTATCTCTGATAATTTTCTTTTCGGACTCAACTTAATTAAACCTTAAACTTGCGTTTGCACTACCTTCAATCCAATCTAATAAAAGTTTATAACAATAACTAATTGAACTAATAAACTAATCCATACAACCTTAATTGATCATTCATAATCATGTTTAAAAACAATCCACTAGTGCCATGCTGAATAACTACAAATGATATTAATAAAGAGTATAACAATACTTATTTTTTGCTGTCATAGAAGATAATAATATCCAAAAAGACTCATTGACACATAACTTATAGTACCAATAATCACATTCATGACAAAAATAGGTGATCTTAAATATATAATAATAGTTTCAATTATGTCATTTAGTTTTTAAAAGTTAACGTATCTAAAGCTTCCACATAGAATCTAAAGCTAGTTCTCAATGTTTAGAATTTAATTTTAGAAGATGAAAGAATCTGTTGGTCTCAAGAAAACTATTATATTAAATTTATATTCATTAGTAGTTGGCTTGGCTTAACTCAGGCTCCATGTAGAAAACCTTTCTGAAAAACCTATCTGGATGGATCAACCAAAAAGAAGTTTGGAGTAGGCGCATTTCGGTGAGCGAGATCACTCTCGGATTCTGCATTGGCATTTCTGGCCCGCCCATGTAGAATTTGCGGTTTTGTTTGTGGATATAGGTCCTCTCACCATGGCGCATATTGCAATCTCGACGCTTATGCCACCGACAGTGAAACTTAAGCTCGTTGTGACAAATTCTATTCCTCCGAAACGAGGATTTGGCCAGAGTGCTCCACAGAAGAAAGAGGCAGCTACGAAAAAGCAGCAGGAGCTCAAGAGTGTGGTGAAAGAAGTGGAGAAGGTATAGAACTTTCTTTGTGCTTTGTTTGTTCTTTGCAGAAGCAATTGCTTCCTTTAGGAAGTGAAGCACCGGAAGAGAAGGCTGCACATTGATCCCGAGGTCGCAGCGAAAGGAAAGGTGGATTTTGTGCAAGTAGAGTCGTGGGACGGAGGAGAGAATCCAGAGGACCTTGAGAAGCTCAAGCTCAAGAGTTTTAGTCCATCGGCCAGCTCTTTTGGGAATGACTTGCCATTCTACGAGCAACTTGTGAAGCGAATTCAGCTCTTGGAAAGCAAGGTATTTTTGCTAGAAAAAAAAGAAGAAGAAGAACGAAGTTAATGAGATTTGTTTTGCAGGGAGACATTGCGGTTGTGCAGCCGCGAAAGCTTCCTCCATTCGAGAAATGGAAGTTTGGAGAGAAGAAATATGTGCAATACCTTGTCGACCAGGTCAGTGTTTTCTCCTTTTCTTTCTCTACCATGAACACGAAAACTTTGATGGATTCGTGGTATTTCTTAGCGCGCAGTGTACCGCGCATTAGGCAGTGCCATCGAAATCTGTGCTGCTATCGAAGACAGCGTTGCCATTTTCAACGACAAACTAGGCTTGAATCGTTCCTCGGTAAGCTTTCCTCCAAGTTTTTTTTGTTCTCGTAAGCATGCATGAGACCACGAAACTATGAAAACCAACAGGCCATTGAAGCGGATCTAACAGCGATGCAAAAAGAGAGCTCGTTGTCCACTCTGCCAGAACCAAACACTCAAACGCTTGCCTATGTGAAGGTATGAAACACTCACACTTGGAAAAATGGTGGCTACTTTTTCTGCAGTACATTGAGCAATTAGCAAATCCATCGCCGGGCCAAAGCGAAGAAAAGTCGAGAGAGAAACGTCTCAGACTCCTGGCACACATTTTTGGCGTAAACGTCTCACATCTATCAACAGGTACGAGGAGAACAAAACTTTGATAGATTTTTGACAAGTTTCTTGGGCTGGAAAACAGGAATGCGAATTGGTGCCAAGGCTGTAGAGTGTCTTCCAGTTTTGTCCGAGCGCAAGGCATTCTCGTTTTACCACGTCTATCCAGAGGTAAACGTACCGAAACTTTTCGAAGCTCCAGCAAAGTTCTTCTCGTGCACAGGGCGTGAAAGATCCGATCAAAGTTCTCATTGCTGCCTTCAACCAAGTTGGCCACCTCATCACTGCTGAAGACGATCGCGAGGAGGTAACTTCGCAATTCGCTCTTCCCTTCTTCACTTTGCCTTTTAATCTTCTCAGGTGATGCAAGAGCTTCCCAGAGCGATACAAAAGGCCAGCCTGCTACTCTCCAGCCTTGCTGTTGTCGAGTAGAAGGAAAAAAAAAAAAAAAGAGAAAAGAGGAGTTAGCCAAGAAGATCTTCAGGCTTTTGTGAGTGCCTGTAACGTTTCGTCCTCCACCAAAAGTAAGAACGGCCTCCTTTCAGCTCTCCCGTTCTTTGAATTGTTTCTTCGAAATTGTCCCAGGTGGTGGCTTTTGTCTGGTTTGTTTCTTTGCAAGCTGTGGCGATGGTAGATCCAACTCGTAACATGGTTCCAAGATCGACTGAGAATCGACTGGAGAAGAAATGTCGACTGGAGCGGTCTCTCGGGCTCTCTGTTGCTTGGACATTCTCATGGCTTTACGAACGACATCCTTGTCCGCATCGCTGGAGCAAACGAAAAGAGCCGTGCCGTAAGTTCCATAGTCGGGCCGGAATCCATCCAGGTCCATGAGCTTGAACAGCCTCAACGCTTGAGCCGGATAGCCTTGCCGAGTATACGCGGAGATCATCGAGCTCCACCAGCTACTTGTTCTCTCCGGCACACTGTCGAACAGAATCCTCGACTCCTCCACGCTCTTGAGCCGCAAGTAAGCACCAAAGATGGAGTCCCACGTCGAGAAGTTCCGCTCGGGCATGGCGTCAAACACCACCTTTGCAAACTCCAGCTTGCCGACGTCCGTGCAGCAAAGTCGAAGCATCGTGTTCCAGACCTCCACGCCGGATCCCGAGCGAAAGCCATCGAAGAGTCTCTTGGCGGAGTCGAAGTCGCCGGCTTCCACTCCAAAGGCTTGGATCAATCGCCCGAGAGCTGCAGCCTGGAGTGGAGGTGCAATGTTTAGCAGCAACGAGGCCTGGACAAGCAGCTTGTTCTTCACGGAGCACTCGACCATGGCAGCCCAGCACGAAGCGCTCGGTTGAGGCATACTCTCGAAGACGTTCTTGGCTTCCATCACCATTCCCTGGCTTCCATATCCCCGGATCAGCATCTCCGATATCTCGGGATCCAACACCCGTGAGGTTTGCGGGATTCTTCGGAAGATCATCCTGCCTTTGTGAGGCTTTCCTTTCTTCACGTACGCTGCGATGATCCCTTTGAAGGATCCAAAATCACGTCTTGGTATTCGCTTGAACACCAGCTTGGCCTCGAGGAGATGCCCGCTCCTTGCAAATGCTGCGAGGATAGAGTTCCAGGATAGGATATCTTTGTGGTGGCACTTCTCAAAGACTCGCTGGGCGGACTGGAGTTTGCCTTTGTTGACGCAGGCGATGGACATCGCAATGCAAGCCTCCATGCTGAACTGTGGCATTCTCTTGAACGCCCTCCGGGCCTCATCGAAGTGCCCTTCCTTTGCATAAGCTGCGAGAAGATTGTTCCACAAGGGAGGACTCATTGCCAACCATAAGAAAACACGGACCTAGAAAAGGCTTTTCCGTGAGAAAACCAAAAGAATGAAGCTTGCCTTTTGATCACGTCACGCAACTGCAATGCCTGGACAACAGTATTATCGATCTACTCGCTGAATAGGTACTTTGAGGGGCGTTTTAGACTCCACATAGAACAGTTCCGAAGATGAACGTGAGAAATGTGTATCTTGGAATGCCATCATCTGACAGACATTTTCATGGCTAAGGCGGTCTTAAATTTTAATTCTTGTATTTGTTGTTTGAAAACAAATTTGTGTTATATCATGTCAATACTGAATTTAAACCTCTGGTCACTCTTGGACCTTATTACCCTTGGAGGGCCTCACTAACATTGTATCAATATAGTTTTTCAAGTTTTATGTACTAAGCAGCTTTATTTTAATCTAAAAATGAAAAATAAAATAAAAAACAGAGAAAAAAAAAACTTTATCATCTTGCTTGTTGTTGTTGTTGATCTGGAGGAGGTTCTGGTCCATGGAGTTTGGTAGCAATGATGTCGAGGGATTCATAATGTTCTTACCAGACTTTGCCTATATTGTCACCCCCACAAGTACTGCTCAAATATTTCTTGCTCAGTGTGCTGATACGCCAAGGATCTGCAAAGGAGAAAACGGGTCAAAAGCAGTGATGAACTAGTCAAATCGTTTGTTCTCACGCACCTGTTGAAGCATCAATGTGATCTGATCTTCTTTGTAGACCAAAACACCCTGATCAAACCGGCACATCCCCTGATTTGTCTTGCACATTGATTTAAACTTGCATTTTCTAACAAGACAATGAGAATCCAACATAAGGAAGGTTGTAAAGCAGCGCGCGCCTCCACGACATCAAGCCCCAGATCATATCATCTTACCCCACCGGCGGCAGTGGCTCCGGGTCCGGTTCTTGACATCCATATCACCGCAAAGCCAAAGCTTCAACTGTGAGATTATACAGCTCAGGTATTCACACCCCGAGCCCTCATTTCCAAGCATTTTGAGCGAATAGTCCAGCCACGAGATGCTCAACCACCATGTTCTTCTTGGTTAACTTCATCATCCTCCCCTCAATAGTTCCCCTAAGCACTGATTAGCGGAGCCTATCTAGATCATCACCTGGACATATGAAAAAATTTGAGTAACAGCATCTGGAACAAGTTTTAATACCTACTTTGCTCGTCTGACCCCATGAGCACGAGCCTGCAAATCAGCATGTGGATTCCAGTCACTAATGTTGATGAGACATGGTATCTCATCCTTCACAGCTTAGAAACTCAACCTGCTGGTTAAGTACTGAGGCAGATATTTCTCCCAATTAATAATATTGTCTTCACTGCTTGTTCCACCAATGCAAAAGGAAAAAATGGAATGCTCCAGATTGCATGATCTGGAAGGGGTTGCAGGTCAGAAGTGAGGACCTTCCAGAAATTCATGATGGAACTGTCTCTGCTACCCTTGCCCTTGTTCTCAGCAGCGGCTTCATGGATGAGAAATACAGACACGTTCTACTGGAACTAGTGTGAAAATTTCAATCGTGTGCCCTTTGCAGAAACGAAATAATCTCGAAAGCTATAAGAATTTCCTTAAAGCAAAATTTTATACTTGACCACATGGTAAAATCTTTTCCTTTTAATTTGCATTCTCCCAGTTTGTGGGCTCTAGAGCTATATTTCCAGTATGATAAAGTTTTTGCTGAATGGCCGTGCAGGATTGCATTGAGATCTCTTGAGGTGGACCAGACACTCACACTCTCTCTCTCTCTCTCTCTCTCTCTCTCTCTCTCTCTCTCTCTCTCTCTCTCTTAAATGGGGAAATAAAATTTAAAAAAATATATTCAAATAACTAAATAAAAACTATAAACTGGAAATGATGAACTCTTTTAAAGTTTTAAATTTTAGCCAAACAACTTAGTGATGAACTTCACAAAGAACAGCCAACTCGATCTCATGAACTTTAGCAAGCCTGTATGCTTGAGTGTCTCCCCTAGAAAAAATTCCTTCACTTGCTCATCATTCTTCAAAATAACTGCCTTTCCATGGGATGCTTTGTTTGTGGCCAATAGTTCTTGGCTCAATCATTGCAGGCGCATCCATGGCTTGAGAGCAAGATGGTCTTGAGAACAAGATGATGTTATGTTCTCTTGAAAATCTCTATAAACAATTTTATGGGCCAGCCAATTTCTATATAAGTGTATGTCATTTGCCTATGAATTAAACACTTGTTTTGCTTATAATAGTTATTGTGTGGTTTGACCTACAATACTTTTGTGAATTGATAGTGTTCTCAAAGCCATAGGTCAAGTGCTGCAAACAGCACCACAAAGGAGCCCTCTTCACCACATACTTGCTCTAGTACTATACAAAATGTGCTTTGAACTCTTCTTTTGCTTGTTTCTTGCTGTAAAGCTGTATTCCACAAGGTTTGCTATTTTGTGTCGGTTTTGTTTTGTTCTGTTTTTTCTTTTTATATTTGCTTTTTTCCTTTCAGCTGTTTTAAGTTTGGATTTTTGTGATGAATTATTAGGCTGGCTTTGTGAGTGTGGTGGTCCCTAATCATGAAAACTTAGAGACATTCCAGTCATAGCTATGATATGTAAACCCGGGGCCTTTTAACTTATACTCAGCCAATCTTTCCACTTGAAGTTGGTGAGCTGATGTCTGTGCATAAGCCATCTTGAAGAAATTTCAAGAGCAAGTAATCTGAATAAAAACATTACATTATTTTATTATTTATTTTGAAATTTCCAGTTTTATATTTTAAATTTGTATTAATTGGTAATGATCTGCGTGACTCTAGATCCAGATCAATGCCTATGAAGAATTAAATGGATTGCAACTGCTTGTCTGAAGGAATGGGGTTCACAGCTCCTATTTGTGTGCTAACCTAGCAAAATCCTAGTGATTTTCATAAAAATTGACACACTACAAGTGCACCTCATGAAGTTGTCTATTCAGAAGATGACTTCCATAAAAGGTAGTGCAAAGATCAAAAAGATCAGAATCAACCATTGTCACAATCCAAAAAATGTCTTTGTGATTGCTACAACCCATCTGAATGTAGATCAGATCATCAACCTCCTTTCAGAACACTCTCCACTTCCTCACCTGATCTAATCTTGCCTTGCTCCTCTCTCATCCAGCGGCACAACCAATGGTTCCGATTGTCTACACAAGTTGTAGCACACACTTTCCTGGACAAATCTCTTGCAAATCCCCCTGATTTGAACTAGAGTTAGACCCTAGTTTCTAGGAAAATCTTAGCTCTTGATTACCAACAAATGAAGATTTAACTAGAACATCATCTTCAGATCATTGTGGAAGCATCATTGTGATGTTCTTGTTGTCCTCAAACCTCATAGGCTACAACAAATCACTAAATCATGCAATCACACATAAAAATTAAATTTTTCTGTGGAAGCATTAATGCAACACTTTTGAGAAATCTAAGAAATCTTACTTGGCTTTTGTCTCTCTTTAGAGGAAAACTAGAGAGTGTTGCTAGTGAAAGAGTTAAGAATATCATATTCTAAACAAATAAAAAATTAGACTTAGCCAAGGAAAACAAAGAACAACTACTCTTACCAAAAAAATACATAAAGGTGGGTTGTAATACCTCTATTTAAGAATTGGCCATATTTTTAAACAGCTAATAGAGATCTTTGCACAAACCAAACAAATAAACCCATAAGTTCATCTTGAATATAGTCTCAACAATCATTGTTCTTATTATAAGAAAAAATCTATTAGCAAATAGAATTAATTGCATATACAAGGTTCCTTACCTTGAAGCATATTGTTTGGGATTCAAATTGCACTAGGGATTAAAGAATGTCTGATTGGGAGCCTTTTAATGGAAATCTTGATAGGCCAAATCTATTGTCAATACAAGCTATTGAGGCATGGCCAACCATATAGACTCCACAATAGAGTAGCCCTTCTCCAAGTTTTACAAAACCCTTTCCCCATATCATAGTCACCACTATGTCAATCGAGTGAGGCAAACAATCTTATCCAACTCTACTACTATCACCATCACTACAATCATCCAGGTAGGAGTTACTCACAAATTTTGACTTCCACAAAAAGAAAAAACATAAATACATCACAAAATCACTCTTATGAAAGATTGTTATCATATAAGCAATTAAATTTTCCATTCATTTAACTACACTTTTGACCACTTGGATAAGTCTCACTCATAACCTTTATAAGTTCTATTCCGGACTTGGGGATATGCTAACCCCATAAATGGCACCACTTAACTTTTGCACTTGATCCAAGTGCTCACTAATGAGACAAGGGTAAATAGATATAATCCAAAGCTATACCATAGTTTTGTTTTTCAAAGAATGGGTCCTTCATCCACGAGTAATCATCCTAGAATCACCCTTTAGCATCCTTAAGATGCCTAAAGACATAGAGAACACCTTTCCTTGATATCCTTTCTTTGGTCCCCATCAAGTCCTTCTCCATCCATGGTTGTGTTCACTAACACTACCACTAAGTAAGGGCTCGAAGGCCCAACCACTATATCCCACTGACCTTTGAGACTTCCTTACCATGTGATTATGCCTTTGGTCACTATGCAAGAGGATTGCTCATCTTCCTTTCCACCATTTAAAACTTTGGGATAACATTTCGAAACACTATGGCCTTACACAAGCTTTATAGGTACTTGTTAGCCACAAATTTTTCCTTTCTAATTTGCCAGCTTACCTTGTCTATCCAACCCAACACTGCCTTGGCTTTAGCTAAGTTCCCTCGCCAAGGTTCCCGCCTATTGTACCAGCTCCTATTTGGTTCTACTTGGTTTCAGCTACTTATTGTACGAGTAACGGAGCGTTAGCCATCGGGTGGTGCCAGAGGGGTCATCCAAGGAAGTGCTCAAGAGTAGCTCCCACTCCCGGAAGGGAAATCGACTGCGGTTCTCCCAACTCATGTGGAGTGGTGCCTCACTTGAGTACCTTGCGGCTCATTGGTCCTCGTCCTTCCTAGGGGCTTGGGCTTCCCTTCAGGATGGAAGTGGGGGGGGGGGGGGGGGGGGGGGGGGGGGCGGGGTAGAGGTACCTATACTAGGCCGTTAAACCATGGTGTTTCGCCTCAGTGTCCCGAAGCAAGTGTTGCACCTAAGGCTTGGGATTTAGAGGGTCCCATGATCAAGTCTTGTTATACCAAGGGAGGTTAGGAATTTGGAAGCTTGGTATGCTTGGCTGCTTAGTCATGCCCACTCCCACCCAAGGCCCCTCGGCCCTAGTCTCAACCTCAAATCAGTTTGGAATCACCACTAGAGAGTTCCTTCAAGATTGGTTCCTAGACCTCACTATCCCTACTATACTTTTGGAACCCCCTGTAGTCCCCCCCCTTAGGAGACACACGCTTTGGGCTTTCACCCCTTGACTTGTATTAGTACTCGGACTCGGTCTTGGACTTGATCTCGGACTCGACCTTGGACCTGATCTCGGACTCGACTTTGGACTTGACCTCGGACTCGGTCTCGAACCCGATCTCGGATCTCGGACTCTGTCTCGAACTTAGTCTCAAACTCAGTCTCGAACTTGGTCTCGGAGTCAGCCTCGGACTCGATCTCGAACTCTATCTCGAACTTGGTCTCAGAGTCGGTCTTGGACTCGATCTCGGACTCGGTCCCATCCGATGAACTCTTTACCATTTCGGTCGTGCTTTCGGGGATCCTTTAGCCTACGACACCTCAGGGAGTTGGTTCCTTGCAACTCCACCACCCATAGAAGAAGTTCGATACCCACATCGAATGCCTCTTTTTAATCCTATGACTTGTTGCCCATGTCTCCGGGGGCATCCCCCCACTTAGCGGTGTGCCTAAGTTAACCTCCCCGGCCAAGAGCCCATGACAACGGAATATAAATGTCCTTATACCCCTCACTTCACCACGCCCTAGTATGGGGTCGGGACTTGAACCTAGCCTTGCTTTACTAGGGGGTTGGGACTCAAACCCAATCTCCATAGAATACATCTACGGATTCGACATCCCCGTGGGGAGTCGGGTGTAGTTCCTTATGCCTAGTTGACTTAGCTAACCTATGCTTATTAGCTTACCTTCGATGCGTCTTTGGATCCCAACATATGCCATTGCTCAACTTCGCAAATTGATACTTTAATTAAACTTTGTATAAGTACATAGAGTTTTGCCTTGTAGAAATTCCTTCACTAGATCTCGCGCGTTTGCTAGGTTCTCCTTTGGTTCCCATGTTGCTTCGCAGTGTGGAAATCCTTTCCATTTCACATGGAACTTTCTCACCTCGCGTCCTTATCGCTTGCTTTTGCACGCATTGAGGATGGCCTCAACTTCGTATTCCCTCTTTCCCTTGAATAATCTCAGGTAAAAGACTTAATTGGTCCTTGTGAAGTGGATCCTCAAAGTATGGCTTGAGTAAGTTCACGTGGAACACTAGGTGCATCTTCCCCATCTCTCGAAGAAGTCGGAGACGGTAAGCCACTTTACTGATTCGTGCCTCAATCTTGTAAGGCCCCACGAACCTACTTAAGGAAATCAAGATCAACTCATTTATAGGAATACATGCATTTTTACCTTTGGGTCAACTTTCGACTGATCCCACTTGGTAGCCTGAGGTTCTTGGTGTTCAGCCACACCTTCTCCCTAGTTTGGAATTCTACATCTCGGCACTTTTGGTTCACGTACTTGGTTTGCCTTTGTTGAGCTTGTTCCAAAGAATCCCTCACTAGATTCCAAATGTTGAGTCTTTTCATTGTGAATGCCTCCACTGCGGGAAACTCTCCATGATACTCGACCATGCCAAGTTCCATAAGACCTTCAATAACTCGCCCATTGATGACTTCTCATGGACTCACCCTGATACTCAAGTGTGGTGAGTTGTTATAGCACATTTCCGCAAGTCCTAAATGACTTACCCAATCGGTTTGGTCTCCCGAGACATAACATCGCAAATAATCCTCCAACTGCTTATTCACCCTTTCCATTTGTCCATCTGTCAAGAAGTGTTAGTGCCATCAAACTTAACTTAATACCCAATACCTGTCTGTGGGTGATAGGCTATGTTGAATTTCAACTTGGTGCGATACTGTTTCAGGAGAGTTCTCCAGAACCTACTGGTGAAGATCTTATCTCGATCTGAGATGATTTCTTCTGGCCTTCCCTGCACTCAAACCACTTGTTCGAAAAACAGCTTTGCCACACCTTCCACATCCACTTCCGTTGTGGTGGGTATGAAATGTGCCATCTTCGAAAATCGGTCCACTACCACGAATATTGTATCGAACCCCTTGCTTGGGAGGAGTCTCATGATGAAGTCTATCATAAGATATTTCCACGGCTGATCTGGAATTGGGATGCTTTGTAACAAACCCCCACTAGCCTTAGTCACGGCTTTGACCTGCTGACATGTTAGACATATCTTTATATAGTCTTGGACATCCTTAGCCATATCTGGCCAGTGATACTTCCTCTTGAGTAAGCCCATCGTCTTGGGCACTCCACTGTGTCCTGCAAGAGGTCTATCATGACACTCTTCTAAGGCTATCTTCCTTAGTACCCCTTCTGGAACATACACCTCATTTGTTTATAATAGATGAGTCCATTGTGTTCTGCATAACTTGTTTTCTCTTATGTTGGCAACTCACCTCTCTTGTGAGCTTCTCGTGCCTCTTGGTTCCTCAGCAACACCTTGTGAGCTTCTTGTGCTCGTCCATCATTCTCATACACTGTTTGCACATCATCCCAAAAGGTTGCTATTGCGCTAGATATTGCCAACTTCAAGCTTGTTTTTCGACTTAGAGCATCTGCCACGATGTTGCTCTTCCCAGGTTTATATAAAATCTCGCAATCAAACTCAGCCAAAGCATTGACCCACCGACTTTGTTTCCCTTTTAGGTCGGGTTGTGACAAGAAGTGTTTCGTTGCCACATTATCCGTGTAAACTTTGAAATGCCTCCCAAGGTAGTGTCACCACTCCTTGAGCGCCTTGACCACCGCAAATAATTCCTTCTTGTGGGCAGACACTTTCGCTGAGCCTTGTTCAACTTCTTCGAGAAGAATGCCACTGGATGGTTGTCTTGCTTCAAAACTGCGCCCAACACAAAGTCTAAAGCATCTGTTTCTACCTCAAAGTCCTTACCAAAGTCGGGTAACGCTAACACGGGTGTCTTCCTCAACTTCCCTTTGAGGTGGACAAATGCCCCCTCGCATTTTGCTGTCCATACCATCTTCCCTTTACTTGTTTGGTTCATTAAGGGTAGGGCTACTCTCGAATAGTGTTTGATAAACTTTCGGTAGTAGTTGCATAGCCCCAAGAACACCCTCAACTCATGTACATTCGATGGTCGCTTCCATTCCTAGATCGCTTGGACCTTCTTAGGGTCCACCTTGAGCTCGTCCTGGCCCACCACATGCCTGAGAAATTTTACCTCTTGTTGAGCAAAGTCACATTTGCTCTCTTTAGCATATAATTTGTGTTCCCTTAGTTTCTCAAACACCTTTGTCCAGTGTTCGACATGCTCCTCTAGCGTCTCACTATAGATCAGGATGTAGATGACCATGAAGTGATTCAGATAGGGTACAAAGATGTCGTTCATCAGCATTGAAAACATTGCCGGCGCATTGCACAGCCTAAAGGGCATCATTAGAAACTCAAAGCTCCCATACCTTGTTCGACAGGTTGTCTTCTCAACATCTTCCTCGGCTACCCTGATCTGGTAGTATCCTGACCTTAGGTCAATCCTCGAGAAGTATTTTGCCTTTCCCAACCTATCGAACAGGTCCTCAATCCTGAGGAAAGGGTACTTGTTCTTCTTTGTATACTTGTTGAGCAACTGGTAGTCTATGCACATGCACATAGATCCATCTTTCTTTTTCACAAATAACACCGGCGCCCCATATGGTGACTTGCTCAACCTAACATACCTTTTGTCCACCAACTCTTTGTAAGGAACTGACTCCCCAAGATGTCGTAGGCTAAAGGATCCCCGAAAGCTTGACTGAAATGACAAAGAGTTCATCGGATGGGACCGAGTCGAAGATCGAGTCCAAGACCGACTCTGAGACCGAGTTTGAGATAGAGTCCGGGATCGAGCCGAGGCCAAATCGGAGACCGAGATCGAGACCGAGTTCGAGACGGAGTCCGAGATCCAAATCAGGTCTAAGACCGAGCCCAAAGTCGAGTCTGAAGTCGAGTTTGAGATCAGGTCCGAGATCGAGTCCGAGACCGAGTCCGAAGTCGGGTCCGAGATCGAGTCTGAGATCAATTCTGAGACTAAGTCCACATACTAATACAGCTCAAGGGGTGAAAGCCCAAAGCGTGTGTCTCCCGGGGGGGGGGGGGGCGGGGGGGGGAAGGGGGTGCAGGGGGTTCCAAAAGTATAGTAGGGATAGTGAGGTCTAGGAACCAGTCTTGAAGGAACTCTCTAGTGCGGCTTCCAAACCGACTTGAGGTTGAGACTAGGGTCGAGGGGCCTTGGGTGAGAGTGAGCATGGGCTTGAGTGGTGCCGGAGGGGCCACCCAGGGAAGTGCTCAAGAGCAGCTCCCACTCCCGAAAGGGAAACCGACTGCGATGCTCCCGGCTCATGTGGAGTGGTGCCCCACTTGAGTACCTTGTGGCTCATTGGTCCTCACCCTTCCTAGGGGCTTGGGCCTTCCCTTCGGGATGGAAGTGGGAGGGTAGAGGTACCCATACCGGGCCGGTAGGCCACGGTGTTTCTCCCCGACGTCCCGAAGCAAGTGTTGCACCCAAGGCTTGGGATTTAGAGGGTCCCATGATCAAGTCTTGTGGTAGCAAGGGGTGTTAGGAATCTGGAGGCTTGGTGTGCTTGGCTGCTTATGCTTGCGGGGAGTGTAGCCAAACCTTAAGTCCAGTCTAACCCGGGGAGGGGGATTGGGAGAGATTTGGGAATCCGTAGATGGATGGCTAACACTCCGTTGCTCGTGCAGTGAGTAGCTGAAACCAAGTAGGACCAAGTAGGAGCTGGTACCATAGGCGAGAACTTTGGTGAGGGAACTTAGCACAAGCCAAGGCAAAGTTGGTCGGATAGCGAGGTAAGCTGGCAAATTGGAAAGGAAAAATTTGTGGCTTACAATTTGGTATCGGAGCCTTTTCCTCAGTTCTAATGAAGGATAGAGGCGGATTGCTGGGAAATAGCAAGGGCAGGGCATAAGCGAACCCAGGCGGAGATGGAACCTCCGCCAGAGCTAGAGCCTCCGGTCGAACAAGAGGCTATGGATGAGGAATCCTTGCACGAGGAGGACTCCAGTGAGGAAACTTCCAAGCAGGAGTCCGGTGGCGAGGTTCGGTTGTCCAAGGCTCGATTGGATGTTCTAGAAGGACAATTGGTGCAGACCAATGCCCTACTGGAGACTCTCGTATGCAAGCTAAAGCGTGATGAGAAGCGGAAGAAAAAGCGAAAGACTGCGGATGCTGGCAGAGCAGAAGGTGCGGACCCTTCGGTAGGGACTGAGGTAAAACCAGACAAGGTCGAACAGACCGAAGTGGAATCAGTCCCTCAGGCAGTTCCCAAGTACAAACCAAAGCCCCCACCGGTCTTCAAGGGAGTGAATGACTATAAGGTGGTGGAGGATTGGTTTTACAATATGGAGGACTATTTCCGAGCGTTGCGATTACCAAGCTCGGAGAAAGTCCCATGTGCAAAACCATACTTGGCAGATAATGCCAAGTCTTGGTGGAAAAAGACAGAGGCCAACGAAGGACCGGTGGCCACTTGGGAAATGATAAAGGCGAGGATCCGCGCAATTTACGTTCCTCCGAATGCTACTCTGCATATCTAAGGGACGAGCTGAGTAGGCTGAAGCAGACTGGAACCATTCAGGAGTATGTGAATGGGTTTATGGCAAAGAGGATACTTGTCACGGACATGGGGGATATGGATGCGTTCCATGCCTTCATATCAGGTTTTCAAACCTGGGCTCACGGTGAAGTGATGCGGTGGAACTCGACCAACTACAAGGAAGCGTTGGATGCGGCCATCAAGGTGCATTTCAACGATAACCTGCGAAAGGGGAACACGACGGGGTCGGGATCCACATTTAGCAAAGGGGCCAAACCAAGGGGAATGTTTAGCAGAGGGAAATTCAAGAAGAGTTTCTCTAAGAATGAGTCCTCGGGGTTCCGGAAAGGCAAATCTAGTGGCCAGCGAGCGAGTACGTGGGGGAGTCAAGCGAAAAGAGACAAACCCATGGATAAAAAGGTCGAGTCGTATAGCAGCGTGGGAAACAACATATGCTACAACTGCGGTGAAGTGGGACACTTTTTAAGGGAATGTCCTTACCCGAAGAAGGCCAAAGCCAATATGGCCATCAAGTCGGGTGAAGTCCAAACTAAGGTATGTGATCCAGTCCCTAACTCAAAGTTACTCATTACACTAGCAACTTTGGTAGAGAGTCGTTCGGGACATCTACTAGCCCTCCGGGGGAAGCTCGGAGGTAGCTTTGTTAAGATCCTTATTGACACGGGTGCTTTGAATAATTTTGTGGCTGCAGACATAGTTCGGCAAGCCGGACTAACGGTGCAGCGGCTAGGCAAACCAAGGACTATAGAGTTTATTCAAGGTAGCCAAAGCACCGATGAGGTACTTCGACAAGCGAGAGTCGAAGTAGGGACATGGAAAGTGGACATGGATTTCACCGTGTTAGACATGGCAGGATTTGACGTGATCTTCGGAATGGACTGGTTCAATCGGTTCGTGGTAGCCCTGCATGGACAAGGTAGAAACCTTGTGGTACTGGCGAATGCCCAAGGAAGAAGGTCCAGGGTGGAGGCCCAGGATCTAAAGGTAGGGCAAAGCCAGGCCAAAGAATCTTGCTTAAACTTGGTGTCCACGAGAGGACAACTCACTAAAGGAACTAAGGCAGCATTTTTGTGCTTACTTTCGGTGAAGAGTGACAAAAAGACAGGAACGGAAGAAGTACCTTTAGTGATCCAATGGGTGTTGGACCAATTCCAGGATACCATGCCGGAGGAGTTACCGGCGGGGTTGCCCCCCGCACGACCGATAGAACATAAGATTGAGCTGGTCGAGGGTGCTGAGGTGATGGTTTGTCCCCCCTATTGTTTGAACGAGAAAGAACTTAAGGAGCTCAAGCGCCAACTGGAGGAGTTGGTGGACAAAGTGTATGTTTGGTTGAGCAAATCGCCATATGGGGCGCCGGTGTTATTTGTGAAAAAGAAAGATGGATCTATGCGCATGTGCATAGACTACCGGTTGCTCAACAAGTATACAAAGAAGAACAAGTACCCTTTCCTCAGGATTGAGGACCTGTTCGATAGGTTGGGAAAGGCAAAATACTTCTCGAGGATTGACCTAAGGTCAGGATACTACCAGATCAGGGTAGCCGAGGAAGATGTTGAGAAGACAACCTGTCGAACAAGGTATGGGAGCTTTGAGTTTCTAATGATGCCCTTTAGGCTGTGCAATGCGCCGGCAATGTTTTCAATGCTGATGAACGACATCTTTGTACCCTATCTGAATCACTTCATGGTCATCTACATCCTGATCTATAGTGAGACGCTAAAGGAGCATGCCGAACACTTGGTGAAGGTGTTTGAGAAACTAAAGGAACACAAATTGTATACCAAGGAGAGCAAATGTGACTTTGCTCAACAAGAGGTAAAGTTTCTCGGGCATGTGGTGGGCCAGGATGGGCTCAAGGTGGACCCGGAAAAGGTCCAAGCGATCTAGGAATGGGAGTGACCATTGAATGTACACGAGTTGAGGGCATTCTTGGGGCTATGCAACTACTATCGAAAGTTTATCAGACACTATTCGAGAGTAGCCCTGCCCTTAACAGACCAAACAAGAAAAGGGAAGATGGTATGGACAGCGGAATGCGAGGCGGCATTCGTCCACCTCAAAGGGAAGTTGAGGAAGGCTCCCGTATTGGCATTACCAGACTTTGGTAAGGACTTTGAGGTAGAAACGGATGCTTCAGACTTTGTGTTAGGCGCAGTTTTGAAGCAAGACAACCATCCGGTAGTGTTCTTCTCGAAGAAGTTGGACAAGGCTCAACGGAAGTGGCCTACCCACAAGAAGGAATTATTTGCGGTGGTCAAGGCGCTCAAGGAGTGGTGACACTACCTTAGGAGACACTTCAAGGTTTATACGGACAATGTGGCAACGAAACACTTCTTGTCACAGCCCGACCTGAGAGGGAAACAAGGTCGGTGGGCCAATGCCTTGGCCGAGTTTGATTGCGAAATTCTGTACAAGCCTGGGAAGAGCAACATCGGGGCGGATGCACTAAGTCGAAAAGTGAGCTTGAGGTTGGCAATATCCAGCGCAACAGCAACCTTCTGGAATGATGTGCGGGCAGCATATGAGAACGATGGTCTAGCACAAGAAGTGTTCCTGAGGAATCTAGAGGCACGGGAAGCTCACCAGAGAGGTGAGCTGCCAACAGAAGAGAAAACGGGCTATGCAGAACGCAACAGACTCATCTATTACAAGCAAACGAGGGTGTATGTTCCAAAAGGGGAACTAAGGAAGGTAGCCTTAGAAGAGTGTCATGACAGACCTCTTGCAAGACACGGCGGAGTGCCCAAGACAATGGGCTTACTCAAGAGGAAGTACCATTGGCCAGATATGGCTAAGGATGTCCAAGACTATGTAAAGACATGTCCAAAATGTCAGCAGGTAAAAGCCGTGACTAAGGCTAGTGGGGGCTTGTTGCAAAGCATCCCAATTCCAGATTGTCCGTGGAAATGTCTTACGATGGACTTCATCACGGGACTCCCCCCAAGCGAGGGGTTTGATGCGATATTCGTGGTGGTGGACCGATTTTTGAAAATGGCACATTTCATACCCACCACAACGGAGGTGGATGCGGAAGGTGTGGCGAAGCTATTCTTCAAACAAGTGGTTCAAGTGCGGGGAAGACCGGAAGAGATCATCTCAGATCGAGATAAGATCTTCACCAGTAGGTTTTAGAGGACTCTCCTGGAATAGTATCGCACCAAGTTGAAATTCAGCACAGCCTATCACCCACAGACAGGTATGGGGTATTAAGTCAAGTTGTTGGCATTAACACTTCTTGACAGACGGACAAACGGAAAGGGTGAATAGGCAGCTGGAGGATTATTTGCGATGCTATGTCTCGGGAGACCAAACCGATTGGGTAAGTTATTTAGGACTTGCGGAAATGTGTTATAACAACTCACCACATTCGAGTATCGGGGTGAGTCCATGGGAAGTCATCAATGGGCGAGCTATTAAAGGTCCTGTGGAACTCGGCGTGGCCGAGTATCATGGAGAGTTGCCCGCAATGGAGGCATTCACGGCAGAAAGATTCAGCATTTGGAATCTAGTGAGGGATTCCTTGGAACAGGCTCAACAAAGGCAAACCAAATACGCGAACCGGAAGCGTCGGGATGTAGAGTTCCAAGCTGGGGAGAAGGTGTGGCTGAACACCAAGAACCTCAGACTACCAAGTGGGATCAGCCGAAAGTTGACCCAAAGCTAAAGATGCATGTATTCCTGTAAATGAATTGATCTTGAGTTCCTTAAGCAGGTTCGCGGGGCCTTACGAGATTGAGGCACAAATCGGTAAAGTGGCTTACCGTCTCCGACTTCCTCGAGAGATGGGGAAGATGCACCCAGTGTTCCACGTGAACTTACTCAAGCCGTACTTTGAGGATCCGCTTCGCAAGGACCAAGTGAGACCTTTACCTGAGGTTATTCAAGGGGAAGAGGAATACGAAGTCGAGGCCATCCTCAATGCGCGCAAGAGCAAGTGACAAGGACGCGAGGTGAGAGAGTTCCATGTGAAGTGGGAAGGATTTCCACACTGCAAAGCAACATGGGAACTAGAGGAGAACCTAGCGAACGTGCGAGATCTAGTGGAGGAATTTCTGCAAGGCAGAACTCTCTGTACTTATGCAAAGTTCAATTAAAAACATCAATTTGCAAAGTTGAGCAAGTGGCATATGTTGGGACCCGAAGGCGCGCCGAAGGTAAGCTAATTAGCATGGGTTGGATAGGTCAACTTCGTAGACGTATTCTACGGAGGTTGGGTTCGAGTCCCAACCCCCTAGTAAAGCAAGGCTGGGTTCAAGTCCCGACCCCATACTAGGGCGTGGTGAGGTGAGGGGTATAGGGACACCTATATTTCGTTGTCATGGGCTCTTGGCCGGGGAGGCTAACTTAGGCACACCGCTAAGTGGGGGGATGCCCCCGGAGACATGGTCAACAAGTCGTAGGATAAAAAGAGACGTTTGATGTGGGCATCGAACTTTTTCTATGGGTGGTGGAGTTGTAAGGAACCGACTCCCCGAGATGTCGTAGGCTAAAGGATCCCCGAAAGCTTGACCGAAATGACAAAGAGTTCATCGAATGGGACCGAGTCGAAGATCGAGTCCAAGACCGACTCTGAGACCGAGTTCGAGATAGAGTCCGGGATCGAGCCGAGGCCGAATCAGAGACTGAGATCGAGACCGAGTTTGAGACGGAGTCCGAGATCCAAATCGGGTCCGAGACCGAGTCCGAGGTCCAGTCCGAAGTCGAGTCCGAGATCGGGTTCGAGATCGAGTCCGAGATCGAGTCCGAGATCGAGTCCGAGACCGAGTCCAAAGTCGGGTCCGAGATCGAGTCCGAGATCAATTCTGAGACTAAGTCCACATACTAATACAGCTCAAGGGGTGAAAGCCCAAAGCGTGTATCTCCCAGGGGGGGCGGAGGCTGCAGGGGGTTCCAAAAGTATAGTAGGGATAATGAGGTCCAGGAACCAGTCTTGAAGGAACTCTCCAGTGGGGCTTCCAAACCGACTTGAGGTTGAGACTGGGGCCGAAGGGCCTTGGGTGGGAGTGAGCATGGGCTTGAGTGGTGCCAGAGGGGCCACCTAGGGAAGTGCTCAAGAGCAGCTCCCACTCTCGAAAGGGAAACCGACTGCGGTGCTCCCGGCTCATGTGGAGTGGTGCCCCACTTGAGTACCTTGTGGCTCATTGGTCCTCGCCCTTCCTAGGGGCTTGGGCCTTCCCTTCAGGATGGAAGTGGGAGGGTAGAGGTACCCATACCGGGCCGGTAGGCCACGGTGTTTCTCCCCGACGTCCCGAAGCAAGTGTTGCACCCAAGGCTTGGGATTTAGAGGGTCCCATGATCAAGTCTTGTGGTAGCAAGGGGTGTTAGGAATCTGGAGGCTTGGTGTGCTTGGCTGCTTATGCCTGCGGGGAGTGTAGCCAAACCTTAAGTCTAGTCTAACCCGGGGAGGGGGATTGGGAGAGATTTGGGAATCCGTAGATGGATGGCTAACACTCCGTTGCTCGTGCAGTGAGTAGCTGAAACCAAGTAGGACCAAGTAGGAGCTGGTACCATAGGCGAGAACTTTGGCGAGGGAACTTAGCACAAGCCAAGGCAGAGTTGGTCGGATAGCGAGGTAAGCTGGCAAATTGGAAAGGAAAAATTTGTGGCTTACACTCTTCTAGTTGGCGTTTGAGCTCCTTGAGTTCCTTTTCGTTCAAACGATAGGGGGGACAAACCACCACCTTAGCACCCTTGACTAGCTCAATCTTGTGCTCTATCGGTCATGCAGGGGGCAACCCCATCGATAGCTCCTCTAGTATGGTATCCTGGAATTGGTCTAACACCCACTGGATCACTAAAAGTATTTCTTCTGTTCCTGTCTTTTTGTCACTCTTCACCGAGAGTAAGCACAAAAATGCTACCTTGGTTCCTTTAGTGAGTTGTCCTCTCGTGGACACCAGGTTTAAGTAGGAATCTTTGGCCTTACATTGCCTTACCTTTAGATCTTGGGCCTCCACCCTAGATCGTTCTCCCTGGGCATTCGCTAGTACCACAAGGTTCCTCCCTTGTTCATGTAGGGCTACTACGAACCGATTGAACCAATCCATTCCAAAGATTACGTCAAATCCCGCCATGTTCAACACGGTGAAATCCATGTCTACTTTCCATGTCCCTACTTCGACTCTCGCTTGTCGAAGTATCTCATCGGTGCTTTGGCTACCTTGAACAAACTCTATCGTCCTTGGTTCACCCAACCACTACACCATTAGTTCAGCTTGCCGAACTATGTCTACAACCACAAAATTATCCGAAGCACCCGTGTCAATAAGGATTTTAACAAAGCTACCTCCGAGTTTTCCTCTGAGGGCTAGTAGATGTCGCGAACAACTCTCTACCAAAGTTGCTAGTGTAATGAGTAACTTTGAGTTAGGGACTGGATCACATACCTTAGTTTGGATTTCACCCAAATTAATGGCCATATTGGCTCTAGCCTTCTTCGGGTAGAGACATTCCCTCGAAAAGTGTCCCACTTCACCGCAGTTGTAGCATACATTGTTTCCCACACTACTAACAGACTTGACCTTCTTATCCATGGGTTTGTCTCTTTTTGTTTGACTCCGTCACGTACTTGCTCGCTAGCCATCGGATTTGCCTTTCTGGAACCCTGAAGACTTATTCTTAGAGAAACTCCTCTTGAATTTCCTTTTACTATATGTTCCCCTTGGTTTGGCCCCTTTGCTAAACCTGGACCCCGACCCCATCATGTTCCCCTTTCGCAAGTTATCATTTAAATGCATCTTGATTGCCACATCCAACGCTTCCTTGTAGTTGGTTGGGTTCTAACGTATCACCTCGTCGTGAGCCCAGATTTGCAAGCCTAATATGAAGGCATGGAACACATCCATATCACGCATATCCATGACAAGTATCCTCTTTGCCATAAACCCATTCACATACTTTTGAATGGTTCCGGTTTGCTTCAGCCTACTCAGCTCATCCCTTAGATGCAGAGTAGCATTCAAAGGAACATAAGTCACGCGGATCCTCACCTTCATCATTTCCCAAGTAGCCACCGGTCCTTCATTGGCCTCTGTCTTTTTCCACCAAGACTTAGCATTATCTGCCAAGTATGGTTTTGCACATGGGACCTTCTCCCAGCTTGGCAACTGCAATGCTCGAAAGTAATCCTCCATATTGTAAAACCAATCTTCCACCACCTTATAGTCATTCACTCCCTTGAAGACTTTGGTTTGTACTTGGGAACTGCCTGAGGGACTGATTCCACTTCAGTCTGTTCAACCTTGTTTGGTTCTGCCTCAGTCCCTGCCAAAAGGTCCCCACATTCTGCGCAGCCAGCATCCGTAGTCTTTTGCTTTTTCTTCTGCTTCTCGTCACGCTTTAGCTTGTGTATGAATATCTCCAGCAGGGCATTGGTTTGTGCCAATTGTCCTTCTAAAACATCCAATCAAGCTTTGGATGACCGAACCTCACCACCAGAATTTTGTTTGGAAGTTTCCTCACTGGAGTACTCCTCATGCAAGGATTCCTCATCCATAGCCTCTTGTTCGACTGGAGGCTCCAGCTTTGGAGGAGGTTCCGTCTCCACCTTGGTTCATTTCCGCCCTGCCTTTGTCATCCCCTAACAATCCGCCTCTATCCTTTGCTAAAACTGAGGAAAAGGCTCCGATACCAAATTGTTAGCCACAAATTTTTCCTTTCCAATTTACTAGCTTACCTCGTCTATCTGACCAACACTGCCTTAGCTTTAGCTAAGTTCCTTCACCAAGGTTCCCGCTTATTGTACCAGCTCCTACTTGGTGCTACTTGGTTTCAGCTATTTACTGCACGAGCAACGAAGTGTTAGCCATCCATCCACGGATTCAGTAATCTCTCCCAATTTCCCTCCCCGGGTTAAACTAGACTTAAGGTTCGGCTATGCTCCCCGCAAGCACAAGCAACCAAGCACACCAAGCCTCCAGGTTCCTAACCTCCCTTGGTACAACAAGACTTAATTATGGGACCCTCTAAATCCCAAGCCTTAGGTGCAACACTTGCTTCGGGACGCCAGGGCAAAACACCATGGCTTAACAACCCGGTATGGGTTCCTCTACCCCCCCCCACTTCCATCCAGAAGGGAAAGCCTAAGCCCCTAGGAAGGGTGAGGACCAATGAGCCGCAAGGTACTCAAGTGGAGCACCACTCCACATTGTGAGACACAAAATCCCTAGACCCCAAAGTGGAGCCAAAAGGGTGCCACGTGGTAGTGGCTGAAGCGAAAGCCAAACAAACATAACATGTTTGGATTAAAAGCTCTGATTTGAAAGGTTGAGAGTGGGAGTGGAACTCCCAACAAAGGGCTCGAGGAACAAGCACAAAGTAGGCAATAAATGAGTCTCTAGAAAAGGGACCCGAGATGGAGTCCAAGATGGACCCGAGATGGAGTCCGAGATGGACCGAGATGGAGTTCGAGATGGACTCGAGATGGAGTCCAAGATGGACCCGAGATGGAGTCCGAGATGGAGTCCAAAATAGACCCGAGATGGAGTCCGAGATGGAGTCCGAGATGGAGTCTGAGATGGACCTGAGATGGAGTCCGAGATGGAGTCCGAGTGGACCCAAGATGGAGTCCGAGATGGACCCAAGATGGAGTCTAAGATGGACCCGAGATGGACCTGAGATGGAGTCCGAGATGGAGTCTGAAGTCGAGATCGACATCGAGACCGGGACCGAGACTGAGACCGAGACTGAGGCCGAGGCCAAGACCGAGCCTAAGCCCGTGTCCGAGTCTAAGTCCAAGTCCGAGTTTGAGTCCGAGTTTGAGTCCGAGTTTGAGTCCGAGTCCGAGGTGGAGTCCAAGTTCAAGTCCGAGTCCAAGTCTAAGTACGAGTCTGAGGGGGTGAAAGCCCAAAGCGTTCGTCTCCCAAACCTTGGGGGGTTTGGTGAGCTCCAAAAATATAATAGGGGGAGGACTCCAATGGAGCCAATTTGGCCAGGAAAAGCCAGTTTGTCCCAGGAAGGTTGTCCCTAGGGGTTGGGTGATGGAATAACGATTGGGAAGTCCAAAGCTAGAGTGAATACAGATTTACAAATAAGGTAGCTTAGTGAAGTGTTCAAAAGCCAGCTCTAGTTCCCCCAGGAGATCGAATGGTCGATGCTCCCAATCCAAGTGTGGGTGGCATTACCTACTTGGATACCTGGTGTGGCTCAACGGAACCTCGCTCTAAGTCCATGGCTAGAGCACCCAAAGGTGGAAGGCAGGGAGAGTACCCATGAGGCTCGCGTAGGGCCACGGTGTTCCGAGATGTTGTCCCAAAGGCCCAAAGTGTGGAAAGGAAAAGGATTAGTCCTCTGGTGTAGTGACCAAAGATACAATTGGGTGGTGAAGAAGTCCTAGAGGACCATGGGACTTAGTGGTTGGGCCTATGGCCCTCGATCCAGTGGTAGTGTTGGCGAACATAGCTATGGGCAGAAAGGGACTTGATAGGGACTAGAAAAAACATATTGGGGAAGGTTAATCCCCATGCCTGCAAGCATCCTAAGGATGCTAAAGAGTGGATCTAGGATGATCACTCATGGATGGATGGCCCAGTTTTTGAGAGACGGGGCTGTGATGTAGGTGGTGTCAGACCACCGATGTGACCAAGGTGAATGGGTATGGCATTAGCATAATGGGCTGATATGTCGGTGGTACCTTAAGGTGTCGGTCATAGGATCGGACATGTGGAGCACTTAGACCAAGTGCAATGGTTGAATGGCATGGATGCCATTCTTGGGGCTAGCAAGTCCCTAAGTCCAAAATAGGACTTATAGAGGTTGTGAGTAAGACTCCTCCAAGTGGTCAAAGGTGTGGTTAAGTGACTAAAGTAGAATGGAAAATTTAGTTGCTTACACATATGAGCCAGGAGCACTACAGTTGGTTTCCCTTCCGGGAGTGGGAGCTGCTCTTGAGCACTTCCTTGGGTGACCCCTCTGGCACCACCCGAGTCCATGCTCATTCCCACCCAAGGCCCCTCAGCCCCAGTCTCAACCTCAAATTAGTTTGGAAGCACCACTGGAGAGTTCCTTCAAGACTGATTCCTAGACCTCACTATCCCTTCTATACTTTTGGAACCCCCTTGCAACCCCCTCCCCCCCCCTCCCCTTGGGAGACACACGCTTTGGGCTTTCACCCCTCAACCTGTATTAGTACTTAGACTCAGTCTCGGACTTGATCTTGGACCCGACTTCGAACTCGGTCTCGGACTTGACCTCAGACCTGATCTCGGACTCGACTTCAGACTCAACCTCGGACTCGGTCTCGGACCCGATCTTGGACTCGGTCTCGGACCCCATCTCAGATCTCAGACTCTGTCTCGAACTCGGTCTCAGAGTTGGCCTCAGACTCGATCCCGGACTCTATCTTGAACTCGGTCTCAGAGTCGGTCTTGGACTCGATCTCAGACTTGGTTCCATCCGATGAACTCTTTACCATTTTGGTCGTGCTTTTGGGGATCCTTTAGCCTACAACACCTCGGAGAGTTGGTTCCTTACATTACTCTCCCCACCTTTTGCCCTTAAGTGCTCTAACTATTTGGCTAGAATGAAGTTTTGATGAACCACACTAAATATCTAAGTAGGTAATGCCACCTACACTTAGATTGGGAGCATTGACTATTTGATTTTTAAGGGAGTTAGAGTGGCTCTTTAACACTTCACCAAATTAATTAAATATCATTTTATATTCAATAAGAAGTTTTTAGAAATTTACTATATTAGATAGGTAAAGAAAGGTGTTTAAATGTATGTAAATTCTAGACTATGTATAAAGTGATTTTTCTTAATTAAAAAACAATAACTACCTAAACTTTATTATATAATATTTCATAATTATATTTAGTTTTAAAAATTATATGTAAAATTACAATAAATAATATTTTATTTTAGTATCTTAATTAGTTTTAAATAAAATAATTAGTATAATTTTAATTCATAAATAAAATTTAAATTAAAAACTAGTAAATTTTTTATAAATATTTAATTAATAAATTAATCATTATCTTCTGTGAAGTTCAGATATACAACTACGATGCTAAATGTTATTATTAGCATAGTAGGATTCAGATTGGACTAAATAATTTAATAGTTTTAGACTATATTTCATTTTCTCATTAATCCTTGAGGAGTGTTTAGATTTGCATTTTTTTATTTAGATATAACTTTTCCATTGCCTAGATCTCTTTTTTTTTGTAGGTTTTCCATTTGTCTCTTTTGTTTTTCTTCTTTTCATTCATTTTCATAATAGAGTAATTTACTCCTTTGTAGCAGCATAATTCTATATAATACAAAAATCCCAAAGTGGAGTTGAATGTGATAGTGGCCAAGGTAAAAGTTTAACAAATGTAACACATTTGCATCAACTTGGAAAGTTAAAAACATAAGTGGAACTTCTAAAGAATGTAAGGAACTGACTCCCCGAGATGTCGTAGGCTAAAGGATCCCCAAAAAGCTTGACCGAAATGACAAAGAGTTTATCGGATGGGACCAAGTCGAGGATCGAGTCCAAGACCGACTCTAGGACCGAGTTCGAGATAGAGTCCGGAATCGAGTCCGAGACCGACTCGGGGGCCAAGTTCGAGTCCGAGTTCGAGACCGAGTTCGAGACGGAGTCCGAGATCCGAAATCGGGTCCGAGACCGAGTCCGAGGTCGAGTCCGAGGTCGAGTCCGAGATCGGGTCCGAGATCGAGTCCGTGATCGAGTCCGAACCCGAATCCGAAGTCGGATCCGAAATCGGGTCCGAGATCGAGCCAGAGACTAAGTCCAAATACTAATACGGGTCAAGGGGTGAAAGCCCAAAGCGTGCGTCTCCCATGGGGGGGGGGGCTGCAGGGGGTTCCAAAAGTATAGTAGGGATAGTGAGGTCCAGGAACCAGTTTTGAAGGGACTCTCCAGTTGGGCTTCCAAACCGACTTGAGGTTGAGACTGGGACCGAGGGGCCTTGGGTGGGAGTGAGCATGGACTTGGCTGGTGCCGGAGGGGCCATCCAAGGAAGTACTCAAGAGCAGCTCCCACTCCCGAAAGGGAAACCGATTGCGGTGCTCCCGGCTCATGTGGAGTGGTGCCCCACTTGAGTACCATGCGGCTCATTGGTCCTCGCCCTTCCTAGGGGCTTGGGCCTTCCTTCGGGATGGAAGTGGGGGGCGAGAGGTACCCATACCGGGCCACTAGGCCACGGTGTTTCGCCCCGGCGTCCCGAAGCAAGTGTTGCACTCAAGACTTGGGATTTAGAGGGTCCCATGATCAAGTCTTGTGGTACCAAGGGATGTTAGGAACCTGGAAGCTTGGTGTGCTTGGCTGCTTGTGCTTGCGGGGAGTGTAGCCGAACCTTAAGTCCAGTCTAACCCGGGGAGGGGGATTGGGAGTGATTTGGGAATCCGTGGAAGGATGGCTAACACTCCGTTGCTCGTGCAGTGAGTAGCTGAAACCAAGTAGGAGCTGGTACCATAGGCGAGAACCTTGGCGAGGGAACTTAGCAAAAGCCAAGGCAGTGTTGGACGGATAGACGAGGTAAACTGGCAAATTGGAAAGGAAAAATTTGTGGCTTACAATTTGGTATCGGAGCCTCTTCCTCAGTTCTAGCGAAGGATAGAGGCGGATTGCTGAGAGATGGCAAGGGCAGGACGTAAGCGAACCCAGGCAGAGACGGAACCTCCTCCAGAGCTGGAGCCTCCGGTCGAACAGGAGGCGATGGATGAGGAATCCTTGCATGAGGAGGACTCCAGTGATGCAACTTCCAAACAGGAGTCTGGTGGTGAGGTTCGGTCGTCCAAGGCTCGATTGGATGTTCTAGAAGGACAATTGGCACAGACCAATGCCCTGCTAGAGACTCTCGTACGCAAGCTAAAGCGTGATGAGAAGCGGAAGAAAAAGCGAAAAACTGCGGATGCTGGCAGCGCAGAAGGTGCGGACCCTTCGACAGGGACTAAGGCAAAACCAGACAAGGTCGAACAGACCGAAGTGGAATCGGTCCCTCAGGCAGTTCCCAAGTACAAACCAAAGCCCCCACCGGTCTTCAAGGGAGTGAACGACTATAAGGTGGTGGAGGATTGGTTCTACGATATGGAGGACTACTTCCGAGCGTTGCGATTACCAAGCTCGGAGAAGGTCCCATGTGCAAAACCATACTTGGCAGATAATGCCAAGTCTTGGTGGAGAACGACAGAGGCCAACGAAGGACCGGTGGCCACTTGGGAAATGATGAAGGCGAGGATCCGCGCAACTTACGTTCCTCCGAATGCTACTCTGCATCTAAGGGACGAGCTGAGTAGGCTGAAGCAGACCGGAGCCATTCAGGAGTATGTGAATGGGTTTATGGCAAAGAGGATACTTGTCACGGACATGGGGGATATGGATGCGTTCCATGCCTTCATATCAGGTTTGCAAACCTGGGCTCGCGGCGAAGTAATGCGGTGGAACCCGACCAACTACAAAGAAGCGTTGGATGCGGCCATCAAGGTGCATTTCAACGATAACCTGCGAAAGGGGAACACGACGGGGTCGGGATCCACGTTTAGCAAAGGGGCCAAACCAAGGGGAACGTTTAGCAGAGGGAAATTCAAGAAGAGTTTCTCTAAGAATGAGTCCTCGGGGTTCCGGAAAGGCAGATCCGGTGGCCAGCGAGCAAGTACGTGGGGGAGTCAGGTGAAAAGAGACAAACCCACGGATAAGAAGGTCAAGTCATATAGCAGCGTGGGAAACAACGTATGCTACAACTGCGGTGAAGCGGGACACTTCTCGAGGGAATGTCCCTACCCGAAGAAGGCCAGAGCCAATATGGCCATCAAGTCGGGTGAAGTCCAAACAGAGGTATGTGATCCAGCCCCTAACTCAAAGTTACTCATTACACGAGCAACTTTGGTAGAGAGTCGTTCGCGACATCTACTAGCCCTCCGAGGGAAGCTCGGAGGTAGCTTTGTTAAAATCCTTATTGACACGGGTGCTTCGGATAATTTTGTGGCTGCAGACATAGTTCGGCAAGCCGGACTAATGGTGCAGTGGCTAGGCGAACCAAGGATTATAGAGTTTGTTCAAGGTAGCCAAAGCACCGATGAGGTACTTCAACAAGCGAGAGTCGAAGTGGGGACTTGGAAGGTGGACATGGACTTCACCGTGTTGGACATGGCGGGATTTGACGTGATCTTCGGAATGGACTGGTTCAATCGATTCGTGGTAGCCCTGCATGGACAAGGTAGAAACCTTGTGGTACTGGCGAATGCCCAAGGAAGAAGATCTAGGGTGGAGGCCCAAAATCTAAAGGTAGGGCAAAGCAAGGCCAAAGATTCCTGCTTAAACTTGGTGTCCACGAGAGGACAACTCACTAAGGGAACTAAGGCGGCCTTTTTGTGCTTACTCTCGGTGAAGAGTGACAGAAAGACAGGAATGGAAGAAGTACCTTTAGTGATCCAACGGGTGTTGGACCAATTCCAGGATACCATGCCGGAGGAGCTACCGGCGGGGCTGCCCCCAGCACGACCGATAGAACATAAGATTGAGCTGGTCGAGGGTGCTGAGGCAGTGGTTCGTCCCCCTTATCGTTTGAACGAAAAAGA
Organism: Selaginella moellendorffii; assembly: GCF_000143415.4. Lineage (NCBI taxonomy): Eukaryota > Viridiplantae > Streptophyta > Lycopodiopsida > Selaginellales > Selaginellaceae > Selaginella > Selaginella moellendorffii. Next base: position 1,051,460 of record NW_003314292.1, on the reverse strand, counting down.
ACTCAAGGAGCTCAAGTGCCAACTAGAGGAGTTGGTGGACAAAGGGTATGTTAGGTTGAGCAAGTCGCCGTATGGGGCGCCGGTGTTATTTGTGAAAAAGAAAGATGGATCTATGCGCATGTGCATAGACTACCGCTTGCTCAACAAGTATACAAAGAAGAACAAGTACCCTTTGCCAAGGATTGAGGACCTGTTCGATAGGTTGGGAAAGGCAAAATACTTTTCGAGGATTGACCTAAGGTCAGGATACTACCAGATCAGGGTAGCCGAGGAAGATGTCGAGAAGACAACCTGTCGAACGAGGTATGGGAGCTTTGAATTTCTGGTGATGCCCTTCGGGCTATGTAATGCACCGGCAACGTTTTCGGCGCTAATGAACCACGTCTTTGTACCCTATCTGGATCACTTCGTGGTTGTCTATATCGACGACATCCTGATCTATAGCGAGACGCTAGAAGAGCATGCCGAACACTTGGCGAAGGTGTTTGAGAAACTAAGGGAACACAAGCTGTATGCTAAAGAGAGCAAATGTGACTTTGCTCAACAAGAGGTAAAGTTTCTCGGGCATGTGGTGGGCCAGGACGGGCTCAAGGTGGACCCGGAGAAGGTCCAAGCGATCCAGGAATGGGAGCGACCATCGAATGTACATGAGTTGAGGGCGTTCCTGGGGCTATGCAACTACTATCGAAAGTTTATCAGACACTATTCGAGAGTAGCCCTACCCTTAACGGACCAAACAGGAAAAGGGAAGATGGTATGGACAGCAGAATGCGAGGCGGCATTCGTCCACCTCAAAGGGAAGTTGAGGAAGGCTCCCGTATTGGCATTACCAGACTTTGGTAAGGACTTTGAGGTAGAAACGGATGCTTCGGACTTTGCGTTGGGTGCAGTTCTGAAGCAAGACAACCATCCGGTAGCGTTCTTCTCGAAGAAGCTGGACAAGGCTCAACGGAAGTGGCCTGCCCACGAGAAGGAATTGTTTGCGGTGGTCAAGGCACTCAAGGAGTGGCGACACTACCTTGGGAGACACTTCAAGGTTTACACGGACAATGTGGCAACGAAACACTTCTTGTCACAGCCCGACCTAAGAGGGAAACAAGGTCGGTGGGCCAATGCCTTGGCCGAGTTTGATTGCGAAATTCTGTACAAGCCTGGGAAGAGCAACATCGTGGCGGATGCGCTAAGTCGAAAAGCGAGCTTGAAGTTGGCAATATCCAGCGCAACAGCAACCTTTTGGGACGATGTGCGGACAGCATATGAGAACGATGGTCTAGCACAGGAAGTGTTGCTGAGGAATCTAGAGGCGCGGGAAGCTCACCAGAGAGGTGAGCTGCCAACGGAAGAGAAAACGGGCTATGCGGAACGCAACGGACTCATTTATTACAAGCAAACGAGGGTGTATGTTCCAGAAGGGGAACTAATGAAGGTGGCCTTAGAAGAGTGTCATGACGGACCTCTTGCGGGACACGGTGGAGTGCCCAAGACGATGGGCTTACTCAAGAGGAAGTACCATTGGCCAGATATGGCTAAGGACGTCCAAGACTATGTAAAGACATGTCCAACATGTCAGCAGGTAAAAGCCGTGACTAAGGCTAGTGGGGGCTTGTTGCAAAGCATCCCAATTCCAGATCGCCCGTGGAAATGTCTTACGATGGACTTCATCACGGGACTCCCCCCAAGCGAGGGGTTTGATGCGATATTCGTGGTGGTGGACCGATTTTCGAAAATGGCACATTTCATACCCACCACAACAGAAGTGGATGCGGAAGGTGTGGCGAAGCTGTTCTTCGAGCAAGTGGTTCGAGTGCGGGGAAGACCAGAAGAGATCATCTCAGATCGAGATAAGATCTTCACCAGTAAGTTCTGGAGGACTCTCCTCGAACAGTATCACACCAAGTTGAAATTCAGCACAGCCTATCACCCACAGACAGGTATGGGGTATTAAGTCAAGTTGTTGGCACTAACACTTCTTGACAGACGGACAAACGGAAAGGGTGAATAGGCAGCTGGAGGATTATTTGTGATGCTATGTCTCGGGAGACCAGACCGATTGGGTAAGTCATTTGGGACTTGCGGAAATGTGTTATAACAACTCACCACATTCGAGTATCGGGGTGAGTCCATGGGAAGTCATCAATGGGCGAGCTATTGAAGGTCCTGTGGAACTCGGCGTGGCCGAGTATCATGGAGAGTTGCCCGCAGTGGAGGCATTCACGGCGGAAAGACTCAGCATTTGGAATCTAGTGAGGGATTCCTTGGAACGGGCTCAACAAAGGCAAACCAAATACGCGAACCAGAAGCGTCGGGATGTAGAGTTCCAAGCTGGGGAGAAGGTGTGGCTGAACACCAAGAACCTCAGACTACCAAGTGGGATCAGCCGAAAGTTGACCCAAAGGTAAAGATGCATGTATTCCTGTAAATGAATTGATCTTGAGTTCCTTAAGCAGGTTCGCGGGGCCTTACGAGATTAAGGCACGAATCGGTAAAGTAACTTACCGACTCCGACTTCCTCGAGAGATGGGGAAGATGCACCCCGTGTTCCACGTGAACTTACTCAAGCCGTACTTTGAGGATCCACTTCGCAAGGACCAAGTGAGACCTTTGCCTGAGGTTATCCAAGGGGAAGAGGAATACGAAGTCGAGGCCATCCTCAATGCGCGCAAGAGCAAGCGACAAAGACGCGAGGTGAGAGAGTTCCATGTGAAGTGGAGAGGATTTCCACACTGCGAAGCAACATGGGAACCGGAGGAGAACCTAGCGAACGCTCGAGAACTAGTGGAGGAATTTCTGCAAGGCAGAACTCTATGTACTTATGCAAAATTCAATTAAAATATCAATTTGCAAAGTTGAGCAAGTGCAATATGTTGGGACCCGAAGGCGCGCCAAAGGTAAGCTAATTAGCATGGGTTGGATAGGTCGACTAGGCGTAGGGCACTACGCCCGACTCCCCGCGGGGATGTCGAATCCGTAGACGTATTCTACGGAGGTTGGGTTCGAGTCCCAATCCCCTAGTAAAGCAAGGCTGGGTTCAAGTCCCGACCCCATACTAGGGCGTGGTGAGGTGAGGAGTATAGGGACACCTATATTCCGTTGTCATGGGCTCTTGGCCGGGGAGGCCAACTTAGGCACACCACTAAGTGGGGGGATGCCCCCGGAGACATGGACAACAAGTCGTAGGATAAAACGAGACGTTCGATGTGGGCATCGAACTTCTTCTATGGGTGGTGGAGTTGTAAGGAACTGACTCCCCGAGATGTCGTAGGCTAAAGGATCCCCAAAAAGCTTGACCGAAATGACAAAGAGTTTATCGGATGGGACCAAGTCGAGGATCGAGTCCAAGACCGACTCTAGGACCGAGTTCGAGATAGAGTCCGGAATCGAGTCCGAGACCGACTCGGGGGCCAAGTTCGAGTCCGAGTTCGAGACCGAGTTTGAGACGGAGTCCGAGATCCGAAATCGGGTCCGAGACCGAGTCCGAGGTCGAGTCCGAGGTCGAGTCCGAGATCGGGTCCGAGATCGAGTCCGTGATCGAGTCCGAACCCGAATCCGAAGTCGGATCCGAAATCGGGTCCGAGATCGAGCCAGAGACTAAGTCCAAATACTAATACGGGTCAAGGGGTGAAAGCCCAAAGCGTGCGTCTCCCATGGGGGGGGGGGCTGCAGGGGGTTCCAAAAGTATAGTAGGGATAGTGAGGTCCAGGAACCAGTTTTGAAGGGACTCTCCAGTTGGGCTTCCAAACCGACTTGAGGTTGAGACTGGGACCGAGGGGCCTTGGGTGGGAGTGAGCATGGACTTGGCTGGTGCCGGAGGGGCCATCCAAGGAAGTACTCAAGAGCAGCTCCCACTCCCGAAAGGGAAACCGATTGCGGTGCTCCCGGCTCATGTGGAGTGGTGCCCCACTTGAGTACCATGCGGCTCATTGGTCCTCGCCCTTCCTAGGGGCTTGGGCCTTCCTTCGGGATGGAAGTGGGGGGCGAGAGGTACCCATACCGGGCCACTAGGCCACGGTGTTTCGCCCCGGCGTCCCGAAGCAAGTGTTGCACTCAAGACTTGGGATTTAGAGGGTCCCATGATCAAGTCTTGTGGTACCAAGGGATGTTAGGAACCTGGAAGCTTGGTGTGCTTGGCTGCTTGTGCTTGCGGGGAGTGTAGCCGAACCTTAAGTCCAGTCTAACCCGGGGAGGGGGATTGGGAGTGATTTGGGAATCCGTGGAAGGATGGCTAACACTCCGTTGCTCGTGCAGTGAGTAGCTGAAACCAAGTAGGAGCTGGTACCATAGGCGAGAACCTTGGCGAGGGAACTTAGCAAAAGCCAAGGCAGTGTTGGACGGATAGACGAGGTAAGCTGGCAAATTGGAAAGGAAAAATTTGTGGCTTACAAAGAAGTGTTTAAGTAACAAGCACAAATCATTGGTAAGTGAGTCTCAAATAAAAGATTAAAAAATGAGTAACACATGGCAAGTGTTGTGTGTCAAGGTTAAACTTGAGATGGAGTTCAAGACTGAAACCAAGATTAAGGCTGAGACCAAAACTAATACCAAGACCAAATCCAAAACCAAATTTAAAACAAAGCTCAAGTCTGAAGTGAAAGCCTAAATGATTGTTTCTCAAACCCCAAAGTCTTTACATGGGTAAGATTTTAAAGAACTAGTGTGGCCAAGGAAGGCTAGTGTGACTAAGGAAAACATGAATGGACAAGTGAAATGATTTGGTGAAATGTTCAAAAGGCCATTCTACCTCTTTTGGGAGATTAAATGGTCAATGCTCTTAATCTAAGTGTGGGCAGCACTGCCTACTTAGCTATTTTACTTGGCTCATTAAAACTTTGCTTTACCCATATGGTTAGAACACTTTGGTGGCAAAAGATGGGGAGAGTATTTATAAGGCTTATATTAAATTATGGTGTTTTGAAATGTTATCCCAAAATCCTAAAAGGCAATGGTTCTCTTATTTAATAACCAAAGGTATAGTCATGTGGTGAAGAAGTCTCAAAAGTTAATGGGACTTAGTGGATAGATAGGCTTTGGGGCCTTAACTTAGTGGTGGTGTTGATGAGCATCCTTTTGTATTATAAAAATGTTAATTCATCCTTTAAGTACATCCTTAACTCCTTGGACTGGGGTGAAAGTCTAAAGCATGCATTCATATGGAGGGGGGCCAAACTTTAATTTTGTTGTACTATAAAACAAGGATTTAATACGCATTTAAATCCCTTACAAGCACTAGCTCTTTGTATTCAACTCTTGCATACAAACAGTGTCAAATGGTGTTTGACACATTTTCAACATATTAATGGCTTAATGCGAGGAGATGGATACCCTATTGACTAGAGTAGCATGGAACTTAGACTTATACCCAAAACAAACAATAAAAAGCGATATAGCCTAACAAAAGTCAAATTAATGTCTCAAATTATACTTCTAACCTACTATACATTTAAAACTCCCTTAGCCCCCTTTCCAAATTCATATATGGTACAGTCTAAATCCAAACTCCATACCATGTTAATTGGTGGAGTTTCTATATCCTCATATTAGGCCACCGGTATGGTGAAATAATGCTAAATTCTATTTAGCTCCGTTTTGTATGCTGGTTTTAGTATTAGGATGTTAAATGTTTTAGGACTGTTCCAATGTTAGATCAAGCTTTAGGTCATGTAAAGTGTGATCATATTAATGTTGTGTTTGTCTATGATATATTGCCAATATTAACTTCTATAGGATATGATTACACAGTGTTTTCTGTTCTTGATGTCCTATTATTTCCCATTGACATGGATTGTGATCATGATATCAATTACAGAGTTATGGATAATGCAGTTTAGTTCTTGGAGGATATTTAATGATCAAGCTTATAATAAGATGGTGTGTATAAGCTCAATTAAATCATTTATATTCTAATTTCATTTCAAGCCTTAGTGAATACATAAAGTAGAATTTTGAAAGATATAGAAATGTAGGATTCCTAACATTAATAAGGAATTTAATTGCTTTAAAGATGGATATGAGGACAAATTGAAGATTTCACAAGATAAGTGTCAATCTTTAAATATGCCACATGATTCTTTCTCTTTGCCTTTTTCTCATTCCCAACCTTTTTGTTATTTTCTTGGCCTATGCCATATTTTCAGATTTCTAATATATTTTCCCTATTTACAACATTTCTTTTTCATAATATATCAATAATTTATGACTCTTATAATTCTTATTCTCAATTTGGTGTTGAGTTAAGTAATATAGAGATATAGAGCATATTCATGAAACCAAAAATCTTACTTTTGTTTTATTAGTAGATTGTTTCTGGTGTTGAGTATGCTTTTGTTTCAAGGGTTGAGTAACTTTTGCTAAAATTTCAAGTTGAGTGCATTTTCCCTAACAATATTTGACATGGGAAAATTAAAGAAAACTTTAATACTCTCAAGAGAATGAAAGAACTCCTTATTAGAAATAATACGGTAAAGACTTTCAATGGCAATTATATTAACTCGGACTTATGATTTTTGTTTTTATCCAGCACTGCATATGAGAGGTTGCACTCACTTTGTTTATCTTCTGCATCTTCATTAAACCCTTCTTAAAAGAAAATAAGTTCTAAAGCATTAATTTTATTTGGACTTGTTATACTTGCCCTCTATTATATTTATTTAGTCTCATTGCATCGGAGTTGTAAGTAACTAAAGGGAACGACTCGAGAGATGATCCATAGGAGTTCAAATATAAAAGGAAAGTGCCCAGTGGATAAAAAAGCATTAGATGGAAATTTTTTAATAGTTGTCAAGATGGAAATGGAAAAATAATACA
>NW_003314292.1:943665-1044351 GCF_000143415.4 Selaginella moellendorffii | reverse complement strand
GTTTAAAGTTATGGTTTTGAGATTGATTTAAGAGTTTGTTAGTTGCATATGAGGTTGTAGTTAGCTCTTCAAAATTCCATAGATGGATGATATTTATGCCATAGTCTTAGGTTCTATTTCTACCATAGTTGTCAGCAAGCATATACATATCCATATATATATATGGTGGCATGGATAAGACACAGCTGCCACATGGAATATTTCTAAAGGTCTGGCCAGATATTCATGTCTCGTGTCCTAAAGTCACGAGACATTCAATATTATGTACCATAGGTTGTTACACCTTCCCACACGCTCCACAAGGGTCTATGTACGAACTGTTTTTTGTTCTAAGTTTTCAGATTTTCCTTGTTAATTAATGCATTAAGGCATTCTGGAGTTCTCCATAAGTACGTGGCCACAAGAAGGATATATAAGAATGCAGCAGCAAGTGAAAATCATAACACAATGGCTTCCCGTCTCTCTTTCTACTTTGCTCTTGCTGTTCTTCTGGCCACTGTGGTGGATGCTTCGAATTCCATTTCTTCAACATCAGATGAGAATGTGGGCATCTCTAAGTCACTGTTTGCATGGTGGAAGCTGGATGAGAAGATAGGCTACCTGGTCGCAGACTCGTCTGGGAACAAGGCAACTGGGCTTGTGGAGCAGGCCGGGTCCCAACTTGCTCACACAACTGATGGTATTGTGTTTGATGGTGCAACATACATTTCCATGGGCACCACGCCCTCTCTCTCTGGGCAGACTGATTTTGCTGTTCATGCTTGGGTGAAGGTCCCACCCCGCATCAAGCAGGAACTGTGCGTCATCCAGCAACGCTCTGATCATATCTATGGTGAGTGGTGGCTATGGATCCTCAATGGCAATCTATGGTTTACGGTGTACAATGATGAGTACCAGTTCAACATTAAGGGAACAGTGCCAGTCACTGATGGAACTTGGCACCATGTTGCTGCAGTCCGAAATGGCACTGTTGGGTCTATCTACGTTGATTCTAAACTTGATAAGTCACAGAACGGCTCCAAGATAGTCAACCTCAATTCCAGCCTACCTGTCTTCATTGGTTATGACCCCCGTGACAACAAACGCTACTTTCATGGTGAACTCAAGGAGGTTCAGATCTTCAGTGCTGCTGTTGTGCCTGTGGGCTTCAACCCAATGTCTAGCTATGGAATCATGTAAGCTTATGCTCCTCTGACATGGATTCATATACGTAAATAAAGAGGAGCTGGTTTGTTATATTCTATGAAGTATGGCATGCTTCTTATGAATTGAATGTAGAATATACATTTCTCTAGTGTCCATAGTTCCACAATCCAACAAAGATGTATGGACAGAATGGCAGCATTCAACATGCGTGGCAGTGCTTCGCCAGAATTCAGCAGCTGACTGTTGTTTCAGGGAATGGCATGCTTGTAGCGCTTGCCTGGAATGGGCACTTGCAGCAGGCAATGATGCTTCTTTAGCGGTGCTTCGATAGTCAGTCCAAGCATGTAACTCTGCAGAATATAACTCTATTATGAGGTAATAACTATTTTGCCACAAAACGTAAACACCGTAAAAAACGAAGAATGCATATAAACTTTCTTAAACTAAAGGTATCTTTAAGTCCACCCTATCTTTGAGTTTGTTCCCGAAATATATGTTATTATATTTTTTTTTGAGATTTTCAGCCACTCTATAAATATTTCGTCACCATAATAATCATCCAAGAATTCCCCAGTTATAGGTGTATTTTGTGTAGGATGCTTTCAACAATATCATCACCCAGTTCGTGCAAGGCTCAGTAGACAAGAAGTGACGATGCGTCAAAGATCTTCCAGCTTTTGTGAGAGCTTGTAAAGTTTTATCGTCCACCAAAAGTAAGAACGGCCTCCTTTCAGTTTTTGCTGTTCTTTCTTCGATATTAGTGGCTCTCGTGCAGATCCAGCTCATAACTCGGTCCCAAGATCGAGTGCAAAAGCAATGTCGACTGGATCGGTCTCTCGGGCTCGGTGCATGGTCGCCACCCCAAAACGCGGGGATGAGAGGCCTAGAAGAGCCTTACTTCAACTTTCCTGCCGTCGGCAAGCTGGAGTTTGAAAAGGTGGTGTTTGACGCCATACCCGAGCGCTCAAGAGCGTCGGGGAGTCGAGGATTCTGGTCGAGCAGTCGATGATCTCCGAGTACACTGGCTCAAGCGTTGAGGCAGTTCGAGCTCATGGACATGGATGGATTCCGGCCCGTCTCGTCGTTTGCTACGTCGTTCGTAAAGCCATGAGAATGTCCAAGCTGTTCCAGAGCTCCGAGAGCGAAAACCATCTGCCGGAGTCGAAGTCCCCGGCTTCCACTCCAAAGGCTTGGATCAATCGACTTTCTTCACGTAGCACTCGGCCGTGGCAGCCCGTACAAAGCGCTTGGTTGAGGCTTACTTTCATCACAGCCCCTTGCTCTCCCATATCTAAGCTTGGCCTCGAGGAGATGCCCGCTCCGTGCAAATGCTGCGAGTCCAGGATGTGGTGGCACTTTCGAAGACTTGCTGGGCGGACTGGAGCTTCCCTTTGTTGACGCAGGCGATGGACATTGAAATGGAAGCCTCCATGCTGAACTGTGGCATTCTTTTGAACGCCCTTCGGGCTTCATCGAGCTTGCTCCACGAGGACGCATTGGAAAAAGGAAGGCTTTTCCGTTAGAAAACCAAAAGAATGCTACATGAAGCTTGAATACCTTTTGAACACTACTCAAATGCCTTTTGTACGAAGCACCAGGTCCTCTTTAGCAGTGCTGCTGCAATCCATTCGTAGCTCTCGTATTAATTCTCAAGCATGCGCAGAGATCATTGCAATTCACTGCAGAATATCAATATAATCTAAACGTATGATATTATGAGAATCTTGCCTTTTGGAGAATGTAAGAGTGCTCCTTCCAGAAATCATCGCCAATAACGTCGAAGTCATGGTAGTGGAAGATGGTTTGGTCAGGCTGGAAATATATACATAAGTACTTATGAACAGCTTTGTAAAAAAACGAAGACATTTTTCTACCTTTCGTACAAGAAGGGATCCCTTGCGATACTTTGCCGGCAACGCATTGTAATCTATCCGAAAGTCGTTACTTAGAAGTTCTTTCTTCTCGCTCGACCTTGTTCCCTGAAACAAGGCCTTTACACGAGAAACATCAAAATTTGAAGTCTATACCATGAGTGTCTTGTGCGCATTGCTCGGATTCAACCCCTGCTCTCGCAACTTCCAAAAGCACGTATTGTTCACGTTGTTAATATGACCTGCAAGCAATACAAACCAGAAACTAAGCAAGCATGCTTGCTGGATAGAAGAGAAAGAAAATGTGAACTTACAGTCCACTTGGCGCCAAGCCAAGTAATCTCTAACTGTTGTTTCTGTGGGGTAACACACTGCTCTTGCATCAAAGGCCGGAGCACATTCAAGCTCCCTGTCGTGAAAAAACTTGGGCCACAGCATTACATACTTTGATGTGAATAGCGAAACAGTCGCGGAAATGAGCTCGTTGCTGCAAAAAAAAAAGAAAAAAAGGGTTAAGCACTGCCTATGGCCACGGTCACTTACCTTGCTTGTTGATGTGCACCCCTTCGAATCAAGAAACTGTACTCGTCGCTGATGCCATAGGCGCAAACGATGTCTGTGTTTTCTTCTAGAATTGCTTTTGCACACTCGTCCATTAGCTGCAAAGCTCGTTCGTCGTTTGGCTTCTGAAACCCATGAAGATCAGCAAATCTGGGAAAAGCAGTCGGTTAGACAACAGCTTCAACAAGAAAAGAAAGATTCAAATGCATACTTTTTAAAACCGCGACCATCAATTCGAACAACGATCCAGTTGGCTTGCAAAAACTGCCCTGTCGTAACCACGAAGTCAACTTTCATCTGTAATGGGAAGTTAGTAACTAGTGGAAAAGTGCAAAGAGAAGCTTACAGGATCTCTTTCAACCATGGTCGGACTCTGCTCAACACCTCTTTGCCTATAGCTTACTAAGTAAGAAAAAAGGCCACGTAAAAATTGCTGCAGCATGCTTGCCTGGCTTTGATAATGCTTCTTTTACTCTGTTCAGCAGTAGAAACTCTAGAAATTAAAGAAACAGTGTTCTAAGCAAAAAAAGACTTACTTTTTTCTTCTCTAGAATGAAAGAATGCTCCATCCAGAACGCATCGGACGTAATTTCGCCACGCATACTACAGACATCAACCTGTTCTCCAACCTGAAATCTATTCTCAGTCCAATGAAAACTAGAACCATAACAGCTACGAACCTTTCGTTTGAAGACGAAAGCTCCCATTTGATCGTTACTAGCCTGAAGACCAGATATCCCTGTTTCACGACATCGTTATCGATGAATTAAATGCAGAATCAGGACATACAGTTTTCCTGCAGCGAAGATAAGTAGGATCTCACCAGTGAATTCTTCGGATAGCAATACGCAGCTCCAGAGAACACAGGCGTACTCAAGAGATTTGTCTCTGGGAAAAACGAGGGCCAGCTCCTCACGTATAGCGATGTAAAGGATGATACAAGCACCGATACGAGCTTGCTGGAAAAACCACTGATGAGCTAAGCTCTTAGCGAAAGTACGTAAAAAACTAAGAAACCTTTCTCGTCGTCTGAAGAAGGAGGTACTCTCGTGGAAAACAAAGCTGGAACAAAAAGAAGAATCGCATTGGATTTGAAGGCAAAGAAAAACACGAAAGAAAACCTTCACCTTGATTCATAGATGACTCCATACGCACAAACAATGTCGAAGAAATTCCACAGCAGTGTCTTCAAACAATCCTCCACGAGCGCTAGAGCTCGGGAATCATCCCTCTCAACGCCATGACCCTTGAGAAGCCTGCAAATATTTGCCCAATCACTTACAAAGATCGATCGCGCATCGCTTACTCCTTGAAATCCCGGCCTTGGATCCGGACGACGATCCAGTTGCCGGAAGGCAGCGCATCGTCGCTCTCAAATCCCTTGACATATTCATACTTGCTTTGTGCCATAGCTTCGCAAGAACCCTAAAAGGGCCCTAGTTAAATTAGATCAAAACCCTAGGTAAATATTAATTTACCGTTAGTGACTTGTTTTTACATGAATGGAATATTCTCTGGCGGCTTATATCGTTCTCAAGCATGGAGAAAGGAAACCGCCGCCCTGGCGCGGCTGCCTTGAATGCCCCACGAATTTTTACTTACATCTTTTTACAGCGACCCCTCTCCATTTGGATGCGGACGAAACGAAAACGAATCTCTCTTTCACGCTCTTAAAGGAGAAAATAAAAGAAATTTCACGCTCGATGATCCTGATTGATCACGCCGCGCGCTGCCGCATTGTTGTCGTCTCCAGGATTTTCTGGAGCTGCTCATAGATCCTTGAAAAATCAACGACGACGACCATCGCCTGGCGCGGTGGCATTGGAGGCCAAGCGCTGCAACAAAGCCCCAAATCTTTCGATCGATTCGTCCACCTCGATCCCTTCTAATCGATCGAATCGATCGAATCGATCCATCGCTTGTAACATTTCTCTCCTGGGATGGATACCACCAATCTCCCCTGCTTTGGGCTTTTACTGCCTTCGTTAATGCGCCTCGATCCATTCAGTGCCGCACGGATCGATCCAATTCAAGCGCGATTTCTTCCTTTCTTTAAGAGAAATTCGCTCCAGCTGTGATTCGACTCACCCCTCCCTCCCCCTGTTTTCGCGCAGTTCTTCCCTCTTTTTTAACAATCTCTTTCCTTTCTTTTCGTCATGATCGATTGATCGAGCGCTGGGCGCGTATAGCTCCACCGATCGATCGCTGGGCAGCCGGGCATTGTTTAATCGCGCGCACGCCCCCACCCATATGCGCTTGGTGGTTGAAGCGCAGTGATCATTGGGGAGGAAGTCGCGAGCAAAAGAATTTCTCCTCCGGAATTTGTCCATCCACTCGAGAAAACAATGCGCCTTCGATCGCGAGTGGGGGCTACAGTGAAGATTCTCGAGTAAACAATCCATTTGATTTGACATTCTTTTCCACTTTGCTCGTCTCCTCTTAGCTAGCGATCGATCGCGCCAGCCAAAAGCATCCAACTTCTTATACTCCACAACCACTCTTTTCTCTTCCCATTGTCTAGTAGCTCCCCCTCTCTCCACATAGCGTAGGATTTCTAGGAGAGTTCTTCGCGTCTTCTTGATGATCTTCCTCTTCCTCTTCCTCCACTACTCTTGAACTTGGATGATCTGGGAGCGCTGGAAGTCACGATGCCGGCGTCGCCAATCTCATGCGCGGCCGCGATTTCTTTCCTGGTGTGGATGTGGATCATCGTCGCCATCTCCGGGCAGCAGGACGAACAAAGCATGGATCCCGCGGAGAAGGAGGCCTTCTTCCAGGTGATGGAGTCTCTAAACTCCGAGTGGGATTGGAGGAGCTTGCTGCCGGATCCTTGCGGTGAGAACACGCTCCAGGGGATGATCTGTGACGTCGTCGACGACGCGAATTCCAGCTTCCCCAATTCGATCCATCTGGTGGGCTTGAGCGTGGGGAAGATCCAGAGCAACACGCCCTCTTGCAGCGCCAACGCGACAATCCATCCCTCCATCGCCAAGCTCTCCCACCTCAAATCCCTCGCATTCTACGGCTGCTTCACGAAATCCCCCGCTACGATCCCCGCCTCCATCGCCGCCATCGCCACTCTCTCCACTCTCACCTTCCAAAACAATCCCGCTCTCCAGGGACCAATCCCTGCCGAGCTCGCCAATCTCCGCCACCTCGAGCGCTTGATCCTGGTCGGCAACGGCCTCGCGGGAGAGATTCCAGCCGAGCTGGGCGATCTCACGTCGCTCCAGCAGCTCGTCATCAGCCAGAATCCGGGGATCCTGGGCGCGCTGCCAAGAACCCTAAAATTTCTCTCCAGTCTCGTCATCCTCGACCTCAGCCACAACGCCTTCGATTCCATCGCCAATCTCTCGCTCGCCGGCCTCGATCGCCTCCGCAAGCTCGACCTCAGCAACAATCGCATCAATGCGACGCTGGGATCGCTGGAATCGCTGCCGCCGGGGCTGGAGCTCCTGGATTTGAGCCACAATCTCTTGCGAGGAGGAAGAGAGGGGAATTTCCTCGAGCCACTGCTAGGGCTGGCGACATTGCGGGAGCTCTACCTCCACAGCAATCCAATCCAGGGGGCGATTCCATCGATCGGGTGGGAGCGATTGGGGGCGAGCTTGATCAGCCTGGACATCTCGGATTCCCAGCTCCGCGGCGCGATTCCCAGCAATCTAGGCGCGCTCCCGAGCTTGCGGTTTCTAGGGCTGGCCAGGAATGAGCTCACGGGCGCCATCCCGCGCGAGCTCGCGCGCCTGGACCAGCTCGCGGAGATCAATCTCAGCGAGAATTCGCTCGCTGGGCCGGTGCCATTCTCGATCGATTCCATCACGCGATTCGGCAGCAAGCTCAAGCTGGGCAACAACACTGGATTGTGCTATCCTCCCCAAATCCTCTCCATGATCCAGCAGAGCTCTTCTTCCTCGCTTTCCTCGCAAGGAATGCTGGATCCTTGCGACAAATCCACGCTGCCAGTGGCATTCCAAGTAGGAAACTATGCGCCGTCGCCATCCTCTTCGATCATCGCTCGCGGATCATCCACTTTTGGTGTGATCATCGCTGCCACCTTCGCCACCTTCTTCGTCCATTCGCATTAGTATATCAAAAGGTGGTGGACCGGTGGCATAGATTTTCTTTTCTTTGTAAATGACTTTTTCTTGCAAAAAAAATATTTTGATATGGTTAGGAAAGAACGATGTCGTTGTATCATGGAGTTAAGAATTATAAGCGCCATGATCGATCGTTCCATCCACTTTCGCCACCTTCTTTCATTGTTTACCACCTTTTTCCATTGTTTAGCGCTTGTCTGTTTGTTGGGCGGTAAGGTTGGCATGACAGGAAAAACAACCAAATTGGATGCCAGTGAAGAGATACACGCTTGCACACTGAAGCTGCGTTTGTCCTTGTTAGTACACACCATAGAAAACGTAAAAGTGGTGAAAGTGAGATCTCACATACCTTCATGGATCGTTATTCTAACACTTTGAGCATTCTTCTCAGTAGCGATGAGCACACACTGGGCCTTGTCAATGGGCCACACATGAAGTAGACCACATTTCCCAGTGGTCGAGTGTAGATCCCAAGCACTTGGCGAAGTTCCTTCACGACGCCGCTGGAGAGTAGCGAGCTATAGCCCTTTTGGCTTGATGAGCTTGATCGCAGCTCTAGCGCCATGAGCGTTCCCAGAGAGATCACTCTTTCCACGGAAGAAAGGCTTGATATCTCGGCCACCAGCTCTGGATCCCATTGCTGGCACCGGCGAAAGTATTAGTTCTTTAGAACACGGAAAGTTATAACCGCTAACCTCCTGGAGACGACTTGTGCCAGGCAATAGATTTGGATTCTTGGACGGGTCCTTGAACCATTCCAGCGCTGTAACAGCGGCGGAGCAGCCGACCGGATGTGCCGTGTAAGAATGGCCATGCAAGAGAGCATCGAGCTGTAGTATGAAGAACAGATTCATTCTAGCATCCACAAGAGAAAGATTTAAGTACCTTGGACGCCCCTTCAAAAGCTTGAAATATGTCTTGAGTGGCAAGAGTAGCTGCTAGCGGAACAGTTCCTCCAGTCAAAAGCTTGGCATAACAAGCGATGTCTGGGTTGCATCCTAAAAGCTCCCAAGCAGACTTGCACGCAAATAAAACTTCAAAAAAAAAAAGAAGAAAAATTTGAAATGAGATGAAATACCTCGGCACCAAGTCGCCAACATCCAGTGAACACCTCGTCAAAGATAACTGGGATTTTGTGACACTTGCATTGCTGTGTAAGTATGCGCTGGAACAAAGGATCCACGAGCTCCATTCCACCAGCAGCGTGGATGACTGCAAACGTCACGATGAGATTTAACACATGATCCAATTTGTCTTACTCGGCTCGATGATGAGACCGGCAATTGTTTGTCCGCCTAAACCGCCTTGGCTACTCATAATCTCCTTCTCTATCGCGGACGAGTAGATCTTAGCCAGCTCCGTATTATCCCTTTCCAAAGCAAACACGTCTTCTCTTGCATCCCATGCAGGTTCTGCCATTCATCGTAAAGAATAATCAGCAATGACGAGATAAACAGATAGCAGTTTACCAGTTGCTATAGTGCCATATCTTTCTGGCACCCGCAATTGCCATTTCCTGTTTTGGCAGCACACGGTCGGTGGATCTAAAAAGACGCCTCTTCCGGAATACCTGTTGTTCAATCATCAAAGCAAGCATGCGCGTAGATTATTGAAACCCAAAAAGAGCTAAAAAAGTAAGAAGAATACCAAGGTTGCTGCGAAAATCCTGTGTAAGGAGATGGCGCTTGCGCTTCCATTGCTCCCAAAGTGTCTCCATGATAGGAGCCTCTGAGTGCAAGAACCTGAGCAGCACAATCGGCAAAATGATAAACACAACGAAAGCTTACCTTGAAGTCCGGTTTCTTATCTCCTTGATTTGTTAAAAAGCCATGATCAACAGCATATTTTCTCAAAGCCATTTTGAGAGCAATTTCAGTAGCGGTCGATCCATTGTCAGAAATATAAACTCTGTGTGCCCAGCCTTGAAAAAAAAAAGTTTCGTAAGATATAATTAGGCAAGAGCAGTGTTTACCGCGTCCAACGCCTTGGAGTAGCAATTCAGCACAGCGAAGGCCAGGCTCGTGGACATTTTCGGGGAACATAACGTGACCATATCTGCCCGCAGCATACGCAATTTGTTTCGCAAGCTCATGCTGGAGTCTCAAAAATTCAAACGCGTCTGTTAGACGAAGGCAGACTGGTGTGTAATGATTAAAAGAGCTTTGCAAAAACTCAAAACTTACCTGCAGTGATGCATCGGGCCCCTGCGTCCACCAGCTTGCACAAGCATCAAACTGCTGAGCAAAGCGGCCGTGTTTATTCTGGCACAGTTTGAAAAGTCAGTACGCAACTAAAAGAAAGCAGTATAATACAAACCTCATAAACTGAAAAGAATTCGCCCGATCGAGAGTCTATAACCGTCACGTTCTCCTCGGGCACCAATCTGTGCTGCGTGAAGGGCCACCAGAAAAGCTCCGATGCTTTTTTGGGCATCTCACGCAGCCTTTGTATTCGCTTATGGTACGCATCTTCGAGCAGTAACACCACTTGAAGGAACGTACTGCTGGTGTCGTGAAACCAGCCCGCAAGATCGTCACCTGGATTCTTTGGTACGGCAGGGATCACAAAGACCGGCACTCTGACGAGCTAAACTAGCATCGGAATCGCATGGTATGGAAGATATACCTGTTATGGAGCTGTTTGGACAGATGCTGATTGTTTCCCAGTCCCATGTCCTGAATTACAATGCAGATTGTCTCGTATCCTCGCAAGAGAAGGCTTTCATACGCCGCTAGAGTAGTCGATATTCCTCCTAGCCTTCCATCTCCGACTAGAATTCCAGGTAGTCGAAGAGGCCTGTCTCAAAAAGAAAACCGAAAAACCAAAAAGGTTAGTGATTTCTCACGATATACTTCTTACTACCTGTAAAGATCGCACTGCAAAGTTCCTGAGGGAGCCGGACTCGCAACACCACCCGCGGTCTCAACGAAAGCCCAGCTCCGTCCCGTTTGAGACGCGTCAGCGCCGAACTCCCACAGCGATCTTCGCAAAACTTTTCGCAGCTCGTCGTCGCTAGCACCGCCACCTTCCTGCTGAGCGGCCAAGTGTGGAGAAACAGCCGCACACCAGCTCCACAGCGTCTCGCAAGTCAGACTGGAGGAGCTTTTCACTGAATTCGCAGAGTTTTTCCAGGAACCCGAGGAGTCTGTGGAGCTTTTCGTCAATGCTGCCTTTTTGGAAGCCTCATCGGACAGCCACATTGTCCGGTTGGAGAGGAAGATGCTCTCGCTCCTCCCGACGAGAGAATCTATCCTCTGCGTCACAGACCTGGCGTCGGAATCATCTGGAAATCCCGTCTGGACGGGCTTCACATAGAGGACATGCGATTTCTGGCTCTTTCCGGAGGAAAGAAGCGCTGCCGCCATACCAGTGGAGACGAGCGTCTTGCCAACGTCGGTGTTGCATCCCCAAACCATGAATGCGGGGTAGCGCGCATCGATCTCACCGAGAAGAGCATCCTCGCGGCGCCGCGCCGCGAAATCCTCCGCCGATGGCAGCGCCTGAGCTGAGGAGAAGCATCGTACATGGCCGGCGGCGCTGGATCGCCGGCCGAGGCGACGCCACAGGGCCAGGAGCAGCATCACGACGAGCAGCCCTGTTTTTAGGGCACTTGTGAAGAGCCCTAATTTTAAAAAAAAAGTAGAGAGATTTACCAGCTCGCGGGAATGTGGAGAGGCGCGGTCAAAAGCTAGAAAAGAGTCTTGTCCGCAAGCTATGTATGACTGAGATTTGTATGTATTCTTTGTTTTCCTCGTCTAAAAGCATGGTTGGATGGATGGATTTTTGTGGCATGTGAAGTGATGAGTGAAAAATTTGACAAGGTTTTGTCGCTGTCCCTCGCCAACTTTTTCCTTGGGTGTTGGCCCATGCTGCACGTTGAATGGCGAGCAAAAGTGGTTCCCCGGCTACAAATGCAAAATAGGAAAAGGAGAAAGATATATTCACGAAATCACCAATAATCATCATTTGGATGAAATATCTAACACTACTAAATTCCCGAGGCACAGATTTTTCCCACTCATACACGAAGCTTTTGCTGCAAATCCGAAATCATAGTTTCATATCACTGGTGGAAGAATTCCAGAGCGTGCAGAACCAAAGATGCTGTCCCTAGCTTAAAAACACAATTGGGCAGATCAAGTTGGTGTGTTGTTGATCTGATTTGTCGTCTGATTAGGCGAGGAGGTGGTGGGGTAATAGCAAAATCATAGTTGCATATCAGCTGTGGAAGAACTCCAGAGCGTACAAGTTTGAAAATACAATAGCAGATCAAGTTGTGTGATTTGTCACCTGATTATGCAAAGGCAGGGTAATACCAAAACATTATATGCTTTTGCAGGTTGGCAGCAAGCAAGGAGTAGCGCGTAGCGTGCGCCGTGTTTCCGGATTTAGGAGTGGAACTCTTCATCATCATATCCCCTCTGTTAGTTGAAAAATCGATTGCATTCCCATTCTCCCTGCTGCTGCATTCTGCATTCTGCTTCCTGCTTCCTGCGTTCTGTTTTCTGCCTGCGGCTGGTATGGTAGAGCGATGCGATGCAAATTCTCACGCAAAAATACTGAGAGCAGAGAGGGGTGAGAGAGACAATTGTTTTTGTAAGCTAAGAAAGATTCGTTCTGCACCAGATTTCTGAGCGCCAGTCCCCAAACAGACAGAGACAAGCATGCATGCCACACAAAGTTTTAATCGTAAGATTTGCGCCTTTTTTCAGTACTATACTGTTTTGGTGAAATGGCGGATCAGAGGAGACGGGAGGAGATATACCCCCTTAAAAACAATCCCCGCGTTGCGTGTCTCGTCCCAACTCAAACTTAGTTGTATCGATGTGAGTGTTGCTCCCAATTTTTAGGGTTGGCGTTGCATGTGCTCCGGGCATATTAGATATTCCCATACATTAGCTTCCAAGGTATAGAAATTGGGTATTAATCCGCGAGAGAGATTTCTGATGTATAGAGTCTTTTTCTTTTCGAGGAGACCCGTGAGTCTCTCTCTGTAGGATGTTGGTCGAGAGATGGAGACATACGGGGGAAATAAAAAAAACTTTAGCCTTTTCACCCATTTCACCGGTCAGTGTAAAAATTTCCTTGGCTTTGTTTATGAGGGGATTGATGTTGTAAGACCAGATTACGAGTAACCACGCTTCGAAAATGGCGCTGATGTGGCGGGGTGTCCCCCAGAGGAGGGGCAGGGTGACGTGGCGATGCGATCCTCGTCCACTGGCCCCGCCCATTCCGATCCGGAATGGCCCGCTCCAGTGGGCCAGTGACATTCCAGATTCCAGAACTGTGCCAGGCCAGAGCATAATGCTGTGGTACTGTGGGACACAGAGGAAAGAAAGAGAGAGAAGGGTTCTTTCTTCTTCTTCTACTCCATTCTCTCGAGGAAGGAATTCTTCTTCTCACTCCCCTCTCTCTTTCTTTCCGGTTTTGGGGTTTTCGATCGAGACGGAGCATCGATTGGATCGATCAGCGCGAGCATGCGAATGCGCATGCAGCAGCGGCGGCGAGCGATTCGGCAGCGGCGAATGCGAATGCGGCAGGACCAGCAGCAGCAGCAGCATTGCCTGGGCTCTCGACCTCTCCTCGGATTTGTAAGCGAGCGCGCAGGGAGCGAGCTAGGATCGCAAGCTAGAGGGAGCTCGCGATTGGTCGATCGCTGGATGCTTTAAGGCCAGTGCCTGGATCGTCTGGGAGAGTGACAGATCAGGGCAGCCCCCCCCGGCGCTCGATCGAGCATCAAGAGCATTGATTGAGCGGCGTAAAGAGAATGCTGCGGCACCGTTGAGTGTTCTTGGGAGGCATTTAAGAGAAGAACTGGCATAGCAGCGCGCGATGCTAGAGCTCGCAACGAATTCATCAAAGGTATGCTACTACATTCTTACATTCCTCTCTCTCTCTCTCTCTCTCGCTCTTGTTCTCTCTCTCTCTCTCTTGCTCTTGTTCCCTCTCTTGTTCTAGTCTTGTGATCATCGCGATCGATCGACCGACTTAAACGCTTTTTCTCCTCCTTTCCAGGAATGACGAGCGTACCTGGTCCGTAGAAAAGCTGTTTGATCGATCGAGCCGCGGAAGAAAAGGAGGAGTTCCAGCTCCACGAACACGGAGGAGGAGCAAAGATGATAAGTCTCCATGATCTCTACACCGTGCTGAGCGCCGTGGTGCCACTCTACGTCGCGATGATCCTGGCCTACGGCTCGGTGAGGTGGTGGGGGATCCTCACGCCGGAGCAGTGCGGCGGGATCAATCGCTTCGTCGCCATCTTCGCGGTGCCGCTGCTCTCGTTCGAGATCGTCAGCAGCAACAACCCCTACGCCATGAATCTCAAGTTCATCGCCGCCGACATCGTCCAGAAGCTCGCAATTCTCGCCGCGCTCGCGCTCTGGGTCAAGTTGTCGCGCCACGGCAGCCTCGAGTGGCTCATCACCTTGTTCATGCTCGCCACGCTTCCAAACACGCTGGTGATGGGAATTCCACTCCTGGCAGCCATGTATGGAGCCAAGCCCGGTGGATTGATCGTCCAGGCGGTGGTGCTCCAGTGCGTCATCTGGTACACCTTTCTACTCTTCCTCTACGAGTACCGCAGCGCGAAGTTGCTCATCCAAGAACAGTTCCCCGACACCGCCGGATCCATCATCTCGTTCAAGATCGAGTCGGACGTGGTTTCGCTCGACGGCCGCGAGCCGCTCCAGACCGACGCCGAGGTGGGCGACGATGGAAAGATTCACGTCACCGTGAGGAAGTCGGTGTCCTCGCACCACTCGATGCTCTCGCCGAGGAGATCCGTGGGTCTCAGATCCATGCCGTCGTCCAAAGCGCTCACCCCCCGGCCCTCCAACCTCACCGGAGCGGAGATTTACTCGATGCATTCGTCGCGGAACTTGACTCCGAGAGAGTCGAGCTTCAACCGGAATGACTTCTACTCGCTCATGAGCTTCACCAACATCCCACCACCGCGGCAGTCGAATTTCACCAACACGGATGTCTACTCGCTCCACTCGTCGCGCGGTCCGACGCCGAGAACCTCCAACTTCAACGAGGAGAACTCGCGAGCTCTCAACAATGCCGCCGCCGCCTCGCCGTCACCTCGCTTCCCGCTCTACAACAGCAGCAGCTCCATCTTTCCAAAGCCCGGCGATGGCCCGTCCGCTGGCTTTGGATTCTCTCCAAAGCATCACCACGGAGGAGAACTCCGCGCTTCTCCAAAGCTCGTCCACAACAACAGGTCAGCGGTAGCGGCCGAGGATCCAAACGCTAAAGATCTCCACATGTTCGTGTGGAGCTCCAGCGCCTCGCCAGTCTCGGAAGCTCATCCGCAGCACCAGCAGCAGCAACACGGTGGTGTTCTTGGTGGCTATGGTGGAACTTCGGACTATACTGCCACCACCACCACGAACAACAACATTAATGGAGGAGACTTGAAAGAGAGACTATCGCCACTCGCTCATCAATCCGGTAAGCAAGCTTCACTCTTTCATCTCTTCGCATCCCCCGCTTGCTCGAAGCAGTGCTTGCAGCCAGAAACGTTACGTAGCTCTCGTGATTTATAAGCATTTCCCGGCTTGACTTTGTGGATTCGTGTTGTCTTGCAGTTCCTGGCCGACAATACGACGAGTACGATCGAGACGACTTTAGCTTTGGCAACAGGCCGAGCTTCCGTGGGGATGAATCCATGATCGCGGATAAGGAGGGGCCAAGCCTCATCAAGATTGGATCCAGCTCCACGGCGGAGCTGGCTCCGAAAGACGGCGACAACAAGGCCGAGATGCCTCCGGCTCGAATTATGACGAGGGTGATACTGAGCATGGTGTGGCGAAAGCTTGTTCGCAATCCCAACACTTACTCGAGCTTGATCGGAGTTATCTGGGCTCTCATCTCGTTCAAGTAAGTTAGATCTTCTTCTCGTTCTTCCGGAGATCTTCTCAAAACCATTCTTTCTTTTTCTTCGTTTTTCTAAGGTGGCACATCGAAATGCCTGTGATCGTCGACAAGTCCATCACAATTCTCTCCAAAGCTGGCCTGGGGATGGCTATGTTCAGCTTGGGTGAGTGAAGATCATATGTTTTCTTTCTGGAGAGTTTTTGACGATTGTTCTTCGCGAGCAGGACTTTTCATGGCTCTCCAGAAGAGACTTTTGGCGTGTGGAACTTCTCTGGCGATCTACGGCATGGTGGTGCGATTTCTCACCGGCCCGGCGGTCATGGCGGCCGCGTCCATCGCCTGTGGACTCCGGAGTGTGGAGCTCAAAGTCTCCATCGTCCAGGTACGTTTCAAGCGCTCGCAAAAATTTTCAATCACCGGAAAGGATTTCTAACTTTTCTCTCCATCTTTTTTCTCGTAGGCCGCACTGCCTCAAGGAATCGTTCCTTTTGTTTTCGCCAAGGAGTATAATGTCCATCCCGACATTTTGAGCACCGCGTAAGCCTCGTTTCCTCCCTCGCTTTTTTTCGGATCTTTGCGTGAAAATTCGATCGCTTTGCTCGAAAATTCGATCGCTTTGCTCATTCTTCGCTCATTTTCTCGAACTTTTCTTTTTCTACAGGGTCATCTTCGGCATGCTCGTGTCATTTCCAATCACTCTCTTGTATTACGTGCTCTTGGGTCTGTAGTGCTTAGTGGATTTTCTATCTTGGAGAGAGAGAGAGTGAGAGAGAGAGAGAGAGTGGCAAACAAGAGAATATTTGAGAGGAAGAGCTGAGAAATGGAGATACGGCGAGCATGGAAGCTTTCTTTCTAGCTCTAATCCTATGTAGAAGAACAAAGCTTTCGATTTTATAAAAACAGAGGTTTCTCGAAAATGTGGCATTAGGGTTTGAGGATTAGGGCAGGAGAGGAGGAGGAAGGGGGTCCGCGATGGCGGCACGGCGCCTGATTCGGGCGTTTCGTCCCGCGGCACTTCGATTCTCCAATTCCCACTTTCTCAGGTACTCCGATCGCGCAATGCTCCGGTTCTAGCTTCTCGATGACTGAATTTGGGATTGCAGACCACCGGAGAGCTGCTGCTTTGATGCGCAATCCTTGTTCAGGTAGACTTGCGCATTGGAATGGAATTTCTCTTGAGCTGCTCCATTGCTTGAATTTAATTTTTTCTAGATCGACGAACGCGATCGCGGTTCAAGCATGGAAGCCGGCGTCTTTGGTAAGTAGCCAGCTTTTTGGAACGCTTTGATCTTTCTGCGAGAAAAATAACCAGTTTTTTTTGCCAGTCAGTGTCCGGAATTCGATGCTTTGCCTCTGGCGGTATGTGCGATTTTTTTGGTTGCTTTCTCCTTTACGAGGGATTCCATGGATGATTTATTTTCTCAGAGCCTCCCGCTATCGTTCTCGGAATGCCCGCGCTTTCTCCCACTATGGTATGGAGTTTTTCTTTAGTTTGATACTTTGAGGTATTTACCGAGGTGATTGTGCAGACACAGGGAAACGTTATACAGTGGAAAAAGAAAGAGGGTGACAAGGTACTCAATAGCAAATCTTTGCTACTGGTCAGTTCATGCTGTCCTTATACCACAGGTGTCCCCGGGAGATGTTCTGTGCGTGATAGAAACTGACAAGGCTACTGTCGATTTCGAGTCTGTGGAGGAAGGGTGCGTACGTGACCTGTTAAGAGTCTTACGTTCTTACAAACTCCATGCAGATTTCTAGCAAAGATCCTGGTTCCGGGGGGCACAAACAACGTTTCAGTTGGTCAGACAATCGGAGTTATGGTAGGCTTTTAAGTCTTTATAGCAGAGTCAACTGAGCACGTATATGCTTGCGTACTAGGTAGAGGACTCGTCTGATATCGGTAAAGTATCGAGCAGTGATTTTGCTGCTCCCCCGGCAGCCAAAAAGGAAGCACAGCCCTCATCGAAGCCATCGTCCACAGCACAGCAAGCCAACGTCAAGCCTCCCCCAGCATCGAACTTGCCGCCGCACATTGTTCTTGGGATGCCAGCATTGTCTCCAACTATGGTATGCACTATTCTACCGATTTCGAGGCAAAGAAACTAGTTTAATACTCGTGCAGACGCAAGGAAACATTGTGGAATGGAAAAAAAAGGAAAGAGACAAGGTAATACTTTAGCCTTCGTGTTTCATCCGGTCAGTCTTTAATAAACTACACAGGTCTCCGCGGGGGATGTTCTCTGTACAATAGAAACGGATAAAGCAACAGTGGATTTTGAGTCGGTGGAAGAAGGGTATGTCCATCGTTTCTACGCCTCTTCTTGTTTTCTTTACACTGCACTAAGAACTGTTGTTTATTTTCAGATATTTGGCTAAGATAGCATCTCCTTCAGGATCGAAGAATGTGCCGATTGGTCAAACTATCGGAGTCATGGTACGTGATTCCACTCCTTGTAGGTTCTTATTGTGTTTCTCCAGGTCGAGAATGAAGAAGATATTGCGAAAGTAGCTGCTGCTGATTTTAGTGGTCAGCCCCCTGCCACAAAGACCGAGGGAAAACCACAGGCAGATGCTTCTAGCAAGGTTTCCGTGATGTCCAAACCTCCAGCAGCTGCTGGCTCTAAGGCTTTGTCAAGAGTAGGCCCATCAGTAAGAAGGTTACTTGCTGAAAGCGGGTTGGATGCTTCATCCATAAATGGTACAGGTCCTCGGGGGGTGGTTTTGAAAGGTGATGTTTTGGCTGCCATTAAAGGTGGCACGAAACCTGGGAAACCTCCAAAGGATGCTAAGTCTCGCCCGTCACCTCCCACGTCTCTGGATTTTGAAGATATACCCACTAGTCAGATCAGAAGAGTAAGTTATTCTTGGTTTGCTTATTTCGTCACAGCTTTTCTCGTGACCATCTTACTGTAGATCATTGCGAAGAGGCTGATCGAGTCCAAGTTTGGTATTCCTCACTTCTACATATCTGCTGGTCAGTCACTTGTCTATGAAAACACTTTAAGATTGGAGCTTATTGTGTATGTGTATGTGCAGACGCGATTCTTGATTCGACATTGTTGTTAAGAAAGGAGATGAAAGGTCAGTTGTTCAGTGCGCCTTTGTGTTTGTGCTCATTCGTTTTCCTTTTACAGAGAAACATGGTGCTGCTGTTTCGGTTAATGATTTCGTGATACGAGCGACGGCTCTTGCGTTAAGATCCGTGCCCGAAGCAAATGGTAAGACGTGGTTCTTTTTCAAAGTCTTATGACTTCCGGGTGAAATGTTTTTCAGCTTTTTGGGATGAGAAGGCTGAAGAGATTGTTTTCCACAAAACAATAGATATCTCCATAGCAGTTGCTACTGATAAGGTACGAAAATATTATTTGGATCCAAGTTTTAACTCCGATTGTGTGCTGTGTTGCAGGGCTTGATTACTCCAATTGTAAAGAATGCGGATTTGAAGACTTTGTCTGCAATCTCGACGGAGGTAAGATCCTTTTACTCAACGTCACTAGTTTCTGAAATCTTCGTGCACTCAGGTGAAAGCTCTTGCCGAAAGAGCAAGAACTGGGAAGCTGAAACCTGAGGAATTCCAAGGAGGCACGTTCAGGTTGGCTATGTGGTATGAAATTTTTTGAGGGATGGCTAATGGTTTAAATCTTAACAGTATCTCGAATCTTGGAATGTTCCCCGTGGACAGATTCTGTGCTATTATCAATCCACCCCAGGTACGACTATAAGTTGCTATTGATCAACCATCAATTTATTGTTTAATTTCAGGCTTGCATTCTTGCTGTTGGCAAAGGCGAGAAAGTCGTTGTCTGGGAAGACTGTTCGGAAAGCGGAGGAAGGCCACGTACCGTGACCAAGATGGGCATGACTTTATCGGCAGACAACAGAGTTTTTGACACCACAATCGCTGGTAAGAGCACTCCGTTCTTTCTTCCTTCACGTCATAAATTACTCTTCCCTTCATTCAGGTCGGCTGCTAGAGGCTCTCTCAGCCAATTTGCAGGACCCGGAGAGGATGCTGCTGTAAAAATCCTCGTCAGGAAATTTTTGTTTTTGGATCACGACGGGGGTGATGGTGTAAATTCAATAAGGAACGTGGTGGCCGGGCTGCCGTGGACAATTGAGACACGCAATAAACGGCGGCCACCGCGATGCGTTCCACGTATTCTTTGACAAAGCAGCCATGGGGAAGGTTGAACGAAGATGGCCTTTTGGATATATATATTCACAGGAAAGGCAGAGAAGCACAGGGGTTACAGGACAGAGAATCAGCAGAGATGAAGCAGGCAGCAGTACTTCTGGTAGTTCTTCCCGTGATCTTGGTGCTCTCGCTGTCCAGCATGGTTCCATGGACTAATGCAGCGGGGAATGCCAGTATCTCTCCCGAGAGGAACAGGACTTGTGTGAAGTATGCGAGCGAAGTGGCCGGCTGCATCGATTTTTGCAGCTCTCCCGGGGTGGCTTGCTTCGTGAGCTGCTGCACACAGTACATGAACAATCCTCTCTCGGCGTCCTGCTTCTGCAACACCGGCTACTCCAGTGACAAGACCTCCAACTTCACTCGAGTCGCGAGAGAATGTAAGTCGGAGTTTTGTGGGACTGCCTAAGTTCGTTCTTCTCACTCGTCAAATAAAGCTTACAAACTTTGCAGAGCTTCAAACTCGTGTTCTTCTCTCTAGTTATGTACACTTCTCTTTTCTCTGGGAGGAGCTTTGCTGCGCTGCTAGACGGATTCTTGGCTCTCGTGAGCGACTGCTGCTCGGCTTAGCTTCTTTGTGGATGATGCTTTGCTCGAATCGCTTCCCTCGGGCTTTAAGTTGAGGAAAGTGTAGAAGGCCATGCCACTCAAAGCCATGGTCGCGCCGGAGAGGCTCTTGGATCCTGGATTGGAGTGGAAGAAAACGTAACCGCCGAGAAGTATAACGCACGTCTTAAACTGTCCGAGAACCACATGAGTCGTCGCGGAAGTGGCACTGTTTTCACGAGGAAAGAAAGATTTCACGTTTTTTTCCTGGGCTGGAGAAGAAAGAAAAGAAGATCATACCCGAGTGCTAGAGCTCCAGACCACTGAAGAAGAAATCCAAGAACAGCGGACGATAACACCGCGGCTGTGCTAAAGAAACTCCATTGGAACGAAAAAAATCCCGGTGGATCGAGCCACGGCATGAGGATGAGAAGCGTGAGGAGAGTTATCGGAGTGGTTCTCCACATAAGCCTGGAAAAAGAGAGAGTTTTAGTCTCCAGCTTGAAAGAGATGGTACGTTCAATCGTGTATTAGAATGGACTACCAATATCAGCGCCGGAGAGGGGGTGAAAAGGAGGCAGCAGCTTACGCAAGCGCCGTCCAGCCTTCTTGCTGTTGTAGATTCGACCAGAGGATCTTGTTGATCGCGCTGGGGATGATCCACGCTACTGCTACCAGAGCTCCGAACAAATGGAACTGTAAGTCTGTCACGGTGGCAATGGCCACTCCCACGGAAACAACAGCTAACGCTAGCACCTGAAAAGAAAAACATGTAAGAAACACACCAAAGTTGCTCAAATCAGTCACCTTTTGGATGGAAACTCTCTTTGCGAAGAGCATGAATTCGGACAATACAATCGTAGGTGTGACTGCGATCTTGGCCATTTGGTAGAATCCTACACTGCGATATCATCGAGAGAAAACGTGAAGTTAGAAACTAAGAAGCAAAGAAACAAAGAAGAAGAAACGTGATACCTGTTGTATTTCAGACTGACGTTCGCGAGTCCGTTGGAAAACGCCATGACAATACCGAGACCAAAGAGTGACGAGATTGGCGTTGCTTTGAGCGGAGGAGCGGCCGGGAGAAGCGAGCAGGCATTCAATATACACATGAAAATCCAGCTTACGGAGTAGTGCAAGAATGTGAGCGCTATGGGAAAGTTAAATCCAACTCTGCCAAGAACCTGAGAGTAGAACTCTGGATAAGTAGACGAAGGAAAGAAAAAGAGAACGAGCTCTACTCAACCGATTTGTTCATCAATATGATGGCCACCGCGACGAGGAAGTTGAAAGTTAGAGCGGCACTGGGGCCGCAGAAACGCTGCTGTTGTCTCTTGGCACCATCGGACGTGCGAAGATCGCTCAGCAGCGATGCGCGTAGATCATCCACCAAAGAAGCTGGCGAAGCTGGAAAAACCAAAAGAGAGAATTCACATCAGCTTTGAGAAACACAAAGAAGCCAAGAAAGAAGGAAGAAAAGGCTTAGAACATCTTTCCCAAGGAACCAAAAAAAAGAGAGAAGAAAAACTTGAGAAAATCAAAAGAGAGAATTCACATCACTCAGTGAAACGAAGAAGATTTGCAAGAAAACGCAAAGAAACCAAGAAGAAAACGCTTGGGTAAGAACAAGGATCCAAAAAAGTAAAGGCAAAAAGAGAGAAGAGAAAATCATGAGAGAAAATTCATGAGAAGAAACACAAGAAAAAAGGAAGAAAACGCTTAGAACATCTTGCCTAAAGAACAAGGAACCAACCAAAGAGAAGAAAAAGGAGAAAAGAGAGAACCGTGACTGTCTTTGCGCTTGAGAAGCTTCCGCGAGACAAAAAGGTTGAACATCTTGAGGAAGATCATGGCGCATCCACACCATTCAGCTCAAATCCGCGGCCCTAGAGCGCGGCCAGCGCGTCTCCTTCTGGGCATTTCTTTTGGCTTGAACGAACGGATCAATCAACGAATGCGAAGAGGATACCTGGAACTGGAGACCCACATTCGACGATAGCGGATTCTTTTCGTGAATCGCCCGCCCGCCCGCCTCGCCACTCCCGGACGAAGACGAAGAGCCCGTGACCAAAATTTAGGGTTCTTCGTTCACACTTAAAGGCAACAGTTAAGTCTTAACAGTAATTTTGTCCCTGGGAAAGAGTTTCTCTCGTTTCTTCGTCATGGTCCCATGAGCTTCGATCTATTCTCATTTCTCAGCCTGTAGAGCATCGCGAGCAGTGACGAGCACGCGTTCTTCAAAAAACTCCCTGCTGCCGCTGCAAAATCGCTGAGAATCGAGAGTGGAGTGAGTCAAGGACGAGCAAACCCGCTGAGAAAGCGAGGAGAACAAAAAAAAGGATACAGTGCCGAGCAAGGCGGCCTCCCGCCGTTGACGTAGTATATGTACAAGTAAGCGTCGTAGTGGTGGCCATTGATGTGGTAGAACTTGGAGAGGCGACGCAGGCACCGGAAGGTGTTCTTCTGGTAGAAGTTGATGGCTGCTCGGTTGTAGGCGATGACGTGCAAGTAGACTGCTCGGCAAGAGGAGATGCGGCGTGCGTACTCGATAACTTGCCACACCAACGCGGAAGCTGTATCAAAAAGAAAAGAAAGTGAAGAACAGCCAGAGATCATCCATACCAATTCCAAAGTTGCGGTATGGCTTGACGACTCCCAAAGTGAGGATGTAGAGCAAGTTACGGTCGGCTTTCAGGACGTCGTAGCCGAGGATATCTTCCCCCTGGAACTAGAACAAGAAGAAAGATCAAAAGAGAGAAAAGATGGAGAGTGTGGACGAACTTACTTCGGCCTCTGATGCTTTGATCATTCGAGCAGTGATAAAACCGACGAGCTGTTCTCCGCGCCCATCTGATCGGCCAGTGTCGACGGCAGCCCAAGCGACAACTCCTCTCCCATGAACGACGCTCATGAAAAACTCCAGTTCATATCTAGGAAGATCACAGCAAAAACGAAGAACTTAAGAACTTCAAACCAAGTAAGAAGAAATGCTAAGAAGAAGAAAACTCTATTTCATAGATCACAGCCACAAAGGAGAACTTTAGAGCATAAAACCAATTGAGTAAGAAGAAATGCTAAGAGAAGAGAGGAACAGTTCATATCTAGGAAGATCACAGCAAAAAAGAACTCGAGATCTTAAAACCAAGAAGAAGAAATGAGAGAAGAGAAGAAGGAAGAAGAAGAGGACGAGCTTCTCTTGCTTACTTGATTGGAAAAAGAGCTTCGTGGATCTCTTGCAAAATCTCCAAGTCGGATGGCTGCACGCAGCGGTACGCGATATTCGGGAAATGCGCCGCTCGTCCGAGAAGAACAGGAATCCCAGTCGCAGCTCCGAGGGAAAAATTCTGATCCTTCTGCGGGACGAATGCTCGATGCTGGACGCCCACATTCTGCCGCGATCACGCCCAATCACAAACCCTACATTGCTGGAGTGGAAAATCACACTCACCGATCGAGCGCTCTCCATTCCAGCTTGCTGCCATTCAAAATCCGCCGAGATGGACCGCGCGCCGCCGCTCCAGCCGCCGCCATAGCCTCCTCCTCCCACGGCCGATCGCCATTCTTCTCTGTTCTCTCTCTTTTAGCTATCTAGGCTAATAAAAGCGCTGGAAGTGTATCGAACTCGCGACCATTGCTCTCTAGTGGGTTTAGGGTTCGCGATGGACGCGTCGAGGAGCAAGGACAGCTTGCGCGCGGCCGGGAAGAAGCGGGTATGTTTCAGATCGGCGATCGGTCGATCCCTCGCATTGGATTTCTCTGAAATCCAGCTCTTGATTTGTCAGTGTTTTGTTCTAGCTGGAGGAATTTCGATTGAAGCGACAGCAGCAGCGAGTGGAATCGAAGAATGCGGACGCTGCTGTTGCCGCTACTGGCGAGGAGTCTGGATCGGCGATCAAGGATGAGAGCGGCACTGTCCAGGTAGAGTTAATCGAAAGGCAAGGCATGTTTCATGTGTGATCGTTTATTTTTTCGCAGAACGAGAACGAAGAACCCAACATTATCGACTCACAAAATCTGGTAGACTTTCTCTTTGTTCCTCTTGCGTATGTGATTCTTACTGAGAAAGTGATGACAGGATCGATTGGAGCCTGTACAAAAGGATTCTACCTCCATGGATTTACAAAGTCAGGTAGCTCAGGACTTTTGTTTTTCGGCCATTTCCAACACGGTTTATGTGGTAGGATGTATTGGAACACGGCAGATCGCATGAGATGTTGGAAAAGCTGCACGAAGATATACGGGTTGCAAAGCAGGAAAAGGAACAGGTTCTTGCCGAACGAGACAGTCTCTCGCTGAAAGTTGAGGAACTGGACACGCGGCTTCGGTCGGTTCTTTTGGATGAAGAGCAGAAGCTACATGCAATGGCGGTGCAGCTCGAGAGCTGTGTCTCGGAAAAAACGGGCCTGGATTCAGCTCTTGCATCGTCACGTCAGGAAGCTGAAGAAGCTATGCAGAGAACTGTCGCTGAGTTCGAGCGGCTAATCTCTCTCCTAGGAAGCGAGGCAGCCGACATAGAAGAAGTTCAGACTAGTTCGCTGTCGGACAGCGTCTTGGACAACGTCAGGATGATCAAAGCGGGGACAAAAGAGAAGGAGAGGGAACTACAGGACTTAAGAGTTCGAGTGGAAGAGCTAGAAGGGGAGAAAGGCGTGGTAGAATCAAGCCTGTCTGCTTCTGCGGAAGAACTTGCGAGATTGAAAACGCAGGTGGCTAGTGAACGTGAGGAGCACAGAGAGGTGATCGCAGCTAAAAATCTGGCCATTGAGGAGGACATGGTGAGACTTCGTAGTCATGAACAGGAGGTTCTCAGGGTAACAGGGGAAAGAGATTCTCTGTCGGCGGAGCTTGCAGCACTGTCTCAAAAAGTTGACGAGCTCGATGGTTGTCGATTTGAGATGCAAGATCTGGAAGCCAGCATCCAGCATCTGAGGCAGGAGCTAAACGATGCCGAGAAACGGGAAGGAGAAAGCCTTCATGAGCTTCAATCCGTTAAAGCTCAGCTCGATCAACTGAAGATAGACAATGAAACGAAGCTCGACCAACGTGACAAGGAGATCGGTCGACTAGGAGATGATAAAGCTCGTTTATTGGATCAACTGACGGTACTGGACAAGGAAGCAAGAGCTCGTCAGATGGAAATGGTAGCAGACTGCCAGGATTTGAAGCAGCAGCTGGAGAATGTTAGAAAGAGGGAAGAAGATGTCGTAGCCAAGCTTGAATCGTTGGAAAATCAGCTGCGACAGGAAAAACAACGTTTTGAGAACACGGAGGAGCAGGAAAAACTTAGTCGGGAAAAGGGAGATGTGCTAGCAGCGGAGAATTCTCGTCTTGTAGATCAGCTTACATCTCTATCGCAGGAGTTAAAACAACAGCTGGGGGATGCTAAAAAGAGGGAAGACGATCTCGTAGCCAAGCTTGAATCGTTGGAAAATCAGCTGCGACAGGAAAAACAACGTGTTGAGAGCACGGAGGAGCAGGAAAAACTTAGTCGGGAAAAGGGAGATGCGCTAGCAGCGGAGAATTCTCGTCTTGTATATCAGCTTACATCTCTATCGCAGGAGTTAAAACAGCAGCTGGAGGATGCTAAAAAGAGGGAAGAAGATCTCGTAGCCAAGCTTGAATCGTTGGAAAATCAGCTACAACAGGAAAAACAACGTGTTGAGAGCACGGAGGAGCAGGAAAAACTTAGTCGGGAAAAGGGAGATGCGCTAGCAGCGGAGAATTCTCGTCTTGTATATCAGCTTACATCTCTATCGCAGGAGTTAAAACAGCAGCTGGAGGATGCTAAAAAGAGGGAAGAAGATCTCGTAGCCAAGCTTGAATCGTTGGAAAATCAGCTACAACAGGAAAAACAACGTGTTGAGAGCACGGAGGAGCAGGAAAAAATTATTCGGGGAAAGGTTGATGCGCTAGCTGCGGAGAATTCTCGTCTCTTGGATCAGCTTACATCTCTGCAAAATCTCAAGGTTGGTGAAGCTGAACTTTGGACTACGCGCGTTACGTTGGAAGAATCACAGAAGGAGATGAAGGTAGAACTGGAAGCTTTGAAAGATCAGCTCCTGGCGCTTGAGAAGTCTTCAAGTAAAGAACTTACGGCCAAGTCTGACATGATAGAAGACCTGAGGAAACGTGTGGAGGACCTGCAAGACGAAAACTCAGGTTTAAAATCTTCATACGAAAACAGAAGCAGGTTTCTTCAAGAGCAGATGCGGAGTCTGGAACAACAACTTGACAAGTCCAGTGAGAAGGAAGCTCTTGGCAAGGACGTCTTGGAGTCTAGACTTCACATAGCATTTGGAAGGCTTGGACGGCTTGAGGACGGCTACCTGGACACTTTATGCACTTTGGATAGTCGGGTGACTTCTCACGAGGAAAAGTTCGTCCGCGTGCTAGAGGAGTTGTCTTCTTTGCATGAGACGTATGCCGAACGATTAGACGAGGGCAACTTGAAGCTACAGTCAGATTTTGGCTTGTTGGAGAAGAAGCTTGCGGATCAGACCGAGAACGTGAAAAGATTGGTGACGAATGTGATTGAAGACTCTGGCGAAAACACCTCCGTGGAGACTTGTGTTCTTGCACTGATCGACATGGTTGAGAAGAGTGAAGAGGAGCTACAAAGGCTCCGCTCACAGCAAATCGATCTCAACGAAGAACTTACTTCTTTGCGACTCGAACAGCAGTCGGACGTGGTGACAGCAAATCAGACTAAAGCGGAAGTCACTCGTTTGCTGGAACGAGAACAGAGTCTATTGGACGAGCTTTCTCAAGCCAATCTACTTGGTGAACAGCTGCGACTCCAACTAGAAACGTCCCAGGAAGAAGCTAAGAATAAGTTTGACGAGCTTTCGAAAGAATGTGGTGAATTGAGACGGCGAGTCGCCAATCTTGACGAGACACTTACTTCTGTGAAACTGGAGCGAGACTTCGCCGCTCAGTCGATGGCCAAACAAGAGGCGGAGATACTTGAGACAGTACGGGTCATGCGGGAGGATCTTGCTGCCGCGAACTTAGTTCGAGAGCACCTCCAGTTCCAGCTAGAGAAGTCCAAAGAAGTGGCTCTTAGGGCGGAAAAGGACGCACAGATTGCTGCAAGCAGCGCTAAGCGGCATACTGAGGAACGCGACGCGTTGAAGCAGACAGTGGCTGATCTGGAAGTTTCTTGTTCGGCATGCAAGCAGCAGCTAGCTGATTGCGAAAAGCAGCAAAAGTTGCTCATAACGTCTTGCGAGGAAAAGAACGCTTGCATACAGAAAATAGGGGACATCATTTCCACCACTTGGATCGTCCCGGCGGACTTCGAAAAACTTAACACTGCCGTAAAGGTGAACTTGTTCGCTGGCGAGTTCTTGCAGACTCGAGAACGCGCATCGGGTGCAGAGACAGAGCTGATGAAATCGAAAGAGAAGATTGCGCTCCTGAAGGAAGAGCTGAAAAGCCTAACGTTAGAGAAGGATGATGCACTTCAAACTTTGGAAACGTCAAGATCAGAATGCAGCAAGCTCGAGAGAATCCTTTCTCAAGAAAAAACGGACCGGCAGTCGATGGAAATGAAGGTTGGCGAATTTGAAGCGAAGCTGCATGGCTTGCGGGTGAGGCTGTCAAGCGTTTTGTTGGACGAGATGGCCACGAGCACTACTGCAGAAAGTGAGGAATTTACGGAACTCGATCACTGCGTCAGCACTCTCATTACTACGCTTGC
This sequence comes from Selaginella moellendorffii, assembly GCF_000143415.4. NCBI lineage: Eukaryota > Viridiplantae > Streptophyta > Lycopodiopsida > Selaginellales > Selaginellaceae > Selaginella > Selaginella moellendorffii. The sequence continues at coordinate 1,016,358 of NW_003314292.1, read as the reverse complement.
TGCCAGCGTTAAGACGAATGAGGAACTTCTACTGCAGCAAAAACTTTTGGAGGACTCGAAGTTGGAGCTGCAAGCTAAGCTTTCGAGCAGAACAGAGGAGATGAAGAACTTACAAGACCAAAAGAACCACGTAGCTCTCGAAGTGAAGCAGGTAAAAGAGGAGCTGGATTCTGCAATGGATCGTTTCCAGCGAGGGATGGCGGAATCAGAGCAAAGACTGGCAACAGTGAGAGAAAAGCTGGGCCTCGCGGTTAAGAAAGGGAAAGGCGTGGCTCAGCAGCGGGATGACTTAAAGCAGCTGCTAGCTCAGAAGTCGGAAGAACTTGAACGTTCGAACAAGCAGCTTAGTGCTTTGGAAACGTCTGTGAAAGAAAAGCTCTCGCAAGTGGAGAGCATCCAGAAGTCCTCGGTTGAAAAGCAGGAAGCCTTGAAAGCTACTATTCTAGGGATGGAGATTGAAGCATGCTCGAAGGAAGAGGAAATAAATTCCTGCAAGACTTTACTTCAAGAATCGTGTGGCAGAGAGAAGAAGTTGGCTGCGGAGTTAAACGTTCTGAGACGAAAATGTGCCGAAACACTTGAAGAGAAACAGCTGCTGGAGGAGTCTAAGAGACACGCATGGCTGGAGCTGGAACGGGAAGCCGCAAGACTAAAAGAGTTCGAGGCGAGTGAAACTCGTTTAACAGCCTCTTTGGTCACCATGGAAGAGAAAAACAACAGGCTTCAGAAAGAGCTGTCTTCTGCAACGGAAGATCTTACAAGAATCCTTTCTCTTCAATCGGAAATTTTTGAGAAGAAGTTGGCGACTTTGACAGATGTGGATATGTTGTTAGCATCACTTCAGCAGCTCCTTTGGCTTGACAAGGATACCAAGGTGTTTTCAAAGAAACCATCAAGCTGGGATGATCACGAAGACAAGGTACGAGCTAAGTCGTGTAATTGCTTTATGTGGTTATTTTCTTGATTCTTTTGCAGGTTCGTCTTTTTAAACCAGCTTCAATGAACACGTCAGAAAAGTTCAAGACAGGCTTCGAGCTCATGAAAGGTGCTCAAGATATTGAGCTTGCTGTTATTCTTGAGAGCGCGTCCATCATTAAGCAGCTTTTACATGAAATTCTAACGGAAATCGCATCTCGGAGGAAGGAAACGACAGAAGCTTTAGAGACAAATGAGCAGGATTTGCTTTCATATCAGCTGCAAATATCCTCCAAAGATCGAGGTACTTTTTAGTATTTCAGATAGCTCTCGTGCTTGTTAGTGACTGTTTTTGTTCCCAGAAATCGAGTCGCTGCGGCGTGAGAGTGACTTGAAATTCAAGCAGCTCGAAGAACTTACAGACCGAGTTGAAGAACTCGAGACTCTGATAGAGCAGAATCACTTGGCAATGGACAACATGGAAACGTCACGCAACAAGGCTGTTGGAAAGCTCACATTTACTGTGAACAAGTTCAAGGAACTGCAACAGCAGTGCGAAGCGATGCTTGCTGAGATTGAAAGACTTCAGATGAATCTGGACAGCCGCCAAGCTGAACATGCTGCTCTTAATCAGAAAGTCGAAATTCTTCAAAACGACTTGAAGCAGAGAACTGAAAACTCGATGCAGTTGGAAAGAAGTCTGAAAGCTTTGACTGCAAAGGCCGCTGTTGGACAACGAGGGGAGCAGCTACTATCCGAACCGAAAGCAATTGTTGATTTGCTAGATGCTCAAGTTCAACGGTTACTGCATGAAAACGAGAACCTTCAACTTAGCACCAAGACAAAGGATTCGGAGTTGCAAAAATTGAAAGACAAGTTTTTGCCGGTACCTTCCGTGAGCGAGATCGAGGAGCTGGTACGTACTCTGTCGCAGTTGAAATTTGTAAGCTGGATATTGATTATTGTTTGCAGGAACAACCAAAGCATATGACTGTACCGAGTGCTCCACATATACGAGCACAGAAGAAAATGGTCGTTGGAGACCAAGTTGCTATAGATATGGATGCCGGACAGACTATGGAAATTGAGGAGAAAGGTAACGAAGCTTTGAAAAGTCCTCATATCATATTTTTCTAACATCTAAAGGCATTTAGGAAACGCCTTTAAGTCTCTTGGAATGATACGGTTCCTTCCCAAAGCTAGCCATCACATTGGTGACCGGGTTGATGAATTAAGGTATGGAACAAATTGTCTAATATTTTTTTGCTGAGCTTTCCGCTTTCCTGGCAGTATTTCGGCTGGCAGACTTCTTATGAGGCAGCCTGTTGCCCGGTTGTCACTTATTGTATACTGGATCGCGATCCACGTTTGGATTGCAGCTGCGGTTACTATGGCGAAGATATAGTACGCTGTGCTGGATCCAGGTACTCAAAAGCGCTCCAGTTTCTTGTTTTACCAATCGTGATGTTTCAGTATGTTACGCAACTCTTGCTCAGGCGTTCCGCGTTACAGTCGGGCCGATCAAGGAGAACTAGCAAAGCACTTTCAGTCGTAAGTAAGATCGAAAGAACTTGCTTTTCTTTTTTCTTCGCACAGAAAGGCGGTCTGATTCGTCGTCATACTGGCTTTGCAGGAAGCAGCAAGTGGGAGAGGAAGATCTTGGCCATCGATGGAAATGGTCAGAGTTATGCTGGAAGCGGCGATAGCGAAGTGAGTGATCATGAGAAGAGCGCGGGGATGGCCAAAATGCAGTTCGTCAGTGGAGGTATAGTGTGTGTGTGGTGGTCGCTTTTGCTTGGCGTCTCTGACTGATTTTCTTAATGGCAGCGTGGTGCTGATGAGTTTATACTAGAGAGAGAGAGTGGGGCTGGGGGGAACGGACGGATTCAGAGCGATGCGAGAGAAGGCAAGTGAGGTGATGATTCGTGGCTATGCGGCTGATTTTTAAGTTTTACCTGCAGAAATGAGAGGAGCCACAAAAGGGCAGGCAGTAGCCATGATGGATGAAAGCTTAGCTAGCTGCGGTGTTGAAAGTCAGGTGAGGACAATATGGACAGGTCTTGGACGTACTTTGCAACTTACTACGGCCACAGCAGGGGTTCCGGGAGGGGGGATTTTTTTTCTCGCACGTCCGTTTTCCGTTCGAGCAGGGCAGGCTACTGCTTAAGCTACACAGGAAAGTCTGCTGGGTGGAAGAGCTCAAGGATCAAGCAGGGCCAGTTTTTCGGGATTCTTTTAAGTGATCTAAAGAGAAGGGGATGAGAAGCGACCAAATGGCTTTTAGCTACTTGGACTTCTGTCGGCAGGCAGGCACGCTAAGTAGCTCTTAGCTTACGGAACAAAGTGGCTCAAGTTACGATACGTGTTCACGTCACGTGCACCAACAGTGGAAACTCTTCACAGGTTTTTTAAGTCCAGGAGTTCGTCAACGGTCGTCTGCGGTCCTTGACTTCCGGGAGCTTGGATTTACTCAAGAGATCTTGGGGGGCACCTATGTAGATAGCTCAGATTGGCAGGCAGGGTAAGGCAAGGCCGAGGAAAAATATACTATACTTACAGACAAGGAGGAAGAACAGCGGAAGTAATAAAAAGGGGAGGAGAGAAGAACTAAAAACTTTGGGGGAGTGCTCAGAGAACTATACAACACGACCAGACAGTGTGGCTCAGGTTGCACTTTCTTTGCTTGCGAAACCCGGGTCTAAAGCCGACATGATTCAGGATGCTTTTCGCGTGCTCCATGGTTCCAGTTTGTTTGTTGCACAAAAGCAAGCCTGGTGATTTTTGGGGACGAGAGTTTATTCGGTTTGTGTCAGTGCAAGTGCAATGGGGTGGATTGAAAGTTAGAGCTCTCAGTTGCCATGATTGCGAAGCTACGTTACTTTACTTGCTCGTTGGACTCTTCATCTCCACAGAGAACAAGACGAAGCAAGCAATCGAGAACACCAGTTAATACTAAGTTGAGTTACGAGCTAGCTACTCGGCTCATCTCCACACTCCAACAAGAGGCAGGCAGGCAGGCAGGCAAGCAAGCATGAGAATTAGTGTAGAGCCAGGCAGCTACTTACAGGGCGAGGAGCACTTTTTTGCTTTTCTCACTTTTCTAGCTCTACACACGGGGGCTTTGCATCGGTGGTGGGGTTCTAAACAGGAAGTGAAGAGAAGAGGTCTCCTCCAAAGGCACACGCGACTCTCTGAATAAATATGAATGGCGAGCGGGGAAAAGAGCGAGAAGAACGTACCGGCAGCAAAAGAATATAGCTACGTGCACGCATCACGACCTTCAATCATATCCTGTCTTTCGAATCGACTACCACGACTAGTACAACACCTCCGCCTTCGTCTCCTCCAGTGTTATCTCGAGGTAAAGAAGAGCGCTCTCCTTTTCCTCGTTGTTTATTCTCTCTCGCTCGCTAAGCAAACTTTTGCGTTTCCGTAGGTGGCTCGAGCTCTCTTCCTTGGACACTTACTCAATGGAGCTTACGCCACCGGTTAAAAGCTCGACTCCTCTCGTAAGAGCATGCATTGCATTGCATGGCAGCAAACAAAGCGCACAGCAGCAATTGGAGCGCTCTACTTTGTGGAGTCAGAGGCCACAGTGCGAGCAGGAAAGAAAGAACGAAAGACGAGTAGTAGTGTAGCAGTCGCAGAGCTATGATAGCGAGGTCTTCTCCTCGCTCGAGCTAGGCCGGTCCGACTTGAGGTAGGCGCAAGATGCTAAGATTTCTCTCCATTCGTCTAACCATCTTTCTTTCTTTCTAGCTCTCGAGACCGACGAGCGACACATTACCAGAAGCTAAACTAGGAGGACGAACTGTGTTGTGCAACTTGGAGCAAGGGATAATTGTCGTCGTCGAAATGCTGCTACTTGTTGCTGTCTAGGACATGGCGGTGGAGGAGTAGAGCTTTGAATTTGGCTGCTGCTCTTACAGTTAAGTACTAAATGTGTTGCTTCTCGCTGACTGATTCTTTGTTCTTGGTGCTGGCACAGATTTATGGCTCGACAGACATCTTTTCTTCTCATCTCTCGCGAGATGAGAGATTGAGAGGAGAATAGAAAGAAACGATGAAGAGCTGGCTCTCGCCAAGTCGCAAATCTGATAGAAGATATCTCGCGCTGTGAAACTATGCTGTAAGTTTGACGTCGCCATCGCCATGAGAGCTTCCCTTTCAAATTTTCCCTACTGGATACGATGATGTGTCGCTGGCTATGGAGAATAAAGGAATGATTCTGCTCTCACGTACTATACTACTAGCGCTACTGGCGAGAGAGAGAGAGAGAGAGAGAGAGAGAGATTAAGCGCGTCTTTAAGTTTCTTCCTTCCATGGGATGGGCGAAAGGAAGGAGAAGAAGGAATCAATTCGTGATTCCACGTGCATAGTATGAAATATTCTATTCCTCCGCGCAACACATCTGGAGCATAATGGCCGCTCATTCAATTCAATTCCTCTCCATTGACAAGCACGAAAACGAGAAAGGAATTGGACGCTGGAATTGGAGCCCAAAACCAAGACAAGCCAAGAACAACCAACGGAGTTCTCCATAAACAGCAAAGAAAAACACCAACATTCTCGAATCTCTGTCGCTGCAATTCGGCTCCCTCCAGACGCTAGCGGGGAATTGAGCCACGACCCACGAGACCCAATGCATCGATCCACCGACCCATTGTCTCAAAATCCCAGCTCTGGATCTGGATCAGGTGGATTCCGCTGAAGAACAGCAGTATGTGGTCGACGTGGCGGCCAGATCCACTCCAAACAATCGCGTCGACGACGAGGAAGACGAGGAGAAGAGCTTGATGGCTTGCTGGTGTTGCTGGGAAGAAGATGTAGAGCCCGTGACATTGTCGTCCTCGTCCTCCTCTCGATCCACGTCCATCTCCTCGTCCTCTTCGTGATCTTCCTCCTTGTGGAAAAACTCGTACTTTTGCGGGGAGTGATCGTCATGATCTTGCTGGCTCGATGACAGCATCTGGAGAAGCGCGGGATCGGCAGGAGTCGAGACAGCGCCCGGATCATCCGATGGAGTTCTCGGCCGCTTCCTACAACTGATGTAGAAATTCTCGTGCCTGGACGATCCTCTCTCGAACGAGACGATGTCTCCGGCCTTGAGCTTGTTCTCCTTGACGAAGCGAATCCATCCTTTGGTGAAGACGTAGCTCTGGCTGCTGTTCCAGTACGAGTAGCGGAACCACCACACTTTGCCAGTGAAGGACTCCTGGAAGGAGAGGAAGCGTCCCTTCTTGCGGAGCGATGGATCCAGCGGGAAGCAGCGCTCGGCGTGCTGCTTGGGGATCACTAATCGGTTGAGCTTGCCTACATCGCTGGGAGTCACCACCTTGTAGAAGAGATGCTCGTATTGATACAGCGACGAGAAGTGGTGAGCTTGGTGATGAGCTCCTCCTTGGCCATATGTTCCTCCCGGCTTGATCAGGAGCTCCTCCTCGTGAGATGATTGATCGCGGTGGTAGCTCACGGTGGTGCTGCTCGTCGTGCTGCTGCTGCTGTTGTTGTGATAGATCGATTCGTCCGGAGGAGCGTAGTGGTGGTGGTGGTGATCGTAGACTTGGTGGTGGTGCTGGAAACCATGGTAGCTTTGGATCGTTTCCACGTTGCTGTGGAAACGCATTTGATTGTGCTCCATCTCCACTGCTGCTGCTGCTCCAAGCTGGTCGCAGTGATCGTCGTGGTGATCGGGAAAGATGTTGAGGAGCTGCTGTTGTGGCCGGCTGTGGACGAGCATAGTCTGCCAACCCGAGGAGGAATCGTTGTGCGCGGCCGTGGAAGCAGCGGCGGCGGCAGTGGAGGAGGAAGAAACGTATGAGTCGGCGGCGCAGCTCGGCAAGAACACTCTCAGGCGGCTGTGGTGATCATGCTCCTCCTCCTCCGAGTGATGACGCTGATACGAAAAAATCCTCTCGTGATCGCCTCCTGCTGCTGGAACATAACCAAAATCTCTTGAGAATTCCATCGAGGAGTGAGGAAGAAAACAATCCAAAGAGGAGAGCTTCTCTACCTAGGAAGGAAGTATACTGCTATGAGGCAGGGAAGCAGCAGTAGAGATGAAGCAACCAAAAGTTCTAGCACTAGACGAACTTGGTTTTCAAGCGTGAGTGGAATTCAGCTGGAGAGGTTCCAAACGTATACCACTCGGCCGGGTAATCATTCTACGAAATCTAGAAAAGAAAAAGCCAATCTTAATCCGAGAGGGAGAGAAGGAGAGAGCGAGTTTTCATGGTTGATCGTCGAAAGAATTGGCGGTATTCATCAGAAGAGGGCCACTTTCACTCCCTGGAAAAGCGAAAGAGAGATGGAAGACAAAGAAGAAGGCAACAAAGAAAAGGAGAGAAAGAGAAAGAGACGATGATTATATACACAGGCCCGTGTAGAAGGTCACTGTGAGTTTGAAACATTGCTACTCAGAGGAAGAAGAAGAAGAAGATCGAGAGAGAGAGAGAGAGGAGAGGTATAGCAAGCAAGAGCAGCGATAGAGAGAGTGAGGAGACCTCTTAGATTTTCTAGCGGAGAGGGACAGCATAGTATTGAGAGAAGCCAGGGGTATCTCTCTCAATCTCACTCACTCTCTCTCTCTCTCTCTCTCTCTCTCTCTCTCTCTCTCTCTCTCTCTCTCTCACTCACTCACTCACACACACACACTGATCCAAGCTCTGGGGCTTCCACTCATCGCAGGTTGATTAAGTCGAACCAAAGTTCCACTTAAAAAGCTTGCTGTTCTTGGAGAGAACTATAAGCCGACTGGAAGAACAGCGCTTACGGGAAGTTAGGAAAAAGCTGAGCACTCGGACAACATCCGCTCAGAGAAGGCATCTCCATGCAAGGAAAGCAATTGTTTTTTCGGAAAAGGATATTTTTGCAAAAGGAAAACTGGGAGAAGCTCTTCAGAGAGGTCTCAGGTTGTAAGTATCAGCTCAGAGATGGAAGAAGACCCCACATTTTCACATGGGACACCACCAAACAAGTGATTCTCAAGCGATCACGCACTCCAAACTCGTCCAAGTTTCCATCCAAAAAGAGGCTTTCAAAGCGCAGTCTGATCACAGGCAAAAGAGGCACAGCCAAGAGCAAACACATGGACACTCCAGACAGTACACCAAACAAATAGTTTTCCAAGGAGCTTTGTTTGTGTGAGTGAGTGACTGACTGACTGGGGGGACTTTGTTGGGAGGCTACTGCATAGGCACAAACCCAGGACTGCTAGATTTCTGGATTCGCATCCATTATCCCAGGCAGGAGCGATAGATCATAGATAGCTAGAACCAGGTGGTGGTGGTGGTGTGTTCTCTTCCAAGCTCTAAGCAGCTCTCTTATGGAAAGAAGAGTGTTAGAGCTCTCTCACTCTCTCTCTCTCTCTCTCTCTCCAGCTTAGAAGGAAGTTAGAGGAGCTCTAGGACAAGTACTCTGATTTCTTAGCTAGAGACGATCATGACGGGATAATATTAAAGCTCTCAAACCAGGCACTGCAAGCAAAGCGGGAGTTACATTCATGTGAAACGAGCAAACCTGGCTTAGCTCTCTAGAGAGGTAGGGGGAAGTACTGTGGTTAGCTTAAGACGATCATGGCGGGATATAATGCAACACTCAACCAGGAGAAAAGCTATGATCGATCAAGTGAAATCAAGCAAAAACAAACAAACAAGCGCGCACGCACGCACTACTTAAAGGTCATAACTTCACTTACTTGCCTCAAACGCCTCCCCTCCTGTTTTTCGAGTGTTTCAACTTGGTACGTAAGGAAAGTACTCGCAAAATCTTTGAACCCTCCTCCTGCAACGAAAAGAAAGGGCTTGAGTTAGAGAGATTTTACAAGAAAAGCTCAAGTTTTCGCAAAGATCATGCAAGAAAAGTTTGGAGTTTAGCTGAGGATAAGATCATCGGAAAAAGAAAAAACCAGACTGACCGTAGTGTATACGTTTTTGTCTTGTTAGACATCCAATCCATGTCCGCACCTGATACAGTGTCCGCCAGGCAGCCAGCCCCGTATTTATACCGTATCTGAGCAGCAAGGCAGAGTTTGAACAGCCGTGATAGGCGAGCAAGTACAGAGGCCATGAATGGGACGATCTGCCACACGAACAACTGAGTGAAATTATTCTCTCCATTTTATTTGTTTTCCTTCTGAAAAAGGAAGAATAACTCGCTTTTTCCTGCCTAGGAAAAGAAAAAAAACTCTTTTTTACCTCTTTCTTTGGAGGATTCTCGGAGGATCTGGCAACCGGAGTTAAAGCTAAACGCACTTCATGTGCCAAAATGATCCTTGTTGCTTGCCCCTGCCTGCATAGAGCATTCATTCCTCCAAGTAAGTACGTCCGAGGCATGGAAATCTTTTAAAGCACGGCCAGGACGGACCTTCCTGCGAATCCTCTCCTTGTTTCAACCATCAAGGATCAGTCGATCGAGAGAGCAACACGAGTACGTGGGAGACCGAGGAGGAGCCAAGGTTGAATCGGAATCATCACTCCCCAGAATGATGGTTTTGGAAAGCATACCAAGCTGGAAGAAGTGGAAAGTTATAAAAGTTTTGGGGAACTTGATGATGGATGAGAACTTGATGATACGAGAGACCTTGACTGAGGGAAGAAACTGCTTACCAGTGCGATATATTTGACTGCTACACTGCTGCTTCTGCCAAGACATCTCCATCGTATGAGTGGCCTGCTTAAATGTTTGAGGCAAGGAGAAAACAACCGAGTTCTTAAGTTTTGTCTGTGGTGTGCGTTGTGGTGGTGTGTGATGATACCTAGTTCGACAGAGAAGTTCATCAAGTGGTGAAAGCTCCAGCTCGCCCATTCCTCGAGTCGCAGTCGCACTACACACGAGAAACCAAGCAGTGAGAAAGATTTTTCTACAGTTTTTCTTTCCGAAGTAACTATAGCTTCCTTCCCAACGAGAAAACGAGTAAAAAAGAGATTTTGTAGGTGGACGAACGCGAACGAGACGAGAGACGAGGACGATGGCTCCATCCAAATGCCTCCAAACAGCCACCATCGCCCAAATGAAAATCCAAGCAACAAACCAGTTATACCACCGCAAGGAGTAGGCTTATCATTCAAGACGGAGTTTGACTCGTTTCGCTTGGCAGCGCCTAGGCTGTGGACGCCTACTGAAAACTACAACACACTCGCACACACGCAGATAGGTGGAGTGATTTCTCCAAGCTTAGTTTCGGTTTTTCTCTCTCGGTTCTTTTCGGCAGAAGCTGCTCGCTGATGATGAATGAAATGGACTCATCTCAACATCCCAACGACGAGAGCGAGAAAGCGTGGACCAAATCCGAGAAGTCTTTGACTGAGATGATCTAAGATGGATCCAGAGAAGAACTTCCAAAAAAAACCAGATTTATGCAAGCTCAAGCTCGTGAAATTGGATAAACACTCAAGGAACTAACTCAAGGCCATCGAACTCGCATGCATGCTTTGCAAAGGATCGAAGAAATCAAGCTGACTTAAGCCAAATCAAAACAAAACCCATGCATAAGCAGTGATCTCGATCGGCTTTCGCTATCACAAGTAGCACGAAGCCGGCGAGGGATTGATAATCCAGTGTGTAAGTAGCTATACTGTCGTAGCGTATAGCTTATAGGAGAGGTTTTACCTGGGGATATGGAACAGATTTGCTGTTCTTACTTCCAAAAGATACGAAAGAAAGAAGAAAAAAACACACAGAGAGAGAGAGAGAGAGCTAAACCCACCCAAGTATGCTTATAAGACACTACGCACCTTTTTATGAAGCTACTGCCACTCCAGATGTGTGAAAGCCACTCCTCTCTCCTCGCGCTCGCTTTGCTAATCCCGACGAGACTTAAAAGTAAATAAGCTAGCTTCCCATCGATCGATCGCCATCGTGCCTGCCTCCATTTGAGAAATTAAGACAACCCAATACGACCCAAATGGGCGAATCAATGTGGGCTTTTGTCCGTTTGGCGTGCCTCGCGTTGAGCTTCCCGCGCCCAAAAATGTCTTGCGCGGTGACAAGTTGACAAGAGACAAGAAGCATTTTTCGCAATGAATTCGCGCAGCAACAGCGGCAGCCTTCTCGCCCTTAAAATCCAGAGGGAATTGGACAAGGATCGGATGGAAATTGGTCGATCGAAGCCCTGATTGAATGGAATTGATCACACAAAACTCCACATTAATGCTTATCTTCCTCTGTTTTTGCTGTGATGAATCTTTCCCGTGGAAGAGCGAAATCCCCCGTTGACCTCACGCATTTGTTGCCAGAAAGCCCAGTCATGCATCTCTCGCCAGCGTAGAAAACAACGTATGGCATGATCGAGCGATAAGTATGGCCCCAAATTCACGCACAAAGCTCGCTCGTTTCTCCTCCAAACGGGACGGTCCGTGAGAGGCAAAGAACAAACAAGAAAAAGAAAGATTTTTAATCCCTGGCTGGGGGGCGCGATCGATTGAAATCCTCTGTACGCTGGGTGGTATATTTTAGAATTTAATCACACAGCACAGCCACAGCAGCCATCGCCAGGCAGGGAGCAAATCCATTAATGTGTATACAAACACAGCGCGCTTTAAAGCCTGTGAGAATGTAGCGTTATGAGCAACTGATAAGCTGAGCTCATTCATTCACTCACTCATCCATCCATTTCCATATATTCTTTCTCGCTTTTTAAATTTTCCTTCCGCAAAAAAAAAAACCATTTTTTTCCGCAGCTGACACCAGGAGAAAAATCCTTTCCACTTTTATTCAATGTTTTCTACAGACTGTAAAAAAAAGAGAGAGAAATTTAAGCGAGGAGACAACAAACAAACCAACATGAATGAATGAAGGAATACAAATACTATTTATTTGCAGTGCCTTACAAAGCAATACGTATTCAACGACGCAAATCACGTCTTCGTCCTCGTTCTTCTTCGCCTTCTTCCTCGCTTTTTTTTTTTTTTTTTTGGCTTTGCTTCGTTCATCATCATCAGTGCTGTGTGTTCTCGTGTTCTTAAGAGTGAGCGAAGCGAGCGAGCGTTCCTTTCATCTTCCAGTGCCTGTCTAACCGGCAATATAAAAGGCGATGGTGGATGGAGAGGAGGGAGGAGGGACAAGTACCAATGTGTTGGTGTGGGAGTAGCGGTGTCGTGCGTGTCGGCCAGTGCTCCCCTTGAGCGCTTCTTTTCCTACCTGGCTCCAAACTCAAAGCGTCATTCATTCATTCAAATGTGTCGCGCAAACTAGCAGCAAGATTACTTACGAGGAAGCTGTGCACACGAGAGAGAGAGTCTCGCTCCTCTTTTTCTGTTCTATCGTTCTTTTTCTCTCTTTGCTCTCTCTCCTCGAGAGAGAGAGAGATCTCGATCGATGCAGTGCTGCTGAGTCGTCCAGTCGTGTCGGCCGAGAGAGTCGCGAGAGAAAGGAGAGAAGCGCGCAATGGGCCTGTTTGCATTGAACTGGGGGTTAGCGTCTGCGAGAGAAGGAAAGAGGCAAAAGTGTGGAGGGATGGTGTTACCGGCGGCCCAGGATCACGAGCACGATGCTTGCCTGTATGATTCTTCCTCGCTCCAGCAGCAGCGCTCCTTTTATGGACTCCACCACTACCAGCAGCAGCTCCACCTCTCTCCTCCTCCTCCGGCTTACACTGTCCAGCAGCAACAGCAGCAGCTCTTTAGCAATCTCCAGGCTTTGAAAGAAAAGAGTCGTCAGGAAAGCTTACTCTCCAGGATGAGCTTCGCCAATGGTGGTGAGTTTCACTCGATCCAGCAGCAGCAGCAGCACGCCTCTAATTGGCATCACCACCAATCTGATAAGTTGAATCCATTAAAATCACCACAGCACACGTACCATGATCAAGAGAGATCTCCAGCAACCGGAGGAGGGGCAGCAGCTCACGAGCACCTCTTCTACAAAGTTGTCACTCCCAGCGATGTTGGAAAGCTCAACAGGTTGGTCATTCCCAAGCAGCACGCCGAGAGGTGGTTCCCGCTGGATCCCTGCCTGCGAAAGAAAGGCCGCCTCCTCTCCTTCCAGGACGTTGTAAGTCGAGAGTTGTGGTGGTTCCGCTACTCTTACTGGAGTAGCAGCCAGAGCTATGTCCTCACCAAGGGATGGATACGTTTCGTCAAGGATAAAGATCTCCAGGCTGGGGACATCATCTCCTTTGAGCGAGGCGCTCGTCACGAACTCTACATCAATTGTCGCAAGAGGCCGACTTCCGGTCGAGCGGCTTTCGCCCCGCTTCCCGGGGACGAAGCTTTCGATCAGCAGCACGAGCACCAGCAGCAGCAGCACTTGTCCTCGCATTTTCCGGTCTCGCCTGCAACACCAGCACCAGCGACTGCAGTCAATGCGAGCAGCAGATCGAATGAAATGCTCACCCTTTCGTCGCATCACTCGTCTTCTGATGAGGACGACGAAGAGGAAGCGGCTGTCTCGGGAGGGACACGGCTCTTCGGAGTGGACCTCAGAGCCAACCCGATTCACAAGCTCGTACTTTAAAACTTCTTTAAAGAGGTCTGGCAGATAGTTCGTAGTTCCAGTTTTGTTAACACAGCAAGGAAGGAGCTCACTGTAGGCACTGCAGGGAGGAAAGTTCAAAGTTCATAAGAGTTTCATGGTTTCTCGCTTGGAGTTCTTTCTCGTTTTCTTTTCCCCAGTTCATTCGTCGCTACAGTTGAGCACTCGCAGCTGCCTCTGCAGGTGTACAACCTGGAGAAGGAGAGAAAATTAGCCCCAAAGATCTAGGAAGCCATTCCGCTACCTCCAGTTGAAGCAAATCTGGAAGCTTGTCTGTTGCACCCAAGTTGACAAACTCCAATCTCACTTCCGAATTGGGGATCTCTGACCACGTCTCGCTGGGCTGCGCGAGCAGGAGTACAGTCACAACATCGACGGGCGTCGGGTGTAATTCGCACGAACCAGTTGGGACTATCACTTGCACGTTGCCATCCTTGACCCCGCCATCGCCGATAAGAACGCCAGCACCCTGGCCGTCGGTGGTCCTTGTCATTCTCTTGCAGCTCACGCAGCTCGCACAGCTCTTGGATTTATGCAGTCCGCCACACAGCAGGCTCTTTCCTTGGCACGATGCCTCGCCAACTTCGTCTGTGAGACTCTTTTCAGACAGTGCGCACGGGCACGAAGGGGTCGACTTGAGCCATCCAGCCAGCCGCTTGTACATATCTGTGCTCCGTAGCTGATTTAGTACGTTTGTCTGCAAGACAGGAGAAAAAGAAACGTTGCAGATGATCAGTTTTGCTGTCAAATGAACCGACCTTAAGAGTCAATCGCTGCATTTCATCGTTGTCCAGTTTGCCAGATTCATCGTTCGATCTCCTCACCTCCACTATCCATTTCACAAACCCGGTTACCTTACCCGGAAAGGTTTCCAGAATAGCGGAGAAGACATCCTCGACGCTTGTCATCTTTCCATTGCGCACAACTACACGGAGTTCCTGGCTGAGAAATCTAGAAACATCCCTCCAGTTCTCGACTTTGCAAGACTGCAAGAGAGTAACAAGTTTTACGCGATTCTTGATCGGCAAATGAATTTAATGTTCACTCACCGAAGTAAACAAGAGTGAAGGTGGTTCGCTTCGCTTTGTAACAACCATGAACCTGCAGGATGAAGTTGTGCATGAGAGGAGAAAAAATAAGCAATACTCGTCTTACCCTCTCGATTTTCCAGTTGATACGTCCACGGTGTTTACAGCGTCCCACAGCACGTTCAATGGCACCCAGTGTGGAGGATATTTGAATCTTGCCACGTCCAGAATCAAAGCCATGTCTCTTCGCTCGTGGTAGCCACCGATCGGTGAGAAATGTCCAGTGCCAGTCTCAAAGAAAAAAAAGTTCCAGTCAATTCTAAGCTGTTTTAACTGTTGCAACGAAGACCGCAAACAAAGTACCTGCTTCAAAAGCTGCCGATTGTATGATGCAATCAAGTGCTCGTCCTCCGACGAGCAACATTTCTTCACAACGCTGCGGAAATCTTCCAGTGAGCTCTCGCTGGCTCGAACTGCTTCCACTCTTGCACCAGAACACTCACCCAAGCACGTAACTTTGGCAAAAGAGATTCCATCAGTCTTCACTTTCTCCAGCGGCTCGCAGCAATCCAGCATCGATTCATCAAACCATCTCCACGGTCCTGCAAAGAAAGCTTGTAAGGTGGAAGAAAGAAAAATATCTATGGAGGTGGCAAAGAAAGAAAGAACAAACTGTGTACCTTTCCATTTTCTTCCTGGATCGATGGACAGCGAGTTGAGCACCATGGACAAAGAGGCAAGGCCACAAAACGCCGGCTCAGCCTGCGTCTGGAAATGCGCGATCAACTTGAAGAATCCCTCCATGGTTCCATCCTCGAGAGCCTCGCGAAATATTTCCTACGCGAGAGATACGCATCGATCGCGACCAAACGCTGATCACGGCGCCTTACCTTGCCCTCGCGACAGGTGAAATCGATGCCCGGAAGAGGAAGAACGCGGCGGTAGAGCCCCGCCACTGCCGCCATCGCCGCCCTAGGAGCTCTAGGGTTTATGGGGTCAATGTAGTGATGAGCGCACGTAGCGCAGCATTTACCAGGTATCATACCCCCGAGATTGGATGCCTAAGAGCGCCGTCTTACTCCCAGCAGTGAAACAAGAAGTTTTTGACCTTTAAACCTTTCTAGGGTTCTCTCGATTGTGGAGAACTTCCTTTCCAACACCAAATGCCTTGACTGGGGATTTGGAAAGAAGAAACCACATTTTGGAAGTGGAGGCATTTGCGGTCCTAAAGGAGCAAATCTATGCCTTGGGGTCGAGAATGAGTCATGGAAGGAGTAGATGAATCGCAAAATGCCCATGATTCTATCTTCTTGCTGTCTTTTAAGTGTTTTGGACGTTTGTTTGTTTACTTGACTTCACTGCTTTTTAAGGTCTTTTAAGTGATAGATTTTATTGGTTTCATCTTTGTGCAAAATTATTTTAACGTTATGATTTAGTTAACGTTTTCTTGTTCTTGAATGTGAATGTGCAAGTATACGGGATTTGAACCTGCGCCCTCGTGAGAGGAGCAGAACTTGAGTCTGCCGCCTTAGACCGCT
The DNA here is from genome assembly GCF_000143415.4 of Selaginella moellendorffii. NCBI lineage: Eukaryota > Viridiplantae > Streptophyta > Lycopodiopsida > Selaginellales > Selaginellaceae > Selaginella > Selaginella moellendorffii. Next base: position 1,000,409 of record NW_003314292.1, on the reverse strand, counting down.
CAGCCATACTGACATTACATGTTTATACTATTAGATTTCGATGGCAATGGGTGAATGCATTAAGCATTCAACCACTTGGCAATGCATGCTGGAATGTAACATAATATATAAGGCTTGCAAGGTCTAGAGATTATTCAGCAAGAGTTGATTGAGCTCCATTAATCACCTACTACGACAATGAAGACTGTTTTGGTGTTGTTTCTAGTTTTTGCCTTTGCCACTTTCCAGATAGCTGTGTCTTCTTCTTCTTCTTTGGGTAGAAGGGAGCTCTTGTCTTTGGACAATGGTATTGCTGATCAAGACTCATCAGTGGAACCAGCATCCAGTTCTCTAATGCATCCTCCTGAGATGGATGATCATGATCATGAAGATGGAGGTCCTCCAGTCCATGGGTCTGACAAGCACAGGAGGAGCAACAACAATAACAACAAAACATCAACATCAATATCAACATCTGCAGAAAGAAGTCTATGAATCATGAAGATTCAAAGCACAAGGACAAGGACGACGAGAAAAAAGGGTTCCATTTTTAGTTTAGAGCCTCTCCATCATTTGTAGATCAATAAAACCAGTATGTTAGAAATTCTTGTTTGTTTTAGATGAAGCCTGATTGTTCTTCTGAGTCTTTGTGTTTTGGTGCTTTTTCTTCATGGCGTGAATGGTGTGGCTGGAACTTTCAAACTCAAGCACAGGTTCTCTGAGTTGCAGGGATCAAGCAAGCAAACTGGAAAGAGAGGCCTTGGCATGAGCAAGGAGCATATGCAACATCTTCTCGAGCACAATGCCAAACGAGCCCAAGGAATAAATTTAGGCTATATTTATCAATTTTTTCCACTGAAGCAATGAGATCTCCATCTTTATCTATGTTTAAAGTGCATACGTCTCTGATTTCACTTCCATGATTCTTTAAGAATATCTGCCAGCTTGTATCGGTCTCAAATATGTTGTCATTGTTTGTATTAGAGCACAGTTTGAACATGAATTCAGATGTTTCATCGAACACACAGATAATGTTTTGATTGTTGTAGTGGAAACAGTCTTCCATAGTTTTTCTTGTCAATTCGTTTGGAAACTACTAGTGGATTTCAAATACTTTTTCTACAAATTATAGTATACAACATGCATACATACTACAACTAAATGCCTTTGCAGAAGTGGAAAGGATGAAGGGTGAATAATCCCCCCAATCTACCTAGAGATGTAGTTTTCAAAATTGTAGGGAGAAATGGCTATTATAGCACAGTTTTTTCATGTATGTCTAATGAATTTTACATGGAATTTCAAAGTGATAGAAATTGGCAATTGCATTGTGAGTGGGATTTTTCTGTCTTCAAGTGTATAGATTACAAAGGTAGACATTGCAGAACATACAAGGTTTATATTTTCACTGGTTTGTTTAAAACAAATGTCAAATTTTGCTACAAGAAACTTACAAGAGTTGGTTCATGGTGTTCAAATGCTACAATTATAATATTACCTCTATAATCAGAAAGCTATGCCTTAAAATACAAAGCTTCCTTAGATTTAAAGGTTTTGAGTACATGTCAACTAAGGGTTTACCAAATAACGTCATAAATGAAGTAGAGGCAATTTTGAATGTCAACCTTCCAAATTCTTTAAGATGTCTACTGCTTCAGCCTAAAAATTGTATCATCAATGGTCTACGGCATCAAGAATACAAAGGTTTTATTGGTACTTATTGGACCTACAATACATTTATATGCTCGAAATTACTTTCACTCCAAGAGATTTGCTCATTCACCATAGACTTGAGATTATCTGTGCCTTGTTTCCCTGCTAACTTGGTATCATTTGGTTGCTCATTGGATGCATCGAAAATTTACTTTATAAATGTTCATTCAAGTAATGTAGACTGAACATTAAAGAAGACTCATTAGTAAATGGTTGAACATGTGATATTTTCATAACTTTAAAACATTTCAAACTCAAACTCTGAAGTTATGTTGTGTACACCTATATCTGTTCGTGGTGAGATGTCACTCATTTGCTGGCTTGCAAAGCTTTAATCTAATCTTCATACTGGAAAATCTCGTTTAGTTCAAAACCCCATTAAAACTATATTTCAAGGTGGTTTGGTAGCAAATAGACTATATCATGTAAGACTTTACCAATTTGTTCTTTGCTAATACATTGTGTCTATTTCCTTTAGCATGGTTGTGTACTAATACTGGAGTTGACATCTTTTGCCAGTGATGAATTGATATGCCCCATCATACAAAAGCTACAATTGAATTTATAGTAAGTCATTTAAAGCATTTTGACAGGCACTATAAGGAGAAGTTGCCATTTTTATTGAAGCTCATTAATAATCAAGCACAAAAAGAAGCTATAATGAAGAAGAAAGAAGAGTAGTTCTATATGTATGGATTTTTTATGGATTGAGATTAATAAATTAAAGTCATTAAAATATCTTATTGCTTCAGCATAGTGATAATAATTTATAGTGGCTAATCTCATTAATAAGTATTATACCACTTCTCTCGAGTGCTGTTTCTTTCACTTTTTTGACACTTGTTTTCATCATTTGAGATTGTAGTTCTTACTTTACGGAAAGACAACTGGAAAATCATAGCCAAACTCTGAAAAATATTGTTGATACTGGGTGAAGTACACGGGATGTCAGTCTTGCTTATCTGCAAGGGATGTCATAATACCTATGATGACTTCACATTTCTAAAGCTCTAATCTGTTTGCTCCTTTTATAAGTTTTCCTGACCCAAGTGCTTCATCAACCATGTTGCAGTCGGATCCTCTATGCACTTTTGATTTTGGAGTCCGAATAGGATGCCAGCAAAATACTTGTCACTACTCTCAGCGATACATAGACAAAAGCTTTTCTGATGGTGGTATGCTGAGGGATGGCTAACATTATGTTGTTATGGACAACGAAAAACCTCAGAAATTTTCAAGTTTTTCTTGTTCTCAGTCTCCTTTCATAAATATCATATATTTAGAAGTTTTGCATGCTTTATTCATAGAATATTAATAATAAATTAAAATAACTTGAAAATATTAATCTAATCATAGCTTAATTAAATAAAAAATTCAAAATATAAGAAAAAAAATCTAAACTATAAAATATAGAAGTAACCCAAAAATGCAGCAAATTTTGAGAAAATAAATTCTAATACAAAAATTTCAACAAAAAGGTTCAATAATTTCAATTTGACAAAAATTATATTATATTATAATATTAGTATTGTAATATTATATTCAATAAAAGAAGCTATATAGACCTACCTCTGATAATATGTTGAAAACTATAAACACAAAAGGGATGTTATTTAAATGAATTACTTTCTTTTACTCAACAAATATAGCTCTAATACCAATTTGTTTAACATCTTTATTAACTCAAATGTTCTTTCTATTGAGTTTTCACATAGCAATGATAGTTATAGCATAATAGAGTTCACCACCTCCAGTTAGTGGTTTTTCAAATAAATTAATATATATTAAACTTTTCTATTATTTTCATGAAATTTAGCTCTTTTTTTCCTTTAATTTTTATGGTATTAGAGGCATAGGTTCAATCATGGCTTATTCTCTTGTAAAATTTATTCTTGAGCCATAAAATAGCATTGGTTTTTATGAGTGGTAAATTATAACATAGCTATATTTTATGGAAAAGAATATCTAAAGTGTTACTGATGACATATATATTACTCAAGAATTTTTTTAATATATCTTATTAATGAATAGAAGTAGCAAATTTTCATAGCATTAGGAATCATTAGACAAAAACTTAATAAACTCTATCATAGTTATTTAAATTTATCTCATAGTTTCAAATTCAATTAGGACAATCTTAGTAACAAGCTTGACAAGAATTGGAATATTTTATCTTGAACGTTAATTTTTCCTTCATATAAGTTTCTAGCTTTTCATATGTCTTTTCTTGGCTTGAATGTTGCTTCTTTCATTCTTACAACATTCTCTATATAGATTTTTACTAACTCACTTAACTTCATTTATTTGTTATTTCTTGCTAGATATATAAATTCCCTCTTATGCTATATCTTAAGAATCCTTACATCCAAAAAATTATTTTTCTTTTTCTTACAATAACTTCATCATCAAATTGATCATTTAAGATCTTCATTTTCATATTTTTTTTGTATATTCATGGCCATTTTAAGCTTCTTTACAAATCTAATATTGTAATATACATGGTTTTCACCCTTTACTTTATGGTGGTTTACCATAGAATGACCATAGAGTGGAACTTTAACCCTCTATATGCCACATGCCATATGTCCATGGACAGCAAAGTGAAACCCAAGTTTCAGAGCCTTGGGATGCTAAACAAAAGGATGGAGCCAAACTCCCAAGTATAGAGCCTAAGAACAAAGGAAGCAAAGAATGGAATTACTTCTGAGTGTACAGCTCAAGGAGCAAAAGGAAAGGACTTGCCAATAGCTAACTATGAGACATAAATTCTAGAGTCCCAAAAGTGGAGCCAAAAGGGTGCCACGTGGTGGTGTTTTTTGTTTCAAAGGCTGTGAAATGAACCCCTAATGCTACTTTTTTCGCTTTCTGGAAGAACGCATTGGTGATTAGCTGGAATTTTCTAGACTGGAAAACTTACTTCTTCTACTTTTGTGTTCTCGTCTTTGGCAGCTGGTACTTTAGTCATCCCTTGCGTCAATTTTTTCAGTGTTACAAACAGATGTGTGCATTGTAGGAACTTCGATGGCAGTGATGAGCAGAGAATACTGCCTTGTGATCTTCTCTCCCCACCAGCGAGCAGTGGCAGCGCTGCCTCTGCGTCAACTGGATTGTTGAGCTGCTCACCATTGTCTCCAACATCTGTCAAGAAGAGAAGAACACAAGATCTTGTATTTATTGGCCACTCGCTGAAAGAACAACCGTCTCAAGCGACGCAGGTACGTGGTGTCATGTGTTCCTCTGTTTGTTTTTTTCTAAGAGAGAAGTGCTGGTTGAAGAGCTCTGGTCTTTCAGGCGCAAGTGAACGCTTTAAGAGCACAGCCTACTTTCCTCCATGACGAGACTATAGAGGCCATCACTGCTGTCTTCTGAAGTATTGAAACTTAAGAGCTTTTGTCCCGGCGTAAGTGCTCGTTGCAACAGCACAGTATCAGAAGGTTCGTTGCTGCTTTGCCAGATGACATTGCTCAAGCTTTCATCCAGGAGCATTATGGTTGCGTGATTGGAAAGGCAGAGCCACCGGACGCCTCTGTTTGCAGTTTTCGTGGACCATACAACATCACCGTCTTCTTCGACTTTAAGCTCTCCATCTGTGGTAAATTGTAGAGTGGCATTCTCACCTACAAGCCTCGTCTGTCGGGCCTTCCACAGGATGACCGGTTTCGTGAGCTCCCAGCTAGTTGGATTGCAGATGGCAACGAGGGCCAGGAAAGACGATCTTGGTGTGTCAGCTTTATAACTCAGCATCCACACCTTGTAACTAATATTCTGGCTGATCTCTGTGTCGCTATAGTTGGACCATAAACCAGCGTAGCGGCCACTCAAGCCGTGTGGATCAAGCAGAAACAAGAAGGAATCATTTATTTTGCTGGTGAAATTCCTGTAGTATTGTTCTGCTTGAGCAAAACGCAGGATGAAGATCGACGAGACAATGAAGCACAACTTTCCTTTGCTAGCCATTATTTTTCGGCCTCTCAAGTGCTGAATTATTTGAACTCCCAGTGAGCTGTGTCACGCTCTTTGGACAAGACTTTGCAAGTACATATGGACTACGCCAGGTTCACTTCTTTGACTGACTTTATTTAAGTTCGGCAAGTGTTGCAAGCAGGTTGGAGGAGTTCCCAATGTCTTGGAAGTTCGTAACGCTGTTCATCCTTGAGATTTTAGTCGCAGTAGAAGCGGATGAGGTCTGTCTGCAACTGTCACCGTCCCCGGAGCTGGAAAAGTTCGTCGACGTTCTTCCAACGCCACCGAAGATATACTTGAGCCCACGCTACAGAGTTACCATTGGAGCTTACAAAATCACCCAGGTATGCGTTCTTTCTCCACTTGATTTTCCAAGACTCGTTTTTTTTTGTTGACACAGAAACTGCACAGAGACTTGCCACCAACAACACTGTATGCATTCGGCACGAGCGAGTATACAGCTTCTTTTCCGGGTCCAACTTTGATAGCCCAAAAGAGAGAAACATCCTTTGTCCGATGGGAAAATCACAATCCAGATCGTGAACACTTTCTTCCAGTCGACTATACGATCCTAGGGGCGGGTCCGCACTACGGCTACATTCCCGTGGTCCCTCATCTCCATGGACAAGAGGGCTTGAGCTGGTCCGATGGGCATCCAGAAGCCTGGTTTACATCAGTTGGCGAGCGGGGCCCAGGTTACGTGACGCAAAACTACGTCTATCCGAACTTTCAGCGCCACTCGCTCCTGTGGTATCACGACCACACTTACGGCATGACCTGGCTCAACATGGCTGCTGGCTTGGTCGGACTTTACGTGATAGAGTCGCCGTGGGAAGATCCATCCTGGGTCCCGAGAAACTACGTGCTTCTGGTGATCCAAGACAAGCAGTTCTTCAGCAACAGCTCCATAAATTATCCCAGTGTTGGGAGCAATCCGGCAGTTCATCCGCAGTGGTGTCCGGACTACTTTGGTGATACCATTCCGGTGAAGGGGAAGGTGTGGCCTTAGATCGAAGTCTGGCCGGTGGTCGTGAGGTTCCGGGTGATGCTTGCGGCAAACTCGAGATTCTTCATCCTCAACTTGAATGACACGAGCTTGAGCTTCATCAAGATTGGCACGGACGGGGGATACCTGGCAACTCTGATACGGCAGAAGAAGCTCAGCCTCTCTCCTTCCGAACGAGTTGACATTCTTATCGACTTTCGCGGAGTGAAGCCCGGGGAGAGAGTTCTCTTGTACAACAACGCGCCGGCTCCATTCCCGACCGAGTAAGAAGTTCTCCTGTTCAAAGTAATCAACTGGCAGACCAACGCTACCATCGACGAAGACGCCAATGAGATCCCGCAAGCACTCACTCCAAGCGAGCTGGCCGAGTTGGCGACGCTATCGATCATCAAAGCCACGGCCGGAGTAGATCTCTCGTACGTCGACTGGGCGTCAACTTACAACCGCCTTTCGTTCACCGTGTAAGCCTCGACTCTGGAAACACGCTCACGGGACTCTTTCTCCAGGACAGGCTCTCTTTCACGCGTCCGGCCACCGAGCAAGTCCTGCTCTACACGAACGAGGTGTGGTGCATGATCAACACCATGACAGCATCCCACCCGATCCACATCCATCTCATCAACTTTCTCGTGCTCGAGCAGCAGGGATTCGACACCGGGCGATTCGCTGCCGGGTCGTGCTCGTTCGAATACGACTACCCGGACTCGAGGAGCTGCTACACGGGCGAGGCACAGGGACCCGACGTGGATCAAGTCGGGTAGAAGGACACGGCCGTCATCCAGCCCACCACCGTCACCCGGTTCTTCCTGGCGTTCAAGCCCAGCATCTCGTACAGGTTCCCGCTGGATCCAACGACGTTTCCACACTTTGTGTGGCACTGTCACATTCTCGAGCACGAGAATAACGAGATGATGAGGCCGCTGGTGGTGTCCAGCACGAATGCTCTCTACACCAACAAGTCCTTCCCTCGTGACTTTCCCAGGGACGAAAGCTACAACGTATGGCTTGCCACCGGGAACTCGATCCATCCACACGACAGGTGCTCACACTCTTGGCATTGTTTTTTTTCATCACTGGAATCCTTCTCTTACTTTTGCAGGAAACACGGGTACGTAAAGCTCGTCACCAACGAGTCCATCCATCTTTACTAAAACTGCACGCAACAATAAGGTGTTCTGTTCACAATTCCATTCCATCCATCTACAACGCTTTCTCCTAGCAGTATGTGGGTTGGTTTGATGCTCAGCTTTGCTTCGCATGGTGTAGCAACTACCACTATAGAAGGAAGAAAAACATTAGCGTCTCTAGGATCAAAACCATAGCTTCTCAATTATTTTGTCCACTTCTACCTCATATCCTGAGGAAACAAATCCGGGCAGAGCTCGTCACTCAAAATACGACGTCGCTCTCGTCTGTCCTCGCAACCCCGTTCTCTCAGAGTAAAACGCCAGTGCCAAGCTCAGCACGTCATCCTCCTCCTTGTAATGCCGCAGTAGCAATGGCGACTCATACCCTTGGTAGTCAGTGTCCTCCGTGAAAGTGGTAGCCTCGCCTTTGAAACACGAAATGTCATAGTCAATGATCTTCAGCACCCACCATGTTGTCTAGCTTGAGATCCCGATGGAGCACACCTTCTCGTGAAGGTGCCGGAGTCTGGCATATGCTTGGTTCCACATCTCCTCCATGGAGACTGCTTCCCGGACATGAGCCTCACCGAATAGCTTCCCGTAACTCTCCATTTCCAGATAGCTGAAGAGACCTTCACAACTTCCCACGTCCACCTCTCCTGAGCTGCACAGCCTCCGCAGGTTGACATGGCCATCCGTTGCGAGATGACACGCTTCTCTACACTGGCTAGAGGCGCAACCACACCTTGAACACCGTGTTCCACAGCAGCACCAGCGACTTGCGACCAATAGGCAATAGTCTTCAACTCAAACAGCACGAGTTCTGCGCCTTCCAACGTGATAGCCGGATGAGGCAGCTTGAACAGCCACTAGATGTGCTCTACCACCGTAGCAAAACCGCGGCTCGGTTTCGAGGGAAGAACATCTGCCAGCGTCAAGTCATGAGAAGAAAATCTGGATCTGAGGCTTCTGGCACTGATGGCAACTTAGGAGTCACTTGTAACCTCCCGCTAGCTAGCTCATATGTAGAACCAGCTCTGAGCTCCCCATTGACGAATCCTTGCATGTCTAGCATGGACACATACCACTGGCATTGTTTCTCGTAATGCAGCCCGTGCTGGCCATACGATGCGCCTACAGGACGCCAGGATAGTAGAGGTCCTCGCGAATCATGCCTCCCTTCCCCTTCTTCTCTTTCTTGCTGAGCTTGGCGCTCTTGAGATCGGCGAGGCTGACTTGTCCTCCAGCATCTAGCAGCAGGAACAGCCATCGCAGAGCCACCAGGATGGGATCAGCGGTGCCAAGGATTCGATTCGCTTCATAGACGGGTTGACACTTCGGAAATTTGGTGATCGTGGATCTTGTGGGCAGAGTGACAAACACTGGAGAGAAATTCATTGCGCTCAAGAAAGATAGTGTCCAGCGGCCTCTTTCTACTAAGGATACAAAGCACTAGCACTTACCGGTGTAGTATTTTCTTCCTGAGAAGAGCAGCCCGCATTTGATAAGAACGAATTGACTCCAGTATCCCCACTTTAAAACATTAAAGTAAAAGTTTTATTATTATTATTGTATGTAGTTAAAAATGCCATAGTAAAGTATATATATCCACAATCTTATAGAATTCTAGTATATTTGCATATCTATCTTCCTCCAGTGAATGTTTCCATAGATTTCGGCAGGGAACTTCCGTCCTCAAGTTGGATGGCCTCTCTCAGCTGGATCACGACAGTGCTCATGTTAGGCCTCCTGTGGGGAGAACGTTCCACACATTTTCTTGCCACCTCCAAAACTTTCAGTGCTGCATTCTCTCCATAGTCGGATAAGCTGGGATCGATTACTGTTCGTAGGTTGCCTTTCTCAAGTTCCTTGCATGCCTGGGAGGAAGCAAAGCTCATCAAGAACAGATCTTTATAACTAAGCTCTCTTAATAGTTTACCCATTCCGAAAGAACAATTTGTTCCTCAAGAAGTGTGAAATTGAGGGGCTCACGTCCGCAAACAATCTCAAATAGTACCACTCCAAAGCTGTATACATCTGATTTCTCTGTGAGCCTGCTATAGGAATGGTACCTGAAAAACCATTAAATTCAGTAAGATATCATGCTTATGGAGAAAAAAAACTTTTGCTCACTCTGGATCAAGATATCCTGGAGTTCCTTTGATGCCAGTTGAGACATGAGATGCTTTGTTACTGTCATAAAACTTGGAGAGACCGAAGTCACTGAGTTTTGCAACCATATCAAAACTTAAAAGTATATTGCTTGTTTTGACGTCTCGATGGATTATGTGTAAATTGCAAGATGTGTGCAAATACTCCAATCCTATGAGAGAGAGTTATATCATATCAATTCAGAGATTTAGATACCTTGAGCAGCATCTAGAGCTATTCCAAGCCGAGTTTTCCAGCTTAGAGTTGGGTATCTTTTACCTTCTGACATTACATTAAAGGAGGACGTTTCAACACAAAAATTTCTTACCACCATACAAGTGCTCCCTCAACGTTCCATTTGACAAGAACTCGTAGACCAGTATGAGCTTGGACTTTTGAGTACAGTAACCAAGAAAGGGCACTAAGTTCTTGTGGTGTACAACTGATAAAATATCAATCTATCAAGGAAAATTAGATAGATTTGTACCTGTTGATGATCAAACTCACCTCAGTTTGAAATTCTTGATATCCTTGCTTTGAGTTACTGGATAAAACCTTGACTGCAACTTCAACACCATTTGGAAGGCAGCCATAGTACACGGGTCCAAAACTTCCTTCACCAATGACTCTCTTGAAGTTGCTTGTGGCCTCAATCACATCCTTGTAAGCAATCATTTTAGTGCTAGAGTTTGGAGATTTTAGAGACAAGCCTGGATGGAACAATATGCCATAGGAAAATGAGTTACCCACAAGGCTACCTTTTGGAACTTACTTGGATTCCTGTTCTGTACTGTGATGGATTTTGAAGTTTTTCTACCGGAAAAGAAACAAACCACAAGTCCAGCTCCAAGTAACAATATGGCTGCACATGGTACCACTACTTCAAATATAAGTGTTGTATGTTTCTTCTCGCACAAGCTAAAAGTAGCGCTGAAAAAAAATATAAGTGATACACAATTCAATGGCAATAGAGAAAAACCGACTTGTAAGAGAAGTGTACATGTTCTGGTGGTAGGCAATCCAAACTGTTGTTTTCTAATGACCTGCAAAAGAATTAGTAAAATTCTATCATCTAGCATACTGAATGGTGGTACTCACAAAACCGTGAGATTTTTCAAGGAGCTAAAATCTGGAACACGCCCTGTCAATGCGTTGTTATCCAGATATCTGAAGACATAAAGATCAGAAGAACGAAAAATTACGTCAAAAGACCCATACATACATTTTTGTTAGATGCGATAGCTTTGTGATGGACAGTGATATGGTTCCTTTGAGTCCACTGCTAGACAAGTTCCTGTGATGCACAGATGTTAATGTGATCACGCTAGAAATGCGTCCACTTATTACAGCTCTATAATTCTTGCTGGGATTTGAGCTACATCGCAAGTAATCCATTTCCAAGTGTACGCGTCAGGCAAGCAAGGGTCTCCTGACCACTCAGTGATGTGAAAATCTTTCATCACATCACGTATAGCTGCCACTGCATTGTTTATGACAATGTTAACGAGATCACAATTATTTAAAGTTTCATATGTGCTTTACCATCGTTGGGTTCCGTCCCTGGGAGGAGACCTCCTTTGTACTCACACAGCTCGGCAGCATTGAGAATCGGACCAAGCGTAGAGTTCACCGTGGGCACAAACAAGAAGTTTGTTGGCTCAGTAAGCTCCACTGGCGAGTTGAGGTACATTTGGAATGAAGTTAAAGGAGCCTGAGTATACTTCTCCACGTTGACGGTCGCCAAAAGGTGGGGAGATTCAAGCGAGCTGGTGTTAAGAAGGACTCGGAACTCCCTCGTGTTGTTCACCAGGGCAGAAAACTCAGCAAAGTAAAAGTTGACGTAGAATTTAGTCGGCGTTGTGTTAAGCTTTGTTGGGAACTGGAAAACCATTGTCGAATTGGAAGTGATGGCGGAACTCATCACCGCCGTGGGAGGTTTGTCAAGAGTTTTTCCCAGAGAAACATTAGAAGTAGTATTGATCCGTTGGTATTCTCCCATGAAGCCTGGGAAATATGTATCATGTACCCATATTCGATCATAATCATCAGAAGGGTATCTGTTTGATACGAGTCAAGAAAAACTACCTTTTGAAGAATTTCATACCTGATGGTATGATTTGTAGCTGCTCCTAAATTGATCCTTCTCCAAGTGATCAAAAGCTCACTAGCATTGAAAGAACTTATTTTCAAACCGGGATCCAGTCTTCTGAGCTCGATTGCAGAGATGAACGGGATATTTGCCGGTGAATTTGAGCGGGTTCCAAGGCATAGATCCAGGGTCGAGCTTGTGGCTTTAATCACAAACTCGTAATAGTACTTCAGTACTTTGTTGGTTAAATCCACGCCGAACTTTACCACATCGTTTGCACCAATTATAATGTTAAACTGCGATAAAGTTGTTTCTATCCCATCGTAGTTTCCGTAGTAGAACCATGGCCTCAGGATGTAGCTCTGGTTTGCCACGACTGGCAGAGCATAGCAGTGCTTCCGAGAGGTGTCATTAAAGTAGCGAAGACGCTGCCAAAGTAAATCTGTCTGATTTTTAGCAGAGATTGAAATGGAGGTTGGAATTCCGGTGGTGATATACTTGTCATCCGGTGTCCATTCGATACCATTTCCATCCGTGTAATTGTCATAACCTCCACAGTCCAGGCTCAAAAATCCTGCAAAAACATTCTTCACAATGACCATATATGCAATACTACTGACCTGGTTGCGCTGAAACATAAATCTTTGCGAGGAAGCCAACCGTGAGAAGTTGAAGGAGAGAATCTGCTGACCACATTTCCTCGGACCTATTTTCCAAAAGAGTAAGAAGATAGCACAAACCAGAGCTCTCAATTCTTTCAGCTAGACCTCTCAAATAGCTGAAGTTCCAGAGCAAGAACGTATGAACTACGCTAGCTTGTCACCTGCTTACAGAGTTAATGCTGGAGTTATAACCCTGTATGATTGCAACTTTGACAGCAACCTTGTCCGATGGAAAAAATCAGATTCAACGTCGACTATACGCCAAAGATCACATGTTTCGAACTGCATCCACAATCATGGCATGGACCGCAAACCCAATATTGCATGAAACTTATCATCATCGTTGTTGCTTTGATCGATCAAGGAACTGTGTGATCAATGGGGGTGTAGAAGAATCGCTCACACCCAAAAGAACGTACGTAGTATCTATCACGACTGCGTCGCCGTGCCACTGCCACCAATGCCGTGCCTTTCCATCACTCTCCGCGCGGCAAGAGCCGCCGCCTCGCTGGCTCGCAGCCCTCCCGCGGTGAGCGCAGTAAACTCCTGGACTTTGGCTCTCGCGTCCTCCATCTTGGTGGCGGCGACTTTCTTCCGCCCAGCTCCTCCCTCATCGCCGCGAGAAGCCACCTTAGCCGTCTTGACTGCTCGCGAAGAGCGCATCCTCTGGAGCTCTAGATCTTCGTCTTCGGGTATGGTGGTGGTGAGGCACTCTTCCTTAGCACGTCTGGCCATCGCTACACATTGTGGCGTCCCCGTCGCCTCTGCTAGTTCAGGCACTTGCGGGACTCCTCCATATCACAGGGTGGTCTCCATTTGCTGGATCATCGGCTCTAAGAAAATCAAACAGTCAGTGAAGAAAAAGATCCACAAAAGCAAAAAAAAAACAAAACTGGCACTCACGGAGCAAGTATCCCATGGGAGTGGTGATCACGTCTTGAGGCAGCCGCAAAATGTAGTCCGGGATGTCCACTTTGAGCAAAAACTGCGCCACCTCGTTGCTAAAGTTGTTGCAATTGTGCGACAGGATGCTGTAAGTGTGGACCGTGTAGCGGGGACTGATCTCCCTGAGGTAATCCTCAAACACCTCCTTTGGCACTTGAGTTCTTCCAAGCTCGACCGTGTTCACGGGACGGCCGTAGGGCGTGCGCCCCGGATTGCTGGTCGTGATTCCACCGCTGTAGTAGTACTCGTATAGCTGCTGCCACTTCCACTCTCGGTCACTGTGGACAATTAAAATTATCCCTGCTTGAGTGGATCTCATCTGAGAGATACGTACCAAAAGTTCCGAGATTTTCCAAAACCCGAAGATCGAAACGAATCGAGCAAGCGAGCAAGCAAAGAAATAAGAGTTCTTCTAGACGATCGAAGCAAAGAAGGAAAAGTCCTTCAAGATGATCGAAGCAAGAAAGAGGAGTTCTTCCATTCCACTCTAGACGATCGAAGCAAAGAAAGAAAAGTTCTTCCATTAGACGATCGAAGCAAAGAATAAAATTCTTCCATTCCACTCGCCCGTTGATTGTATGGAAGATCTTTGCTAGCCGGGATCAGACTCCTATCTTATTGTTGCATCTAGAGTGTCACATGGATAGCGATTATACTAGCGTTTTCAGCACTCGGATTGACGCACTTGTGAGTATTGTATACTTTTGATCCGCAAACGAGCTTATAACGTGCAAACTAGTACAGGGCCTCGAGGAAGCTTGCTGCAAGATTGCCGATGTAGGGACCGACGAATGCAGGACATTCGCAGTAGTTCCTGTTGCAGAGCTGCTGCGACAGAAAGTGGCCTCTGGAATGACTCTAGAGGTGAGTGGACAGCTACACAGTGCCACAGAGGACAAAGAGGAAGGCCCAATCGATATATATTCTGAGCCTCCCGATGAATCTGAGTCTGAAGACGAAGATGAGCCTGAAGACGAGGAAGAGATGGTAGAGTTATATGGTGTTAGACCCCTAGGTACGTACAGTAAACTAATTATAGCTATATAACGACGTTACTGTTCTTAGTCAATGGGAACCCTCAAGTACCCAAACCCGTTACCTCTTGCGAGCCCCGACGTCCCAGGGACCCCTGCATAAGGGTGATGGACCTCAAGGTAATAATGCTTCAAATTTACCTCTCTCTTTTTTTTTTTTGGTTTTTCCGAGTAGATATAGTGTCTTCTGATCAGGAAAAGGACCTCAAGCTTGTTTGTAAAGTCGACTCTTGCAAGTTTGTGATTAAAAGTGGAGACATACTAGAGTGGTTTGTGGACGGAAAGCATGATGCTATCGTAATTCCTGTTGGAGGTAAGATCCACCAGGGTAAGGCAAAGGGGTGTTTAGAGCTTTTGACTTTTCTTTTTTCAGAAATATGTTTTGCTACTATACTAGTTCGAAGTTTACTGCCTTGGAGATCATGTAACTGTCTCTCCTTATTTTTTAACTTTTTAACTGACTTGTTTTTCAGCCCTTCAGAGGGACTGCTGGCATCTAAAATCATTGCTACTCTAGGCACAAGATACTCCAAAGACAGGGAGATGGAAGCTGCCAGACAACTTGGTCTCACTTACGGGCACATTAGAGTGTGTAGAAAATTTGATACATTGTGCTTTTGCTATTACAGGAATGCTATAACATTTGCTTGCAAGGAGGTTGTTAAGCCTATAACACTCCAGCTATCTCGTGTGGATCTGGCGGGTTTGTACTCACACCTTACCTCTTGTATATACTGAGTTTGCATTGTGTTTCAGGTTTCCTGTGGATAAAGCTGCACATATTGCTGTAGAATGTGTACAAAAGGCACTCAAAAGTGCTGAAGCATCCATTGAGGTAACCTGGCTTAGACATGCCTTTGTTATTCTGTTAAAATTGTAGGTTCACTTTGTGATAAAGGATGAACCCACCTGGAGAGCCTGGGTAGCTGCAATAGACCTCTTTGTGTTTTTGGATTATGATTGTTACATATCATGTTGGAGCAATAGACCTTCTTTTCTAGTCACTCCCGAAGGCTTTGTTTAGTAGTAATATATATATAATGTGAGGTCCAAGTGTACGGTTACAATGCTGTATACTAATATTAGTATAGTGGGATTTTGATAGTCGTTAATTCCTGTATATAAATTAAGGTTTTTGGGTTAATTGATATGTATATTTTTTATATTCCCTTTTTATATTCCATACATTCACATTGGTGGAGGTGAGGAGCAGTTTTGGTTGTCGGTAAGGAGTGTTTGGATTTGGGATTTTGGTTTAAATTTAACTTTTGTATTGTTTAGATCTAGTTTTTTCCATTTTCTTTCTTTTGTTATTTCCTTTTAGGATTTTGGTTTAAATTTAGTTTTTGCATTGTAGATCTCTCTTTCCTTCTAACTTTTTCTCATTTATTTTCTTTTTTTCTTTCTTATTCATTCATCTTCATGGCAGAGTAACAATTTCCTCCTCTGACTCCGAAGCAGCAATTGGTGCAATTGCTTGATGCTATGTGATTGCAATTGAACAACCAAACTTAGTTGATGGCGGCATTCACAGCATGTGGTACAGCTTCTCCTGCTCTTAGTGCCAATCCTCATATTTAGCCAAAGTTCTTTCATGATGTGTATTATTGGTTTGATCATTTCACGGTAATTGCCACATATCATTCTTGGGATGATGTTTGACGTTTGCATGAGTTTTTCATGTGTCTTCAAGGGACGGTGCTACAGTGGTACAATGGTTTGAGCATAATCACTCGTAGGGATTGGAGTGTTCTCCTGGATGTCTTCAAAAGTCCATTCAAACATGCTGATGATTATAATGATGCCTTCCAACAATTGCATCGTTTTCGTTAAGGGTCATTTGAGTTAGTGATGCAATTTAGCATTCGTTTCCTAAGCCTCTTGTTTTATGAGGAGCTAAATATGTTGGAGTGAATCAAACTAGGAATGTTGTGGCTAGCACTTTATCAAGATTTTGTCAGACTTGTGCATGCACTTGCTCTAGCCACCTTTGACAATGCTCTTTGCTTGGCACAACATTATGAGATGTCGCTTTTTCCATTTTTTGCTGCATGTCCTTTATCTCCACTTCCTATGGGCGATGGTCCTATTCCAATGAAGGTCTGTTGGTGCTTGAGTCCAAGGACAAGGGCAAGGACATGGTCGTGGCCATGATGTTCACTATTAGGCATGTGATAAAGTTGATTATACTTATTGGTGTTGTTGGCATTTTTCGGATTGGCAACCTCCATTTCCTGGGTGGAGACCTTGGTATCAATAACATTTTGTTAGTGTTGTTACAGTAGAAGGTCTAGACACTAAGATGCATCTGGGAAATGAGAAGTGGCACGAGTAACAAAAGAACATTGCGTGAATAAGTCAGTGACCCTTCCATCTTTCTTTTGGAAGTATTATCAAGGGGTTCACTCAGTATCAGTTCATTTAGTGTTTACTTTCCAAGCTCGTTTTTATAACAAGAAGTCTCATATTATTCTCTTTGTATTGGTTGATATAGGTTTGAGTTTATCTTCTATTGTTTGACTTATTGCCATACGTTGCCATCTACACTTATGTTGTGTGGCAGAGCCAAATTTTATTCTTTATAGCAACGCCAATACATATGTATATGCACGGGATAAGGCAGATTTAGTTGTGCGTATGGGCAATCTCAACCTTGGTGTAAGCTCCTGAGTTTGGATTTCCTGAGAGGTCACCCAGCCCAGTATTATTTAAACCCACCCAACCTAGTACTATTCAAACCTAAGGACACTTAACCCCAAATATCCCAAGACCCTCAACCGATTGGAAAAGAAGATACGCTCTTATTCATGGGTGCTTTCCCTCTATATTTGAACCTTATGGATCATCTCTCAAGTCATTCCCTTTGGTTGCTTACACTTGGATTACAATCATTGTGGCTAGTGCCGAGTCAAGCTTTTGACCTCATCCTTGATATGGATTGGTTACAACGCAATCATGCTAAGTGTGACTTTGAGGCTTCTCCCCTTTGTCTGATACTTCTTTATATTTCATTTATTCCTCTCACTTCAACAACAAAAGAGCAACAGTAGAGAGTGTGCATTGAGTTTTCGTATGACGGAGTACATTTTATTTCTCATTTTTCTTTCTTTCTTTTAATGCTTTTTTTTTCTTTCCCTTACGGTTGACTGCATAGAGATGTTTGTTGGATGAGAGTGTTTTTTTTTTTCTCTTTCTCTCTCTTTTTTTTTACTTTAGTTTGCTTGGCTGTTCCTTAAACTTGCTTTCATTCTGTGTTTGTTTCATTTTTGGTTTCATCTGTTGCTGCTGTTGCTACTGTTGCTGCTTTTTTTTGCATGCATTGATATAGCTCTAAAGCCATCTCGTGCTCTCCAGCCTCTGCATATCCCAGGATCATGGAGTTCCAGGACACGGCATCATGAAGCTGCATGTTGTCGAAGACACACCTTGCCTCCACGAGGAACTTTGGTGTTTTTTGTTTCAAATGTTCTTCCCTATGTAGTCGATCAAGGGAAGAACAAAGTTGATTGAGTTGCAGGATCTCAGTCCAACCCCTAATGCTACTTTTTTTGCTTTCTAGAAGAATGCATTGGTGATTAGCTGGAATTTTCTAGACTGGAAAACTTACTTCTTCTGCTTTTGCATTCTCGTCTTTGGCAGCTGGTACTTTAGTCATCCCTTGCATCAATTTTTTCAGTGTTACAAACAGATGTGTGCATTGTAGGAACTTCGATGGCAGTGATGAGCGGAGAATACTGCCTCATGATCTTCTCTCCTCACTAGCAAGCAGCGGCAGTGCTGCCTCTATGTCAACTGGATTGTTGAGCTGCTCACTGTCATCTCCAACAGCTGCCAAGAAGAGAAGAACACAAGATCTTATATTTATTGGCCACTTGCTGAAAGAACAAGCGTCTCGAGTGACGCAGGTACGTGGTGTCGTGTGTTCCTCTATTTTTTTCTAAGAGAGAAGTGCTGGTTGAAGAGCTCTGGTCTTTCAGGCGCAAGTGAACGCTTTAAGAGCACAGCCTTCTTTCCTCCATGATGAGACTATAGAGGCCATCACTGCTGTCTTCTGAAGTATTGAAACTTACAAGATTTTTTCCTGGTGTAAGTGCTCGTTGCAACAACACAGTATCAGAAGGTTCGTTGCTGCTTTGCCAGATGACATTGCTCAAGCTTTTGTCCAGGAGCATTATGGTTGCGTGATTGGAAAGGCAGAGCCACCGGACACCTCTGTTTGCAGTTTTCATGGACCATACAACATCACTATCTTCTTCGACTTTAAGCTCTCCATCTGTGGTAAATTGTAGAGTGGCATTCTCACCTACAAGCCTTGTCTGTCAGGCCTTCCACAGGATGACCGGTTTCGTGAGCTCCCAGCTAGTTGGATTGCAGATGGCAACGAGGGCCAGGAAAAACGATCTTGGTGTGTCAGCTTTATAACTCAGCATCCACACCTTGTAACTAATATTCTGGCTGATCTCTGTGTTGCTATAGTTGGACCATAAACCAGCGTAGCGGCCACTCAAGCCATGTGGATCAAGCGGAAACAAGAAGGAATCATTTATTTTGCTGGTGAAATTCCTGTAGTATTGGTCTACTTGAGCAAAACGCAAGATGAAGATCGACGAGACAATGAAGCACAACTTTCCTTTGCTAGCCATTATTTTTCGGCCTCTCAAGTGCTGAATTATTTGAACTCCCAGTGAGCTGTGTCACGCTCTTTGGACAAGACTTTGCAAGTACATATGGACTACGCCAGGTTCACTTCTTTGACTGACTTTATTTAAGTTCGGCAAGTGTTGCAAGCAGGTTGGAGGAGTTCCCAATGTCTTGGTTGTTTTGTGGATCATCTTTCTGATCACATTACACCGTTGCGAACATTGCTAAAATCATCAATGTCCGTCTTTCATTTGGTTTGAAGACTATGAGCAAGCATTCATGGATCTCAAAGAGCTATTAATGACTCTTCCGCTTTTAGCATATCCTAACTACACTTGACCTTTCATTTTGCGCATAAATGCTTCTGATATTGGTTTTGCAAGTGTGTTGATGCAAGAGGCCTGAGTGTGCCTGGTCAGTGCCATCCCATTGCATATATCAGTTGTATATTACAACTAATGGAGGTGAACTACTCCACGATAGAGAAAGAGTGTTTAGTAGTAGTTTGGGTTTCAAGAAACTTTATGCATATCTACATGGTTCTCAAATATTATTAGAAGGTGATCATGCTGCCATTACTTCATTGGGGATGAATCTTGATAATCATTTACGGTTGGTGGTGCTTTCAATCTTTATTCCACAGTTTCTCCATGCTTACCATGATTCTCTTATTCTAGGTGGGTATATGGGACATCCTTATATGACCGAGAAGCTGCATAAGTCTTTTTATTAGCTAAAGATGCGATGTGATATTATCCAGTATGTGCATAGTTGCATTTGGTGTCAGGCTAGTAATACTCCCCCTCGTGCCGTGGAAGGATGGTTGGAGTTAATTGCAGTTTCCTATCTATTTGAGCTAGTGGCATTTAATCTTATAGGACCTTTTCCATGATTGACTACTGGTAATAAGTATGTTATTATTGTTTCTGACTACTTGACTTGTTGGGTGGAAGTTGGTGCTCTTTCTAATGCTTTTACAACTGTTTTGGATACTTCCTCCTTAATCGAGTGGTGTTTTAGCATTCTTGTTCGAAACAAATTCTTTCAGATAATGGTCTTGCATTTATGGTTGAGGCATTTCATGTTTTGACATCTCGATTGGGGATATGCCACACTTTTATGAGTGCTTATCATCCACAGTCAAATGGTTTGGTGGAACAACTCATTCGGATATTCAAAGGGATGATCGTGAAGTATATGAAGTTTCATCATTTGGATTGGGATGGTTATTTGCCGTATCTTTGGTATGCATGTGTCACAGGGGTATAGAGTTCTGTTGGTGCTTCATTATAAAAATTTTCATATGGTCATGATCCAATATTACTAACAGAGTTGGGTTTACTTTTGCGATTGCCACGAGCTGTTGATGCTAGGTCGTGGGATTAGTATTTGGCGAGCATTCTTCCACTTGTCTGAGCAAAGTCTACTAAACACTTAGGTCGTATACAAGTGGGACAATAACGGCACTACAACTCCTATCATCGTCCACTTATGAAGTACGAAACGGATGATTTAGTGTTAGTTCGTTTTCCCTATCTAAGCTCTATTTCGTTAAAGTGGGATTTATTCAGTAAAATGGGACTAGGTACAAATTTTCAAGTATTTGAAAATGACGTGAAATTATATGTTTTTTGTCCAGGGGCTAGACATATCTGGGGCATGGTGACTAGCGCGGTGACTTTGTGTCCAGACTGAGTCCATCTGGTTGTATAATAAATCTCATTGTCAAGGTGAACAAGCCGAATCTGAAGCTAAAGAAGAGCGATGGCATGCGCGCACACACTATTTGTTTGTTCATTGAGCGTGTGGTGAGCTTTCCAAGATGAACATCATTCCTATTAGCCAGACATATAACTTAATGGTGAGAACATTTAGATATTATTCAATGTTATCTTTTTCTAACGAATCTAATTGTGAAGGTGTAGCAAGAGGCATTGCTAGTCTGGAGAAGTCATTTAACTCATTTGACCCTTAGTGTATTTTCATGAAACTAAATAACATTCATATTATTAAGGAATTTCTCTAGTACCTTTTTTTTACGACATAGAGGCTTGCATTTCTTTCAAAGGTGATTTAGTAAAAGGCCTGAGGGCACATGCCATTCTATTTCTCAGACCGGTATTAAGATATACTAGTGCAAAGGGCCACATGCCATCACGCCTCCTCTGATTCAGATTTGGATTGTTCACCTTGAAATAAAATACATTAGAAACTTAGTAAAGGAATATTAATGAATCTCACCTTGAACCCGGGTTATGAATGCTCTTGCTGCATCTCTTGCATGGTCTGGCAAGGTGATGGTGGCACTCTGCTTCCGCATCCAACCATGCACAACATTATCCACCGATATGCTCATGCTGGGATCCCTTGGATTCAGCACCCATCTCTTTTCTAGGCAATCCTTCGTATATCCGGAACTTGGCTTGAACCACTCCACAGTTACATTGAAGGAGTTAGTTTCCGCGTCCTCCTCTGCATCAGTGATGCAGCGCCCCACCCATATCATTTGTTTTTTATTACTGGGTCTGACAAGCACGACCATTCCTTTGCAGACCTGTACTGGATTGAATGCTGAATCCGGCTTCTTGTTCCTCGGCCCACAATAGTGATCCTCAACATCGTTATCTGTCACTGCATTTCCAGAGGACATTTTTCTGCTACTATCTGGTGCTCTGGGTTCTGGCCAAAAGGACTCTTCCAATTCTTCATATACAACCGGCCCATTTTGGATAGCAGATATAATCTTCTCCCAGTATTCAAGCAAAGGCTTGCACCTCTTAAAATAGGATTCTCCACCAAACACCAACCCCCTCTTCCAGAAGGCAATATGCTGTCTAATCCCGGCCACTATACTTTCCTGGTCTTTGAGTCCATCCGGGTGTATCGGCCGTGGGGAACCCTGAGGAATCATAGGTTCCCCAGTTATGGGATCTCTCTTGAAGAGTTCAATGCCATCCACTGGCAGCCACACTATGTCCCATTCTCTCATCTTGTACCTCATCACTGGAGCACCGTCACGCATGCTGAAATGAAACTGAAGAGGCTTGAAGTGGCCAATCAGCGTTTCGGATCCGTCCCTGATGTAGCCTCTTACAAACCCCTTAAAGTCTGGAACCTCTGTCACAAGTGCAGCTTCAACAGTGCCTTTGATGCAATTTTGGAATTCATCGTAGAGTTGTGGGAGGGTGAGGACATTGGATCGCCGGAGGGACTCTGCCAGGTGACTGAACATGGCATCAACGTCTTCATGAGTGTGCCCAACCATGAGAAAGCCAAGTGAAACCGTTTCAAATATGCCTTTGGCAACAAGCATTGCCAAGTACGCGAAGACGTACATGTTTTTGTTCTCACTGCCAGCATTGTCTGTTTGGAGCAGAAGATGGGGTGGAAGGCCACATCGGCCGCAAGAACTTCCTTGAGATTCTGCTTCGTTTGGATGAGGCTGTGCATTCACCGGGCGACCAGCCTCGTTGGAATGGCATGAGGCCTCACGTGATAACCCTACAATCTGACGGCCAACATATTCACTGGGATGGCATGGGGCCCCACGCGATACTGCAAGCCTTTGCTCCTCCTCCAGCTGAACCCTGTATGGGGTTCGATCGACAAGGGCCTTATGCAAGGGTTGGCCGTTCAGCTCAGTCTGCGCACTTTGCAGAGACCTTAAGTGTTTTGCTAGGGACGCAATCATCATGTTTGCACCCCCGCCACCCCATAAAGGTACAAAGAAGTTCCCATAATTCTGGGCACCATGCTCATGAGCGATTATGCCAAACAGAGACACAGGCAGCTGCATGGATGAAGAGATTGCCTTGGGGGCAGGATTGAGTCGAGGTAAGCACGTCTTTTTCTGGTCCATTTTGTCGTGGATGATGCAGAGGTAAGAGTCAGGTCTCTCCATGGAGAGAATCCTGTTATGATAATATGCAGTCCTGCAGCTTCTCTGCTCGATGTTGTGGTCGAGCCGCCTTCTAACCAACGTCTCTCACTCTTGAGCGCTGCAAGAATTCTTCGACAAAGCCATTTTGATAGCAGTGCACTCATCACACTTTGAAAAGCTGGAGTACTTTCCTATACTCACATCCCTGAACCTGTTGCTCCACAATCTACTAAATCTAGATTGGCTCAGCTTCCTGTAGCCATTACTCTGGAGTTCCCGATTCACATCTTCCAATATGGCCCCCTTGGTATACATGGAAGGGAGAACTCGTTGGGTGTCTCGTGTTCCATCTTCCAAGAGGCGGGTTTTATGTGGTTGCTGCTCGCTACATGTCTCGACAAACCTCTTGAAGATTGCCTCTCCATATACAACATGACCCCTGGTTTTGTGCGTACCGTCGTTCCCATGGACTGCCTGTTGAACCCTTTGTTCCTCGAACTCAGTTTTGATTCTGTAGAATGTGCTTCGAGGGACTCCATAAATGATTCTCCATGCCTTCATGTAGACCAAACCCCTCTGGAAGACCATGCCCCCCACCTGATGTTCTGAAGCATCAACAGATGACCGTAATGCCTCATACACAAAATTGCGAGCTGCCTTCCAGGACAATGTCTTGTATCTTGCTCTCTCCTCTTCAATAGCATCCCAATCAGCATGTTGACAGCACCTCCTCTTGCAACAAGCAACTGTCGAGACCATTCGAACCTCCATCGCCATTTTCTACCTTTTCGGTTCGTTGCTCAGATCCCTTTGGCTGCGCTGTAGGAAGGTGTACTTTCTTTTCCCATGAAGAGATGTTCTGTCATCAGTTGTAGTGGTGTTTGATTGTGAATCCTTCACATTCTCAAACACTAAATGCCTCAATTTCCACCGCACAATGCTTCCAATAGTCAGACTGTTTTCTTCTGTGTCAACAACCTCTAAAATCGCAACTCCAATATCATCCCAGCCCAATTCTTGATTAGCAACCGCATCTCTTGGATCGACAACTGTGGCTAAGCCCTCAGCTACCACCTCCCCCTCGGGGTTGTTTAGAAACACCTTTGCCTGAATCCATGTAGCACGGTTCTTAAGATCCACGGAGGGAACATGCGTCGCACTTGCGCTGTCCCCAACATCTGCTTTCTTCTGCAGATTTTTCAAGGCAACAACAACATTTACCCCGACGACCATCTCTCCTCGTTCAATAGCGACCACATTCCCATCGAAGACAGTCTCTACTGATACAGCAGCATTGCCTTCCCCAAGCCTTTGACAGTGTATAACAAAGTTCCGATCCATAGACACAAGGGTCCCTTTTGCAACTCTCTTCCCACCATTCAAAATGTAAACCTTTTCCCCAACCCTGAAAGCCATTCTGAAAGTGCAGAAAAGAAGTTAAGACCATACAAAAAATGATTGGAGAATGGCCTAAATCATAACATACCAAATAGCATGAGGCCACATGCCATTATTCAAACATGTTATTGACACCCACGTGAAATTTCGCATTCACAAAATTGGCATGAGCCCTCATGCCATCTTGATATACACACAGCTGCAGGCAAGTAAAAACATACATGACAATACGCTAGCCATGAAATTGCAAGGGCCCAAGATGGCATGTGGCCTCATGCCATTTCTAAATGTGGTCCTAAACCATTCCATGGTGAACATACCAGGAAGCACAAGTGCCGAATATCAAGAGGAAGCGGTAGCCACACCAAAGACAGTGCCGCTCGCAACACCGCAACTACTCGTAGCGCCGCTCGCAACACCGCAACTGCTCGTAGCGCCGCTCGCACAAACTGCCACTCGCATAAACTGCCGCTCGCAATGGCGCTCGCAATGCCGCAACCGCTTGTAGACGCATAAACCATAGCTCACAACGCCGCTTACACAAGCAGCGCTCACTACGCTCAGCGGAACCAAGAACACGGCGCACAAAAATGATAGACCTAGGAATGAGTTCGAGAATTCAAAAATAACACACGCTTGAACGTCACATCAAATCCTCTGACAAACCAGATCTTATGATTCCTCTGACAAATTTCAAACTGAGTAGCTTCTAGACTTTGCTGTCGGAGGTTGAACTTTGTCACATCATGTCCTTGCCTCGATCCAGCTGTGCCATGTCAGTGATTCGAACTTTGCCATGCCATGTCAGCGATCCGCGCCAAGATTATTCGCCGTGTAAAGGAATAATTATGCTGTGTGTGTACGTCCATTTATGGCAATATAAGGCCACACGCCATTCAAAGAATAATGCTAGTCGAGCATTTTTTGGTGCATTTTTGGGTTCAAAATTGCATGAGCCCACACGCTATAAAGTTTACCTGTACCAAAAATAGAAACAGCTTTATTTACTTGGGAATTTAAGTGGTTGAGGCATTTTTAAACTTACAAACACATGCCCTACTTACATTCCTTTGGTTGCTTAAAATTCAAAAATATTATAAACCTTTCTTTTTGCATTTTCAATGTTTTCAATTATGGTTTTTGATTTTCGCAGGACTAGCCTAGTAATCTATTTGCATCCCGTCATGTTTATAGCCAGCTTTTGTTTGTCCCCTTCGCTAGCCTGAGATACATCTGCTCGGCATCTGCCTCTTACAGCATTTGCCCAGAAAGGGCATCTTTCTTCACGCAGCATTTGCCACATGTTTAGGGTTTAGGGTTTAGGGTTTAGCAATTCAGTAACTTGATAAACATGCAAATACAGAACTTGATGCAAAATCCTTTGATATGTCACAATGCCCCTAGGACCATAAACACATTTCAATAGAGAGGGTCCTTTCATTTCATAACTCCTTACGTAGATCTTGGTGAAACCAGAGTTAGTGAAGTTGGTTTCTTGTGATCCCGCATCTGATTGTGATATCCCTTTGCAGTGTCGATGGAAAGGTCAATGCACACCAAACTGTAGAATCTTGGAGCAAAATAACGGTCAGATCTATGGCAAATGCCCCTGAAACATTGTAAGGCTCGTGTGGTCTCATGTGGTGTCTGATCGAGATGCTTCTTTGCAGGGTCATCAAGAAGGACATTGTATACCATTCTGTAAAATCTAGTTGCGATCTAACGGTTGGATCTCTAGGAAACTCAAAACAATCTCGCGCGTGTCAGAATATTCTAGGAATATACTTCTATGTGCTCCTGAAAATGGCATGCGGCCCCACGCCATTCAAGAGATAACGCCAGATGACGCCGAGCATTTTTTGGGATCAAAATTGCATGAGCCCACATGCTTGAACGTCACATTAAATCCTCTGACAATTTATTTAGCTAAACATTTGGCATTTTTGGAAATACAAGATGCTTTGGAATATCCAATCATGCATGGTATAAATATAGCGAGGGTATTAAATGATATCCCAATCATGATCTTTCTTTTGGATTTCGCGTGCATGCAGTCCGAGGAATGATGACGTTGCGAATTTCTTTTGGATTTCACGCATGCGTGCGCCGATCCAGAAATTAATGGTGGTGCCCAAGTCCGAGGAATGATGACGTGGCGGGATTACCAACCGTCGTGACATTTCGCGCGTGTGAGGTTAGGTTTTGCATTTTGCTTCGTACTCGCGCTTGCACACTCGCGCTCGCATCGCGCTCCCACTCGCGCTCCCACTTCTCTACAGGTTTCTCGTGTGCATCGGCGTCCACTCGTGCTTGCATCACACTCGCGCTTGCATCGCGCTCGTGTGCATCGGCGTCCACTTCAAGACACACCCAGTTTGTAACTTCGCCGCCAACTCCGCCGCCCACTCCGCCACCCACACGCAGCCCACTTGGCGTCCCGGGAGATTTCAGCGCCACTCTCCAACTGTAAGTTGCAAAGTAGCCTTGCTGCTACGATCCGCTGCACACACAGTGCACATTTGCCAGCGAGTCCGGTTGTCACGCCTCCATTCGGCTTCAAATGGTAAGTCTTTTAGGCCAAGTAGAAAATGGCATGAGGCCACATGCCATTCAGTAGCAACATTGGCATGCACCGATTGGGCTCTCGAGTGCAGTCCGGTTACAGATGGCGTGTATCCTCACGCCATCTTAGGATGCAGCCTCAAGACATCTAATGCAGTGGTGAATGGCGTGTGGCCTCACGTTATTTCCAGCTGCTAACTTTTCATCTGTCAGCTCTAATTGTTGTGCATTTCTGAACAGGCGAGGAATTGCATTCTTCTTCCAGCCACTGTCAATGTGGATGCAGAGAAGGGGGAGGAGCTCACCAGTTGGACTTTCGGGATGGAAGGCGAGGATCTGAGGCTGTACAACACAGATGGTGGGAGAAAAGAATGCATGGGGATCCTCATCCAAGTGACAGACACTCCATGCAGTTCCATGCAAGAATATGGACTGGCACTTGTGGTAGAGACAGCGTCTGCCTTCAAGATCCACCTTGCACATCCTAGCGGCTTCCCGGAGGGGGGCAGCGGCTATGAGGAATTCCTAGAGGGAGCTAGGGAGAGGTTGTCCAGGAGGCCCACAATTTCAAAGACGCTGCGGGTCTATGAAGATCACATGGAATCCACGGACCTCACCTACGGCGATGTTCAAAAACTATATTCCAACATTGAGCCATTGAGAGTGCCTCCAGTTCGCGAAGCGAAGGGGAAGGGGGTCGATCTGGAAACTACCCCAAAGCAGAAAAGGGTGGTCAAGCTCAAGCCGACGTCCGACTCTCCTCCAAAAAAGAAGCTACTCGGTGATGCCATTGCCTCGGGTTCGAACACTACACCCACCAAAAAGAAGACCCGCAAAGAGCAGAAAGAGCAAGAAGAGGCAGAAAAAATCGTCGCAGATAATAGTACTTGTTACTATTCCAACAAAGTATATACAATCGACGTGAGCCGTATCAACATCCAAAGCAAATACAACCACAGGCTAGTATCTGATGAGTGGGTGGAGAAACTGAAGCAAAAGATGCTGGCAAGTCCAGTAACACCCGACATCGTAGACGTGATCCCCTACTACCGAACAATGAAGGGCGAGACGAGGTTTCCAGACTTGATCAATAGGAAGGTGTTGGACGATCAGATTATCCGGTTCTATGCCGTCTCCGGGCAGCATTCTAGCTTGGCGATGCAAGAGATAATTGTGGATATTATGGTGGGCGAGGAGGTGAAGAAAGTCTTCAAGACAAGAGTTGTCCACCTGATAAAAGGCAACTCGCCCCTCTGATCTATCATATACATCTCCCACGCACAGAATGTCAAGCAAGAAACGTGCTACAAATCGGGTCTGCACGAGACATTGGCACGAACACGGAAGCTCTGGGTTCAATTGAAGAAGCCACAAAAACCAGGACAAGGACGTGCACTAGCAACCAGCGCCTGGCAGGTAAGCCTCATTGCATGTGGCATAGCATGTGGCCTCACGCCATTTCCATTGCAGGAATTCTCGAGTCTTCTCTCGAAAACACTGGGGGTCAATGACACGCTCAGCATCCATAACATTCTACTCGCGACAAAAGTTGTTTTTGACAAATGGGTAGATGTGCTGAGGAGGTACCATGACGGGGAGTTGCCAAACTCAATGGGTGTGGAAGACGGCTGGAAGCCCAAATGATTTGAAGCTCAACGCCTTGCGTTTCTCGCAGTCTCTAGACGACGACAACCTTCTGACAGTGGCTAATGCTCTTCTACGTGGTGAGGTAGTCTTCAACAAGACCAAAATGACTCCCGGCCATATTGTGACATACGAGGACTTGTGCACGACTCTGAGAGCTCGTGCACTATTGAAGGATTGGATCTTCGAGCTAGTGGCCATGGAGAGGGTGAGCATCGACACCACGCAAGAGATGATGGAAGCGCTGGATTTGTCAAATGAAGACATCGACGAGTACGTGAAGGGGGCCCCCAAGTTCATCGATCTGCTGTGGGATGCCACGAAAAGTAAAGCTGAGAAGTTGGATCAGTATCCAAATTTCATTAAGATTGATGTCGACCGTCGGCTTCAGAAACAGCTCGACCCCGCAGCAGAGGCCTATTGAGAACCTTACCGGGTATACTTGAATTCGGATGAGGATCAAAGGTGGAGGAGCATCATTTCCCATGGAGATGAGCAGGTCAAGAACATCTTTTGTGTGATGGACTTCACAAATGAGGAGATCACTCATGTAGACGAAGTCAGCTCCATCATTGACTTAATGGTGGGACTTGCGGAGGTGGAATCTTCAGTCCACTATATGATCTACGACTCCGAATCCTATCACAAGTTCTGGAAGGCTTTGAACGAGGTGAAGGCTCTGTTGAAAGGCAAGGAGATGCGGGAGATCCATGGGATAATGGCTAAGAAGAAGATACCGACGAATGTCCGCATCTTCACACTCGCCCTTGTTATTGGTCCTGCAGCAAAGTGGGACTGGAGTGACTTCCCAGCTTCGTTCGACAAGGCCAATCGAATTGATCTAAGGGAGGTCAATTTACCCATGCCTGAGGAACTGAAGACGGCTATGGAGCTTTCGAATCCAAAGAAAGCTCCAGGTGCAGCATGGGAAATGCTCAGCTGGGTCTTCAATGCAATAGCGGGTGGGTCACCTGCTTCCGACTCCAAGGGCAAATGCGTTGTCGAGTACAACTGCGGCGGACTATTCTTTCGAGCCGCACTACTCAAGGGTGTCCCGTGTGTTGCGGTGAAAAACTCCATTGAAGAGGTGACTTCAATGGAGCATATAATTACAGTTGCCAAAGAAGAACAGTATCCTCTCTGCGAACCTGGTGAGTACACACTTTAAGTTTAAATGTTATCTCACAAGCTCTGTATGCAGGAGCGTGGCCACCCCCAGATGCTGAAACGGTGTTAACAGCTACTGTTGAAGATACCCATGTTGGGCCGAGCTCACAACCTGCACAAGGTAAGGTCACGTGAGGCCTCACACCATTTTGATTATAGATCGTTGTGAATATTCAGACACGAGGACTGAAAAGCGCACTGGTGGCGCATCGAAGAAGGACAAACAGACAAGCAATAGGAAAAAAGGAGGTACAAATTATATTTGCAATGGCGTGTGGTCTCATGCCATTCCTTGCAGGAGACACTTCTTCAAAGGCAAAACAGGCAAGCACCAGCCAAGCTCAAACTGACAGTGGTCATAAAAAGCGAAAG
This sequence comes from Selaginella moellendorffii, assembly GCF_000143415.4. Lineage (NCBI taxonomy): Eukaryota > Viridiplantae > Streptophyta > Lycopodiopsida > Selaginellales > Selaginellaceae > Selaginella > Selaginella moellendorffii. Next base: position 970,076 of record NW_003314292.1, on the reverse strand, counting down.
CACGTTGGACAGTCGTCGAGATTAGAGGCGTTTGATTCGAAAAGGAAGAAGGGCAACGAAAAGATGATAGGTAATGCCTCGCGGTTATGGCGTGTGTGCTCATGCCATTCATTGCAGATCAAGGGCTGAGTGAAAGCAAGCAGTCACCACCTCCTGACTCAGATTCCTATGGCGGACTCCCCTTCCCCAATCTCAATGGAGAGGTACAATGGATGAGGGATGCTTTTCAAGTCAAGGCCACGTTTTTCTCATCTCGTCGTCTTCGAAGGGTGCAAGAACGTGCAGAAACCATGTTAAGACAGTCGGGTGAGGATACGGTCCTAGGTCACGCACTAAAACAGGCTATGGATGTCTTGTATTTTGAGATGGAGACTCGGCCATATGATTTTCCCAAGATGGTCCTGGATGAACAAGCCATCCAGCCTGAGCAGCTTATGGAAGAAATGCAGGAGGGGGATGAGGAGCCAGAGAAAGATAATAAGCAGGAAGAGCAGAAGGACGAAGAGGAGGACAAAGAAGAGGAGGACGAAGAAGAGGAGGACGAAGAGGACTTGGATGGTCTTCACAATGGTGACGATCACAATAACGACGACGACGATGATGACGACGATGGCCAGCCTGAGGTGGCCAAAGAGCAGCGGAGGAAGGTCATACAAGACAAACCATCAGGTAAATAATAGTACATCCATTCCTAACCTTTTACCATTTCTAACATTGTCCATGTAGGTCACAGAGCAAATGGTAAGTAGAGATTATTCAGTTGAATTTACAAACTCTAGCCTTTAGTGTCGAGGAAGGATAGTGCCAAGCAAGGGTCGAAACGTATGTCCAATCCTTCAGAATCAGCAGTGCGCCCAAGTGATATCGGTCCTAGTTCCTCAGTAGCAGTTGATGGTAAATACAATATAGTCGATTCAATGTGCTAATGAGTTTGTTTTTAGTAGCACGGGAGGATACCATCTCAATCGAAGGGAGATATTTGGACATGCATATGGATCCGCCAGTAGACTCTACTTGCCTGCAAGAGTCATCAGAGCTGGTGGAGGCTACTATCCATATCAACGCCAAGCAAGCTGACCACGCTCCACTTGATGCTACCCATACCACTGAGTCAATCTTGTCCACGTATCCAACTGATGGTGACCAGGCGCCATTGGACCCACATGAGGCCGCCCCAGCCGCCGAGCCGGTCGTATCCTCATTTCCAACGGACTCAACGTGTGCCCAATCGTCTGACTACACGCCGTTGGAACCTCCCTACACCGCCCCTGCTGCCTGTTCGGTCATGTCCACTTTGCCAACGGAGGCACCAGCTGAAATGGCGTGTGATCACACGCCATCGGAACCACCCCATGCCACTGTTGAGCCAGTTGTACCAGAGTCTACAGCTGAAATGGCATGTGCCCACACGCCATCGGATGCGATTGACCCCACATTGCAGAGGAGAGTATTTCCACCCTTCACGTTTCCTCGACCAAAACCCTCTCAACGACCATCGGGAGCACCATTTGCTAATATTGTAGATGGTAAAATTGACTTGTACCATTTTTTATGCTGACGCATTTCATTTTAGAGTCACGGCGAAGGTACTGTATCATTTTTGATCTGAACGGTGTCCTTTTCTCCCATGAGCGTGGCTTGTCCTCGAATATCATTGCACCCTCCAAAGCCTTCGGTCGCAAGTTGGTCAAAAGAGACAGATTCACATTAATCACACGGGAGAAACTGCGGGATCTAATAATGACCATGCGACACTTAAAACAGAGGGCCGGGTTCAATTTGCAATTGGGAGTTTGGATATCCATGATGCGCCACAATGCATTAACGTTGCTACAGATGATGCACGATCAGACGCGAGTAATATTACTATTTGACTTTCTCCTAACGCAGGAGGATTGCTTGACTATGGTCCATGTGAGGGGTAGCAAGCCCATCTTTGTCAAGCCAGAGGCTGTAGTGATGAACCGGACTGCTAGGTCAAGTGAAATCCTCATCATCGATGACTCGCCGATTAAAACTGCAGTGAACACGCACACATATGCAGTGCACCCCATCTCTTGCAGTATGGAAACTAGGGAGAAGAAACCGTATGTTCTGGGGGACCTTGCAAAACGGCTTGGAGCGATGGTGATAGAGAACCGGCCAGTCCAGGAGGTGGCTGCAGAAATCAACCAAATGGCAGATGGAATGGTATATCAGAAGCCATTTGATCGGACAGACACCGGTCATCATTTATGGCATGTATATTGTCTAGCCAAGCACTATCCGCATCTCCATAATCTGCTCAACCGGATGGGTTCTTCGACCACTGAACATGAGCGTGGACGTATTAGAGAAGAAATGGCATTACTATTGGGTTTAAATCCTGATAGTGTGGAGAGTGATGAAATTCCAAGATTATTGTATAGGCGTTGGAGGCAAAAAATAACAGTCTGAGATGGCATGTATTTATTTAAAAATGTAACTTATTATGGCATGGGGTTCCATGCCATTGTATTAATATTAAAAGACAATTCTTTGAGAGGATTTGCATTATACTAGAAGTGTTACAGCATGTTATTGGAAGTCTACGAAGTTGTTTTATTAATAAGGGGAAAGTAAAGATTGAATGGGGACTTGGGCTCCACCTAGACTCGGAGCAACTGAGCCAATATTAAAAGGATGGAAATAAATTGGACGACGATGACAAGGAGAAGAGAGAGGTGAAGCAGTGGTAGGGGGAGGAGAAGTGATTGAGTAGACATTTCCTTGTTTAAAATAAAATGGCATGTGCCTCAATACAGTTGAATTTTGTTATATTTATATACTATATAAAGGTTTGGAAACCTTATTTTACAAGTGGGATAATGACAATTCCCACTTTAACGAAATAAAGCTTATCTTACAATATATGGTTTATCTAAGGCGCTCTTTGCTTAGTGGAAAGGACTGTATTGGTGTTGCGGCAAATTGGACCATAAATTTATGAGGTTCAACATGACATCCAATAGGCCGATCCTCCAAAAATTGTGTGATTGAAACATTTTGTACAAAGGGATCATGAACAATTGATACCACATACAGATCCACCAATGCTTCCTCCTGATATTCCACCAAATCTTAGCCTATTTACAAGAGAACTCTAATGGTCTTTCATTATTCTGAGAGGAGGGGAAAATGTGAGGTATAAATATATAGTTACGATGCCATATACTAATATTACTATAGTGGGATTTTGGTAGTTGTCTCTTTGGTTTCAATTTGGACCACTTGCTCTTGTATATAAGCTAAAGTTTTTGGGCTAATTGATAAGCATATTTTTTGTATTCCCTTTCTATATTCTACGCACTCACTATATAAATAAATAAATAAATAAATAAATAAATATATATATATATATAAATAAATAAATAAATAAATATACTTTAATATATTATAGTGTTTAATACCTATTTTATTCATAAACTAACTTGAAAAAGGGTAATTGCTCCTTTAGTAGCTATTTTAAAGTATATTATATTTTCAGTAGCCACTAATAAATGGGAATCTAACCTGTACCATTTACTTCAATATCATATGTAGTGCATGTTATATCTCTCCCCTTAAGTCAACTGAAAAAGAGGCAATTGCTTGATGTGAAAGCCCTTAATGACTATTTTATCCCTATTTATCCTCTAAGGTTTTAAGGATCCATAGTGATAGTATATTCAAATTTCATCCCATAATCACATGTATTATAGATATGACATAAATATCATTTTGAAGAGTTAACTACAAATATCCCATTTTAAAGTTTGCCTACTGGCCATAATTTAAGACTACTATTAATTTGGACTTTAACTTGTGTTTTCCCTTTGGTTAGCATTTCAATCTTATTAACTCAGACTTATGACCTTTGTTCTTATGTAGCACTGCATAAGCAACCAAAGAGAATGAGACAATTTATAGGGATTTAAATATAAAGAGAAATGTTCCATAAATAAGAATTTTGGGATAACTATAGCTCTCAATTTTCATTCATACTCACTTTGGTTATCTTTTACATCCTTGTTATCCCTTTCTCGAAAGAAAAGAAGTTTTGAAGCATTAATTTCATTTGGATTTATTATGTTTATCCTCAGTTTATTCCACTATCTTATTTATTTAACATAATTGCATTGGGGTTATAAACATTTCATTTAAACTCATTATATTTATCCTCATTTCATAATACATATTATTTATCTTTGCTCCATAACCATATTTACTCATCCTCACTCCATTGTTAAGACTTTATTGTAAGCAACTAAAGAGAATAATTCAAAAGACAATCCATAAGGATTTAAATATAAAGAGAAAGGGCCTATAAATAAAAGTGCACCCCCTTTTTAAATCAATTAAAGGTTTTGTGATATACTGTCTTTAGATTTGAATAATACTGGGTTGGGTGACCTCTTGGGAAGTCTAAATTTATGAGCTTACGTTTGGTATTAAAGCAGTCTCGAGTTTAATTCTGTTGGTTGGCTAAAAGAATCACACCATATATTGATTGACATTTGGTTGGTCCAATTTGCTTCGATTGGACTTAACCCAAGGGGTAGGGTGTTGTTAAGTCCCAGCTTTGACCATGTGGTCAACATTGGTCAAAGGGAGGCTCAAGGGTGTATTAAGGTATGTTAGGGTAAAGGACTTAACCTACCCTAGGGCTCACAATGGAGCTTTTGAGGTAGCTCGGGGGTGGTTGGGTGGCGAGGAACTTCAAGAGGTGGCATAGCATAGTCTAGGGCAATTAAATCTCTGTCTTTTTACGCTGGATCATAACATTGGTATTAGAGCAGTTGGTTGTGATGGCCAACCAAGATAAACGTTGGAATCCTATTCTCAATGGTGATGCCGACGATGGTGCCGATGGAGTTGCAGAGATTTGGACCATTCAAGATGTGGTTCATGAGCTGTAAGCTCTTAATCAAAATCAGCAAGAGATGCAAGACAAGATGCATGGCATGATGGATACCATGTGTGGGCGTGTTGAGGCACTCAAGGCTGAATGTGGTAGCACTCTAAGTAAGCCTTCTTTGGTAGATTGACTTAAGATTCCAACTTTTTCCAGTGATGGTGGTGTGGACAAGTGTCTTGCTTGGCTAACCAATGTGAAGAAGTTCTTGGTTGCTAGGGGAACTTCGAATGCAGAGGCTTTAGTGGCTATTTCAATGGTTTTGCGTGATACGAGTCTTCGATAGTGGAATTGGCTTGAGGAGTCTTGTGTTGTGGATAAGAAACCACCAATGTCTACCATGGATGAGTTTGAGGCTACTTTCCGTTTACGTTTTGCCCCTCACTACAATGTGGAGAATGCTCTCATAGAACTTCGATATTTCCAGCAAGGAAAAATGATGCTCGGGGACTATATTGAGAAGCTTACTCGCTTGATTAGTTGTGTTCCAACAAAGAATCCAGATCAGAACAAGTCTTACTTCATTGATGGCCTTCATAGTGAGAGCATGCAGTAACACTTGCGTCATTCTCCAGCCTACAAAGAGTTTGAAGGAGCTCTTTGATGCGGCTCGTCGACTTAACAATGACAAGCACAAGTCTCGCAAGTGTTTGTAGAGTCTTTTTGTCGAGAATCGTCGTGATGATCGTTGTGGACACAAGGATGGGAACATTCTAGCTCTCACCGTCCAGAGTTTGACTACCATTCTGTTCCACGACACCGGAGAAGAACTAAGGAACATGGAGTGGAAAAGGTGCCAATTGTTACATTAGTAAATCTGGTGCTAGAGGTTGAGAAGATTATTGCTCGTGAGCCAGTTTCTCATATCAACTGGGCAATTCAAAGAGTCAGTGCTAAGAGTAATGCATGTTTCTCTGAAATGATTGGGAATCAAGGTCAGTGTCTTGCATTTGTGCGCTCATGTTCAAGTTCTTCAATAGTACCATGTTTCTGGGGCTGTTGAGATCTAGGGGTAAAGGGTTGCCAATCAAGTTGGATTTACTGTTGTGGGATTGATGTTACTCATACAAACTAGATCCACAGCTCTTATCTTGAAGCCAGATTCTGTGCCAAAGGAGTGGCCAGTTGAGCGAAGCTGCAATCTTTTGAAAGAAGAGATTGAAAGTTTAGAGAGAGCTATTTTCAAGCTGAAGACTTCCTCAAATGTTGCTATTGATATTGCTATGCCACCAATGTCAACAGTAAACAGGCATACACGACCAGCTAGAAATGGGAAGGTTGTACAATATAGGTTTTCATAAGTTGAAGTCAGTGGTGACTACTTCGGATGCAAAGAGGTCCAAGAAGCAAAGTTCTTTGTGAAGAATTATAGACAGGGTTGTCATCATTGTAGTGAACTTGGACATTACAAGGCTGACTATCCACAGCTAAAGAACAAGCAACAAGGCATGAATAATGGCCAATCTTCTACTCACGGTAAGTCAGATACTCAAAAGTTGCAAACTTTGCAACATGAGGATGACGAGAACGACCATTCTGGTCGGAGGAAGAAACTTTCGATCATTGCTCATCAGCTCAATTGTATGTGGAATAAGATGGAGCTTGAGGATACTCATGAATCAACTTTAATGATGGAGGGAGTGTTCTATGGCAATCTAGTGTGGATTTTACTGGATAGTGGGAGTGATGACAACTTTGTTTCGGCAAAGTTTGTTATGGAGCATGGCCTAGTCACACGAGGAGTTCTTCTATACACGGTGGAAGGTGCAGCTACCTTTGCTTAACATTTAGATGCTTGTGTTAAGGGGCTGGAAGTGTTGGTTGGCAAAACCACACTTTTTATCTCATGGATATCTATCATGTGGATCTCATTCTTGGGATGCCATGGTTGGTGAAAGTGGATCTAGAGATAAAGTGGAGTATTAAGCATGTCTTGCTTGAGTACAGTGGTGTTAAAAATGTGTGGTTTGGAGAGGGAGTTCAACCTCCAATTGTTATGCTCTCCACTACATTGTGAGACACAAAATCCCTAGGCCCCAAAGTGGAGCCGAAAGGGCGCCACGTTGTAGTGGCCGAAACAAAAGCCAAACGAGTGTAACACATTTGGACTAAAAGCTCCGACTTGAAAAGGTTGAGAGTGGGAGTGGAACTCCCAATGAAGTGCTCGAGGAACAAGCACGAGGCAAGCCATGAGTGAGTCTCTAGAAAAGGGGACACAAGAGGACCAAAACATGACACATGGAAGTGTCCGAGATGGAGTCCGAGATGGAGTCTAAGGTGGAGTCCGAGGTGGACTCGAGATGGACCCAAGATGGAGTCCAAGATGGAGTCCGATATAGACCGATATGGACCGAGATGGAGTCCGAGATGGACCCGAGATGGAGTCCGAGATGGACCCGAGATGGAGTCCGAGATGGAGTCCGATATGGACCAATATGGAGTCCGAGATGGACCCGAGCTAGAGTCTGAGATGGAATCCGAGATGGACCGAGATGGAGTCCAAGATGGAGTCCGAGATGGAGTCTAAGATGGAGTTCGATATGGACCGAGATGGAGTCTGAGATGGACCCGAGTTGGAGTTCGAGATGGAGTCTGAGATGGACCGAGATGGAGTTCGAGATGGACCCGAGATGGAGTCCGAGATGGACCCGAGATGGAGTCCGAGATGGACCCGAGATGGAATATGAGATGGAGTCCGAGAAGGACCTGAGATGGAGTCTGAAGTCGAGACCGAGACCGGGACCAAGACCGAGACCAAGGCCGAGGCCAGGACCGAGTCTGAGTTCGAGTCCGAGTCCGAGTCTGAGAGGGTGAAAGCCCAAAGCGTTCGTCTCCCAGACCCTGGGGGGTTTGGTGAGCTCCAAAAGTATAGTAGGGGGAGGACTCCAGTGGAGCCCGTTTGGCCAGGAAAGGCCAGTTTGGCCCAGGAAGGTTGTGCCCAAGTGTTGGGTGATGGGATATCCATTGAGAAGTCCAAGACTAGAGTGAATACGGACTGACAAGTGGGGTAGCTTGGTGAAGTGTTCAAGAGCCGACTCTAGTTCCCCCAGGAGATTGAATGGCCGATGCTCCCAGTCCAAGTGTGGGTGGCACTACCTACTTGGATACCTAATGTGGCTCAACGGAACCTTGCTCTAAACCCATGGCTAGAGCACCTAAAGGCAGAAGGTGGGGAGAGTACCCATGGGGCCTGCATAAGGCCACAGTGTTCCGAAATGTTGTCCCGAAGTCCCAGCCTGTGAAAAGGAAGAGGAGCAATCCTCGAGTGTAGAAACCAGGGATGCGGTCATGGGAAGAGGAAGTCCCAGGAGACTAGGGGACTTAGTGGTCGGGCATGTGGGCCTTGAACAAGTGGCAGTGATAGCAAACACGGCCATGGATAGAAAGGGTCTTGGTGAGGACCGGAAAGGGATATTGGGGAAGGCTATTCCCCATGCTTGCGGGCATCCTAAGGATACTAAGGAGTGGATTTGGGATAATCAGTCATGGATGGATGCCCCAGTCCTTGAGAGACAGGACGGTGACGCAACTGGTGTTAGACCACCGGTGTGACCAAGGTAAAGGAGCATAGCCTTAGCGTAATGGGCTGATATGTCGGTGGTATCTTGGGGTGTCGATCTTGGGACTGGACATGTGGAGCACTTGGACTAAGTGCAAAGGATGAGTGGCATAGATGCCATTCTCGGGACAAGCAGGTCCCATGTCCTGAGTTGGACTTATGGAGGTTGTGAGTGAGACTCCTCCAAGTGGTCAGAGGTGTGGTTAAGTGACTAAAGTAGAATGGAAAATTTAGTCACTTACATACATCTTTGAAATGGGCTTGTTGTAATGGAAAAGCACTTTTGTGTTACTTGTTGTTTATTTATGACTTGGGGGACCAAGGCACGTGCAGGGGAGAAGCAGTAGTACAGGATGTACTTGACGAGTTTTCTGATGTTTTTCCATTTGAACTTCCTCATGGGTTGCCTCCATTACGAGGTGTGGAGCATGGGATTATATTGGAGCCAGGGATGCAGCCAATTTACCGGCATTCATTTTGGTTAAGTTATGCGGAGGAGCAAGAAGTTCAACAACAAGTCAAGGAGTTACTTGAGTTTGGATTTATTTAGCCAAGTAAGTCTCTGTTTAGTGCTCCGGCCTTGCTTGTGAAGAAGAAGGACAGTTTAATGTGGATGTGTATTGACTACTGTGCCTTGAACAAGAAGACAGTGAAGGATAAGATGCCGATGGCACATGTGGATGATATTTTAGATAAGCTTGGTGAAGCATGAGTGTTTACCAAGATTGATCTAAGGAGTGGATATCATCAGATTGCAATGGATGATGCATTTATCTCCAATACGGCATTCAACACAAGCTTTGGACATTTTGAGTTTACAGTTATGCCATTTGGTTTGACGAATGCACTAGCCACATTTACTCGGTTGATGACGGAGGTATTTAGGCATTATCTTTATGAGTTTGTGGAGATTTTCTTGGATGAGATTCTTGTTTTTAGCAAGAATATGGGGAGCATAAGGTGCATTTGCGCAAAGTTCTTTTATTACTTTGAGATAGCAAACTTTATGCCAAGAAGAGAAAATGTGAGTTTGCAAAGTTAGAGGTGGAATATTTAGGCCATATTGTGACATCTAAGGGTGTCAAGACAGATCCAAGGAAGGTGGCTGTGGTGGAAAACTAGCCTACACCGACTACAGTGGCCGAGTTGTATAGTTTTCTTGGTATGGTTAGTTACTACTAACGTTTCTAGCATAAGTTTGTAGAGGTGGCTATGTTTGCGATGCCTTTGACATGGTTATTACGCAAGAATGTGTCATTCGAGTGGAAGAAGTCACAAGAGGAGAGTTTTGTGGCACTGAAACGATTGTCGAGCAAAACTCCAGTGCTTCACATTGTTGATCCATCAAAACCTTATGAGGTGATATGCGATGCAAGTGGTTATGCACTGGGAGGAGTTCTCATGCAAGAGGGACAACCTATTGCATATGAGAGTCAAACTTTGAATTTCATGGAGCAACACTATTCCACATATAAGTAAGAGTTACTCTCTATTGTTCATGCTTTGCGGACGTGACAGCATTATCTTTATGGTGCAGTGTTTGTGGTGTTGACAGATTACAAACCACTTGTGTATCTTTTCACATAGAAGGAGTTGAACACTAGGCAAGCTCGTTGGATGGTCAAACTCATGGAGTTTAGGGAGTTTCCTATTGAGTATCATCCGGGAAAATCAAATATGATGGCAGATGCTTTATCTCGTGTTCGTCATGTGACAATGTTACAAACACAATTTTATCATCATTTGAGTAAGGTGGTCAGTGAGTTTGGGTAGTTTGTTGAGCATGCTTAAGCTCAAGATGTTAAGGTGGCCTCTTTGCAAGACCAGATGGAAGCCCCTTTCTCATTGGTGGATAGGATTCTCTACTACAATGACTATGTATATTTGCCACAGGTGGATGTGTTAATTACTCAAGTTTTATCCCACTATCATGATCATCTAGAAGCCAGTCATTTTAGGGGGAAAAAGACGTATGAGTTGATTAAGCACAATTTTTATTGGAGGAATATGAAAGGTAATATCCTCAAGTATTGTAAATCATGCGAGCTCTGTTAGCAGGTTAAGGTGCCATAGGAAAAGCTAAGGGGACTTTTGCAACCTTTACCTATTCCTAAGAGTTGTTGGTGTAGTATCTCTATGGACTTCATTACTTGTTTACCATGAACATTGAGGCAAAAGGAGCAAGTATGGGTTATAGTGGATTGGTTGACGAAGTATGTGCAGTTGTTGGCTCTTTAGAAGATTGTTATTGCCTCAGACTTGGCTATGGTTTACTTGGAGAAGGTTTTTCTTGATTTTGGTTTGCCAGAGAATATCATTAATGATTGAGATTCAAAGTTCACTAGTGGATTTTGGAAGAGCTTTGCAAAGGATATGCAAGTGACTTTGAAACTCTCGAGTAGAGATCATTCTCAGACAGATGGGCAAACCAAGCGTGTGAATCAGGTGGTGAAGGATATGCTACGTTGTAGCATTGGTCAAAGGCAAGGATAGTGGGATCTATATCTTCCATTAGTGCAATTTGCTTACAACAATAGCCAATACTGTGGAACCAAGCTAAATCCTTATTTTGCCATATTTGAAAGGCATCCTTGAATAGCGGTGGAGTTGAGATTGCATTTAAGTAAGGACATTCAAGATAAGCTTGATTCCGAAGCAACTGATCTGGCTACAGAACTTGATGAGATTCTAGTGGTGTGCAAATAGAATTTGCAGGCAACTCAGGATAGAGCAGAGAAGTTTGCTAATGAGCATCGCCAATTCTGGGAATATAAGGTGGGGGATCTCGTCTTCGTGCAAGTGATCTTTCCGTCAAGTGAGCGGCAAAACACCTTGGTGCCTTTACAGACAAGGAAGAGTGATAAACTTTCCCATCGATATGCTGGTCTATATAAAGTACTAGAGCGTATTGGTAAAGCGGCTTATCAGGTGTGGCTACTAGTTGGGGTGAAAATTCATCTGGAATTTTATGTTAGCCAATTGAAAGGTGTACTATCTCAGAGTGACGGCCCAATGCCTCCTTGATGTATACGACTGTGGAAGATAGACCTGAGCAGGTTCCCTAGAAAGGGTGATCACCAGTATAACTTGTCATTGGAACAAGGACTTTGTTAGGGGGAAGAATTGTTAGGTGCTAGCTTTGACCACATGGTCAACGTTTGTCAAAAGGACACTCAAGGGTATATTAAGGCATGTTAGGGTAAGGGACTTAACCTACTTTGTGGAGCGGCAATGCGGTTAAGTAGTGAGGGACCTCAAGAGGTGGCATAGCATAATCTAGGGCAATTAGATCTTTGTCTTTTTGCGCCAGATTATAACAAGAGAATGGGGCTGTCAGAAGAGTTATGACTTTAAGCTTCTGTTGACGAGGGTGTGAACTTGTAAGAAAACATGATAAATTGTAAGCAACCAAAGGGAACAATTCGAGAGACAATCCGTAATAGTTTAAATATAGAACGAAATGGCTTAGGAATAAAAATGTACCCTTTTTTTTAATTGATTAAGGGTCTTGGGATATTTAGGGTTAAACATCTTTGGATTTGAATAATACTAAGCTTTAGTGACTTCCCGGGAAATCCAAATTTAAGAGTTTACACTTATATGGAAAAATAATAATGTATTTTTCTCAAACTATATAGTATTTACAATTTTAAAAATAAAAGATACCAGACAATTAATAGTAACATTTTATGAAAATGGTTTTAAGAAAATATTTTGGAGGAATAATTTTAACTATAATCTTAATTAAAATAATGCTATTTTAATTTCTTATTTTTATATAAAAATAATAAAAGCCAATGTATTTTACATTATTAATAACAAGCATATTCATTGAAAGTCGATTGTCCTCACCTGCCTCTCCTTGGATCAAACTCCATTTTCAATGACAGTTAGTCATTTTATAAAGATTCACTCTTCTTCTTGTGGCCCAATCCTCTACGTGCCACTAGTTCCAAGCAGCCACTCCAGCGTTGCAATGTTCTAGCTCTGCACGACGAGGAAGGGGATCACACGAGCACTGTCCAAGGTAGGCGACAATCACAGCCCCTCCACCCTCTTCTGGGTGATGCCTGTTGAGGCTAAGAGAACAATCAAGACCACCAATCGTATTGCTAGATCTATATCCTTGGAACGATATGGTTATTTACAATTCGTATAAGCTCCTAGATTATATGTACACCTGTGACATTAAAATTTTACGATGCAAAAGCTTATTACTTATCATTAGCAAGATCATCGTCAAGAGCGTCCTGCCCGACTTGGACCTCACCACACACCCCGTCTTCTTCCGGAAACGCATCCAAATGAACCGTGGCTCCACTCTTTCGCTGCTGGGGCAGGCTCTTGTAGTTGAAGACTTTCTCTAGAACGTCCTTGAGGGTCGAGCAAAGAATAAGCTCCATTCCGTCCACCTTGACTCCTTTAGCACCCTGTGGGACGATGCATTTCTTGAAACCCAGCTTGGATGCCTCAAACAGTCGCCTTTCGAGTTGAGCTACCTGCATGGACGGAACTTCCAGCATTGAAAAGTGAGAAACCACGTAAGAACTTACAAAGCGCAGCTCTCCCCCAAGTCCTAGCTCACCAACGAAGACTGTGTCCCGAGGAACCGGCCTTTCTATATAGCTGCAAGCAAGACGAAGCTCGTGAGTTGGTATGCCCAGCTAGTCGAGAGAAAGTACCTGCTGGCAATAGCGACGGCAACAGCAATATCTGTGGCGGGCTCTTCCAAACGAAAGCCTCCAACGACATTAACAAAAATATCCTAGAGCAGTATTTCAGCATAACTTTTGCTATCACAAAGTATAGAACGCACCTGTCTTGCAAGTCTCAAGCGCGCTTGTTTGAGTAAGACCTGGCATCACAGCGTCAAGCCTCACAAAAGTGGAGAATATTTATGGAGTGACTTACGGCAACAATCAGATTGAATCGAGATGGATCCACTCCAGTGAACGTTCTTTTACTTGGCAGTGAAGTGGCAGGAGATCATAAGACCTGCAAAACGCGCGTTCATGCCGGAGAAAACTTTAGCTTTTGATCGTTGTCAGATACGCTTCTCGGTTTTAAAGTCAGATCATGGCAAGTCAGAGAAACTGTTCTTGGCAGTCCAGCTCACTCGAAACTCGGGAAATTCCAAAGAATCTACCACCGGTCTCTCGTTGAACCTGGAAAGCTAGAGCAGCCAGACAACGCTCAGATTTGGCTAAAAGTATCATCATCCAACGTAAATCCTAGAAGTCGCTTACCTGGATTTCAACCAGCAGCGGCCGAGATCCTTCCAAAGCCACCCCAACGGTGGCTGATGCATTAGTGTCCTCCCCAGTTCTATCAGAAAGAAACTTCAAACTGGGATTTTCTACCGCTCGTAAACCGTTGTCGACCATCTCAAACACGCCGACCTGTACTAAAGATAAAACAGCGAGATTCAATTTAAAAGCAAGTGCTGGAAGACAGTCACCTCTTTCGTAGAAGCGAAGCGATTTTTTAGTGATCTTAGAAGCCGTTGAGACAAAAGACGGTCTCCCTAGAGACAAGAAATATATGGCAACCTCAAACGAACAAAGATAAAAACCTCTTACCTCCGAGTGAAGACAAACATCAACCATGTGCTCCAATGTACGTGGCCCCGCTATTTCTCCAGATTTCGTTACATGCCCAATCTTTATATTGCCGAACATCTAATGCAAGAAAGAAAGAGAGCTTACCACCAGTGAAGATATCGACAGCCGTAGAGTAGACGAATTGAAGTCACAGTTTGCTCCAGGAGTAAGAACTGTTATCCCGGAGGGAAGGTTTACAGTCCAAGGAGGAGTTTTCAGGCTCTGAAAGGAAAGAGATTAGTGAGACCAAAACTTTCACCATATGCTTACATCCAGGTTGAAAACATGCACAATGGGAAGACCATTTTGTCGTCTGTATAAGATCAAATGCTTCGCAAAAATATCCATATCCTCTATCCAATTTTCGCTCTCGACTGGGACAACCTCCTAAAGTGTTTCAGTATTTGCTGTGAAAAAAACGAGAATTGACTTACCTCCCACGCCTTCGAGGTCAAGCTATCTGTCTTGCAGCGGACAAGCCGATAGTTGTTTCCTAGCGACGCTAGCTTCTTGTCGCCCAAAAAATTGGTAAGAATATACAGGTGCTCTTCATGGTGTTCCACGAAATACTGGATGCCATCAACTCTATCTGCAACTTTCCACAATGTTGTGGCTGAAGTTTTCGGATCTACCAGAAAAATCTGTCCTGTAGAGGCTCGAGCAACACATTTGTGAAACGCAATTACCTCAGAGGACGTCTTTGAGTTGACATTAATCAAAACGTACTGCCAGTTTTTGGTTCTTGTAACATCAACAAAGTTCTTTGGATTGTCGTCGTGATAAATTGCAATGTCATCATCTTTAGATCGCAAGTTCCACAACAAAACCCTGTCGAGATCGAGAAAAAATGATTCTAGAAGAAACTTCAACTAGAAACCTGTGAGGTCGCTGTGCCACATCACTACAAGTGTAGTAAAGATATTCTCCAGTATCAGACCACTGCACACTTACTACACCATCGGTTTTGTGCTCCAGGAGGAGGCTATCAGTTTCCAAGTCTTTGATAAACAATGTGAACATCTCGTTGCCACCCAAGTCGATCGTGTATGCTAACAGTTTGTGGTCTCTGGATAGCTTAAAAACTCCAAGCTGCGCATGGCCTACACTTGTGTAATTAGGAAGAAGAGAGAAACAAGGAAAGATCCTCAAAACTTTACCGTGCTCGGCAGCAAGCTCATTGATGTCGATCATAACTTCACTGTTCTTGTCAAAAAAACTTGTAAAGAAAGCCTTCAGCCTTCCACCTTGGCGGGCTCTTCGTCTCGAGTAGATGGGAAACTGTTTCCCTTGCGGGATATGCACGAAATAGTACCTACATTGTTTCTAAGTTCCTCAGCTAGGCAAAAAAAAATCAAAACGAGCAAGGAAGAACTCACCAATCCCCCCAGCGCTCTGGAGGTGATGCGAGCTCCTTCTCCATCCTGCTCGCCATTTCCTGGCGGATCTGGCACTGGAGCTCCCTTGTCCCAGCCATGGTTGACATATGCAAAATACAAAGAGAAAAGCTAGTGGAAACGAAAAAAAGGCCTTAGACTAGCGTTGATTCAGATTGTGGAGAAATAGAACAAAGCTAACCTATATATACTATAGGTTAATGAAGCTCCACCACTCTTGGATCGAGAACGCCCTAAATATAGCTGAGGTCGAGGAGGTGCCATGTTATCATCAAGAATGTTGTTTAAGACTCGTACGGGAAATTAGAGAGTCAGGAATAGGGAAGTGTCTCAATAGTCAGGAATAGGGAACTATCTCAAGAGTCAAGAATATGGTCTGTGGGTTAGGAATCCAGTAAAAGTTAGGAATATGGCAAGAATTTAAATATAGCTGAGGTCGAGGAGGTGCCACGTCATCATCAAGAATGTTGTTCAAGACTCCGGAATCATATGGGAAATTAGAGAGTCAGGAATAGGGAAGTGTCTCAAGAGTCAAGAATGGGGAATTGTCTCAAGAGTTAAGAATATGGTCTGGGGGTTAGGAATCCGGTGAGAGTTAGGAATATGGCAAGAATTAGGGGATTCTTGACATCCTTGGGTTTGAATAGTATTGAGTTGGGTGGTTTCCTGGGAAGTTCAAACTCACAAGCTTACACGGAGTTGTATTTACAATTTTTTGGTCAAATAGTTTTACAAATGGCTTGATTATGTGTAGATTACATATTATCATAGAGAGCATTGTGATAAGAATGGGATTTCTTGTCATGGTCAACTTGATCCAACTAAAGGAAAGTCATTATTTTCTTAGAAGCTTGTAATGCTTTATTTCGTTAAAGTGGGACTTTTTATTATCCCCCTTATGGTGTGTGGCCACATGCCATTTTTATAACAACAATAAAAAATTGAAGTTTTAACTTTATAATTTATAAATTAAAAACTTTTCATATGATTTTGTGTTATAATATTGTGAAATATAAAAAAATAAATTAAAAAACTGATAGAAATATTAATAAATATTAATTAAGTACTAGGAAATGGCATGTGGACACATGCTAATTAATGTCCCACTTTACTGAATAAGTTCCACTTTAACGAAATAAAGCATTTTAGTAGATATTCGATATTGTATGATTCATATAATCTAGCATGATTTCACATCAAATCAAATTTGTAATGAGCATATACAAATTGTGGGAAGAAACAAATCAGCTTGTCGAGATGATTTTCCACGTATGCAAGATATTAATAATTTACATAAGAAGTATTTGCTTTCAACTTATCAACTACATGAGAATGATGCATAGAGTGTACATATTTGGAAAAACACAAATCCTAAGAAAGTATTTTTCTATCAGGAAGGTGGTTGAGATAAAAATTGTTTAACTTTTGAGATTCAGACAATTTGGGAACTACAAAAGATAGTGGACTTTGCAAATAATAATTTATTGATTCTTGATGCAACTTTTGGAATTAATTGCTACAAGGTAAAATTTTCATTTCTTTTTAAGTGAATAATATTTAATAATTTATAGTTCCCATTATACACCATATTTTTGGCTATCATGGAAATAGTATTCCAATTGCATATTGGGGCCTGAGTTTTAACTTCTAGTGAAAAAGGAGAATATATGAAGAATTGGACGATAGCTCTTAAAAAATTAATTTTAGAACACATGCCAGAATGGAAACCATATGTGATAATGATTAATAATTCTAAAGTATAGATTAATGCTATAAGGTAATTAATTTAAAATGATAGAATTTATTTTTTTCTTTTATATAGAGCTACATTCGATTGTCAAATTCTATTATATATTTGGTATGTAACAAGGAATTGGCTCAGATATATTATTCATAAAGTGAAATTTTATGATATTAGGATGGAAATATGGAAACGTCTTGGAGATATTATGTATCATTTAATTTATGTAGCTTTTGATGATGATAATATTATGTGAACTGAGATTAAATAACTTATTGAACATTTTGAGGTGGATTTTCAAAATGAAGTAGCTTTTATCAAGTATTTTTTCAAGATGAATGGAAGGACAAAGTTGGTTAGTGAATCAATATTTTGATTTTTATAATATATTTCTATTTATATTTAATAGATATGTGGGTTGTTGCTGCTTGAAATTTCCCTCATGCTAACAAGGAGATAAATAGTTTGATTAAGGCATTCCATGCAAATATGAAAGCTATACTCTCGTTTGAAAAAAAACATGCTCATAATCGAAGGATGGATTGGGCAATTCATCAATTTACTACTAAGGTTCATGCGAAGTATTGGTTTACTAGTTATTGCAAAGATCATGGTTTTATTTGAAATCATTCATACAAAAAGTTAATCAATGGTGCGATTGTTAAAGCAAGAAATATTAACAACTTTCAAATAAAATTCGATAAAAACAATACTCATAAATCCTATGTACAATCCTTTTTAGATCTAGTTATATGGCATTTTGTTGTTGGAGGTGAAGGACACAGTGATTGGGATTTTTTGACTTGGTGTAATTGTCCATGGGCAACCAAAGAAAACTTTTACAAGCATCAAGCAAAAGCTATTATATTAAAACAAGGAGAAAAAACCAATTGGATTGCAACTAGTTATGAGTTTCAACCATTACAATCACATGTAATTTTAGAACCTAGGTCAGATGAATTATTTTATCATTATCACTTGACTTGGAATTTATGACAAAGGTAATTCACTTATTAATTAAAAATTTGAAATACTTATAAAACTTTAAGCAGAAAAATATCTATCAAAATGTTTATCATGAGCAAAAAATTTCAATTGGAGACTACATAGAGGTAAACTAGCATATTTTATATACTAATATATATGAATATTGAGAAAAACAATATCCATCAAAATGTGTATCATCAACAAAAAATTTAGCTAAGGAGTACTATACAAGTAATTTACATTAAACAAATTTTAAATATTGATATGAACTTTGAGCAGGAAGATATCACTCCATCAAAAGTTATAAAAGTGACATTGCAGCAAAAGATGATTGATATTTTGCAAAATCTTCCTAATGAAGAAGCTTTTTTATCTATGGTTGACAACGATTTAGAAATGACACAACAGAAAGGTGCAACCTTTAAAGCTAGGCCATGCAATTTTATTTAATTTTCAGTAGAATTTTAATAGTGCATTAATAGTTATGGTACATTCTTGAAGCGGGCAAAACCTTTAGTGGAAAAAATTATAGATAAAAAAAAATCTTTTAGTAGTCCAGAAGCAATTCCTTTTACTAGGTAGAGGAAGATAAGAAAGAAAAGTTCTTTAAATGAAAAAATCAATCTTAATAAAGAATAAATAAAAAAACAAACTCTTTATGTACTTACATTGCATATATTTAAATTAGTTAGAAGATTTCATAGGATCACCACTCCTAATGGTCATCTATGACACTCATTGGCCACATAAAGCATGCAAAAAGGTGTCTACGTGCGTGCTAATTCAAATTTGGCCAAGTGTTGGGGGTTGTGTATAGTTTCATTTAATTTAGACAAATTCCAATCTAAATCATCTGCACAAAAACAATCCTTTTCATAGAATTCTTGCACCTCATCAAGCCATGGGGATCCTAAATGATTTTCTTGAATCAATATGAAGTTGAATTGATTGCTTACCTTTGGAAATTGATGTGCTGCCGCCATGCTTGATCATAAAAGAAACAGAAACGTTTTTAGGTCAATTATGGTGTGCTAATTGAAATTTGGCTAAGTGTTGGGGCTGTGGCCATGTGGAAGTAATTAGGGCGCACACTGGGTGCGGGCGGACATGCGGGGGCAGGAGCTGTGAGGGTGAGGAGGCGGGTGGGAGCTGCAGGCATGCAATAGCTGCGGGTGGGAGTGCATAGCAGCGACCAATGGGAGAAGGAGTGCGTTGGAGAAAAAAACAAAAAGAAGGCCTAATGCCATATCACCGCCAGGTAAGTGGAGAGAGAGTGAATGAGGATGGTGTTTAATGGCAGGCCGCCCTTCATCATGGTCTACAATTAGGGTTCTTTCAAGCAAAGCATGAAAGTTTGACTCTTTTAACCAATATTATCTGATCTGGAGGCCATTATCAAATGGAGGGGTGATTGAAACGGATTTCAACATGAAATATTGTCATTAAGCATTTGTTTTATTTTATAACTAAGTTAGAATTTTTGTAAAGAGATACAATTTTTGCTAATGGTTAAGTAAGCTCGAAGCATGTTTTGGCGAGACGGATTGGGTTTGGGCTACCACCACAAAGATGAGACGTCTCTTTCAAGGGTCTCGTCCTGCCTCAATCTATGCTGCAGAGTTCTAACTCCTTGCCTTGGACACTCAGTGGGATGAGCGGGCCCTGATTGATCAATTTCATTTCGGCCTCAACAATGGAGTCAAGGATTTGTTGCTCACCATGGAGGATCCCACAGACCTGTCGGATGCCATCAACAAAGTTGTTCGATGCGACAATCATCTCTTTGAATGTCGTTAGGAAAGTCGCCGCACCGCCGTTTTCCCGTCCTAGACTCAGGAATCCCAGCTTGAGTCTTCGGGGCATACTCCTGAACCTACTACTCCGGTCCTAATGGATATCTCTGGTACTCCCCGACTCATTAGAGGGAAGTTGAGTCCTGCTGAGAAGCAACGTTGAGTATCTCATAATTTTTCCCTCTACTGTGCTGATCCTAATCACAAAGTAGCTATGTGTCCCCAGAAGCCTCCCCGACTGCTCGAGTTCACTCTACCTCAAGGTTCACCTTTGTTGTAATTGGGAAATGACCCTATCCAAACAGAGTAGGAGCTATTTGTTTGGACTCCCTGAATAAAAATCACTTTTCTTCTTTATCAAGCTCCTCACCACCTTTCATCAAAGCCACCACCAATTCCCACAACTTCCACATCCCATGTCTCCTTTCTTTCACTAGACAATCAGGACTCAAGGCTCTGGCGCTACTGGACTCAGGTGCAACTTCTTGCTTCATGGACACAGACTTTGCTACCCGACATCACGTTCCTCTTTCTCCTACTATACGGGATCTGAGGGTTGAAGGCATTGGTGGGCATTTTGTGTCTCCATTTTCTAGACTTAGGGAAACGTTGCCCGTTCGAGTACACATCGGGTCCATCGTCATTGATATTGCCTTCAACATCATCAACAGCAAGTCCTCCTCTGTGGTGCTCGGCCTTCCTTGGTTCCAACTACACCAGCCCTAGATCTGTTGGAAGGAATTACAGCTTATCTCTCCCACGTCACCATCTCCCATGTCTTCCCTTGCTATTCATCGAGTCCGAATCGGGAAAAGTTCCCTAAACTCAAATCGGGGTTTTGTTCTTGACTCTACAAAAATTTCACCCTCTTCTTTCCCCTCTCTTCCATCTTACACTCAACAGTATCCTTGTCTCATCATTTCATTTAGTCGTACGCCTCCACCTATCTCCACAATCACTATGAAAGAACTCCTTCACGAAGAATTTGTTTTCCTTTTTGCTTTACATGTTTCTCCTGTCAGACTTCCTAAGAAGTATCATGATTTTAGGGATGTGTTTGACAAGAAAAAAGCTAGTGTACTGCCTATTCATCAGCCTTACGACTGTCCTATTGATTTACAAGAAGGAGCGTCACCTCCGTGGGGGACCTATCTACGGGTTATCCCTGTCCAAGCTTAAGGTCCTTAAAGAGCACGTGAACGAGAACTTTGCCTCGGGGTACATTCAACATTCGCAGTCCTCGGCTGGAACGCTTGTCTTCTTTGTCAAGAAGAAGGATGGGAGTTTGTGGTTAGTCATCGACTATCGAGGTTTGAACAAAGTGACTTTTTGGAACCATTATCCGCTGCCCCTGATCTCGGACCTATTGGAACGCCTTGGCGGTGCCCACTTCTTCACCAAGATCAACCTCCGTGGAGCATACAACCTGATCTAGATCCGGTTTGGCGATGAATGGAAAACTGCATTCTGAACCCGCTATGGCCACTTCGAGTACATTGTCATGCCGTTTGGCTTGACAAATGCTCCAGCAATTTTCCAACACATGGCAAATGATGTGTTTTGGGAGTTTCTTGATTAGATGGTGATTGTCTACCTCGACGACATCCTCATCTACTTAAAAACTCAGGAGGAGCATGATGAGCATGTGCGCAAGGTGCTAGTGAAGTTGCGGGAACATGACCTATACGTGAAGCTTGAGAAATGTGTAAGCGACTTAATTTTCCATTATACTTTAGTCACTTAACCACACCTCCGTTGTGAATGAGGAGTCTCATTCACAACCTCCATAAGTCCAATTCAGGACTTGGGGCTTGCTAGCCCCGAGAATGGCATCCATGCCACTCAACATTTGCACTTGGTCCAAGTTCTCCACGTGTCCGATCCCATGACCGACACTCAAAGGTACCACTGAAATGGCAGCTTGTCATGCTAAGGCCATGCCCAATCACCTTTGCCAGACTGGTAGTCTAATACCACATGCATCCCAGTCTTGGCTCTCCAAGACTAGGCAAACCATCCGTGAGTGGTCATCTCAGATCCACTCCTTAGCATCCTTAGGATGCCCACCGACAAGGGGAATAGCCTTCCCCAATATCCCTCTGTTAGTCCCCACTAAGTCCCTTTCTGCCCCTGGCCGTGTTTGCCAACACTGCCACTGGATCGAGGCCCACAGGCCCGACCACTAAGTCCCACGGTCCTCTGGGACTTCCTCACCATACGACTGTGTCCTTGGTCACAACCCTAGAGGACTGCTCCTCTTCCTTTCCACAGTCTGGGCCTTTGGGGACAACATTTCGGAACACCATGGCCTTACGCGAGTGACCTGGGTACTCTCCCTGCCTTCCACCCTTGGGTGCTCTAGCCATGGGCTTAGAGCGAGGTTCCGTCGAGCCACGCCTGGTATCCAAGTAGGTAGTGCCACCCACACTTGGACTGGGAGCATCGGCCAGTCGATCTCCCGGGGGAACTAGAGCCAGCTCTTGAACACTTCGCCAAGCTACCCCGCTTGTCGGTCCGTGTTCACTCTAGTCTTGGATTTCCCAGTGGTTAGCTCATCACCCAACACTAGGTCTGGCCTTCCTGAGCCAAACTGGCCTTTCCTGGCCAAATTGGCTCCACTGGGCTCCAACCCCCACACTCTCCCTACTTCGGGTCCATCTCAAACTCCATCTCGGACTCCATTTCGGACTCCATATCGGACTCCATATCAGACTCCACTTCGGGTCCATCTCGGACTCCAACTCGGGTCTGCCTCGGACTCCATCTCGGACACTTCCACGTGTCATGTGTTGGTCCTTTTTGGGTCCCTTTTTGGAGCCTTGCTTATTGCTTGCTTCATGCTCATTCCTTGAGCACTTTGTTGGGAGTTCCACTCCCGCTCTCAACCTTCCAAGTCAGAGCTTTTAGTCCAAATGTGATACACTCTTTTGGCTTTCGCTTCAGCCACTACCATGTGGCACCCTTTCCGGCTCTACTTTGGGGCCTAGGGATTTTTTGTCTCACAAAATATTCCTTCGATTAGGAGTCTGTGGAGTTCCTTGGGTACATTGTCACTCCTGAGGGTATCACAATGGATCCTACCAAAGTCAAGACTATTCTCGAATGGGAGCCTCCACAATCAATATCGGACATTCAGGTTTTCCTTGGCTTCACCAACTTCTACCACAAATTCATTGCTTACTACTCTAACATTGTCCTTCCTGTCACGCATCTCACTCGCAAGGATGTTCCCTTCTCTTGGTCTGCTGCTGCTCAACAGGCCTTCGACACACTCAAGGCAGCCTTCAGTTTTGCTCCAGTTTTGATCCACATTGATCCCTCACAACCTTTCTTCATCAAGGTGGACACCTTCGACTTTGCCATTGGTGCTGTGCTGTTTCAACTCGGAGTGGATCAAGAATTTCATCCGGTCGCTTTCCATTCTCGAAAATTCCAGCCTGCGGAGATCAATTATGAAATCCATGACAAGGAGCTCCTTACCATCGTGGATTCCTTTGGAGAGTGGCGTCATTTCTTAGAGGGGGCAAGCCATCAAACAATGGTCTGGACGGATCACAAAAATCTCAAGTACTTTGCCACTTTCCAAGTTTTGAGCTATCGTCAGGTAAGGTTGGCACAATTCCTGAGTCAGTTTAACTTTGTTATCAAGTATAGACCTGGAAAGCTTCAGAGCCTTCTTGATACTCTTTCAAGGCACTCCTATCTCAGTCTTAGGCCTGGTAATCTTGCCTTCGATCAACAGGATCAGGTTATCCTCGATCCTGATCGGCTTCACGTTATGGCAATTTCCCTGGCCCCTTAGGACTCCTCCTTGATGGATGTGATCAGAAACAATCTTCAATCTGACAACCTCGCCAGTGACATTTTCCCCCATCTTTAGGCTGGACACCCAGTGACTCCTGACTACTAGTGATTTGATGAGTTCAAGGTTTTAGATGGCTTGTTGTACCATGGGGAGCAGCTTTATGTTCCTGAAGGTGATGCTCGAAGGTTGGTCCTGATGGCTTGTCACGATAGCCCGACTGCTGGTCACTTCGGCATTGCGAAAACCTATGAGCTGGTTACATGGGACTTTTGGTGGCCCCACATGGACGACTACATCAAAGCTTTTCTTACCTCCTGTGACACTTGCGCCCGGAATAAGGTACCTCACCACCTTCCTTCAGGTTTGCTTCATTCCCTCTCAGTCCCTTCAAGTCCTTGGGAATCCATCTCCAGGATTTCTTGAGTGATCTTCCGAGTTCTTGAGGCTTCAATAGCATTTTAGTTGTGGTGAATCGCTTCACAAAGATGGCGCACTATCTACCGTGTACCAAGGAGTTTTTGGGCGAGGACATGGCAAAATTGGTATTCAGGGAAATTTTCCTACTTCATGGGATTCCTACAGATGTGGTTTCGAATCGGGGACCTTAGTTCATCTCTCATTTCTGGCAATGGTTCTTGTAGTTGCTTGGAGTGAAGGCTAACCTCTCTTTAGCATATCATCCTCAAACTAATGGATAGTTCGAGTGAACGATTCAAACGTTGGAAAAATTCCTAAGGTGCTTCATCAACTATCATCAAGATGACTGGTTCGATATCCTTCCCCTTGTTGAGTTCTCCTATAACAACTCTATTCACTCTTCCTTTCAAGTTTTCCCCTTCTTTGCAAACTCTAGCCGAAATCCTCAATTCAATCTATCACTTCTTTCTCCATCCGAATCCTCTCATTCAAATCCCCGCTCTGAGGCATTTGTCTCCAACCTCCAGAAAATCCACAACTCCATCTCCTTCCACCTCCATCGTGCTCAGGAATCTCACAAAACATTCGCCATTGTCCATCGTTAGGATTGTCCCACTTACAATATCGAGGATAAAGTCTAGCTCCTCAAGCGAAATATCTCCACCACCAGGCCATGTCCCAAACTTGATTTCAAACACCTCGATCCTTTCCCTATCACTGTCATCATTAATCCTATTACTTATCGCCTTGCACTTCCCTCTTCATATCAAATTCACCCTGTTTTTCACTCCTCTCTCCTTGAGCCTTATATTCCCAGTCCTATTTCAATCGGGTCATTCCTCCGCCTCCACCAGTGCAGCTCAAGGATGGGTCTGAGTACGAGGTTTAGGACATCCTTGATTCCAAGATCTCACTGTCTAAACTCTACTATCTAGTAGACTGAAAGGGTTATGGACCTGAGGAATGCACTTGGGAATTTGCAGACAACCTAATTCATTCTCTTGACTTTATTCAGGACTTCCATTGCTGCTATCCTTCTTGTCCCAGTCTTCATTCTTTTCATTCTCCCTCTCCCGTCCCTCGCCGCCCATCTCATCCTCCTCTTCGTTCCTATTCACGTCCTCGTTTCACTTGTTCTTGAGGAGGAGGTGCTGTCAAAAATCCTCCAATTCTTGCCACATTCCTGACTCTTGCCAAATTCTTGACCCGTAGACCATATTCCTAACTCTCGAGACACTTCCCTATTCCTGACTCTCTGATTTCCCATACGATTCTTGAGTCTCAAATCACATTCTTGATGATACGTGGCGCCTCTTCGACCTCATCTATATTTAGGCTGTCCTCGATCCAAGAGTGGTGGAGCTTCATCAACCTATAATATATATAAGTTAGCCTTGTTCCATTTCTCCACAATCTGAATCAACACCAGCTTAAGGCCTCTTCTTTGTTTCCATTAGCTTTTCTCTTTGTCTTTTGCATTTTCTAGTCTTAATCTTGTTGGGGGTCTTGACAAAGGACGCTTAACCCCAAATATCCTAAGACCCTTAATTGATTGGAAAAGGGGGTGCATTCTTGTTCATGGGCCTTTTCCCTTTATATTTGAACCCCTATGGGTCATCTTTCAAGTCGTTCTTTTTGGTTACTTACAATCTACCACACTTTCCTTTAAGTTCACGCCCTCGTGGATGGAAGCTGAGAGCTGCAGCTCTCCTAAGAGCCCCGCTCTCTTGACACCCTACCCCTTGGGTCGAGCCCAGCCGAAATAAACTAGACCTGCCAGATGTTAATCAATATGTGGTGTGATTCCTTTAGCCAACCAATAGAGTCGGACCCGAAACCCCTCTGATTCCTCTGATACCAAATGTCCACCACCCATAGAAGTTGTAAGGAACTAACTCCCTAAGGTGTTGTAGGCTAAAGGATCCCCAAAAGCACGATCGAAATGATAAAGAGTTCATTGGATTGGACCAAGTCTAAGATCGAGTCCAAGACTAACTCTGAGACCGAGTTCAAGACAAAGTTTGGGATCGAGTTTGAAGTTGACTTTGAGACTGAGTTCAAGATTGAGTTCGAGACCGAGTTCGAGACAGAGTCCGAGATCCAAGATCAGGTCCAAGATTGAGTTTGAGGTCGAGTCTGAGGTCGAGTCCGAGGTCGAGTCCGAGATTGAGTCCGAGATTGAGTCTGAGGTCAGGTCCGAGAT
>NW_003314292.1:938923-943565 GCF_000143415.4 Selaginella moellendorffii | reverse complement strand
TGTGAAATGTGTTATTATAACAGATTTTTATTGTGTCTAAATGCTCAACCCAGTCGCGTTGGTCCCTCGCGACATAGTACCACAGATAATCCTCAACTTGAGCATTCACGCGTTCGGTCTGCCCATCAGTCTGAGGATGATAAGCCGTACTAAACTTCAACTTGGTACCGAACAACTGGAACAGTGTGCCCCAAAACTTCCCCGTAAACCTCGAATCCCTATCCGAGATCATCTCTTCAGGAAGACCACGAACCCGCACTACTTCATGGAAAAAGAGCTTTGCTGCTTGTTTCGCATTCACTGTTCCCACAGTTGGAATGAAGTGTGCAATCTTCGACAACCGATCCACAACCACCATCAAAGTATCATAACCCTTAGATTTTGGCAAGCAAGTGACGAAATCAAGTGTCACACTCTGAAATGGCCATGCCGGTGCTGGAATGCACTGCAAATTTCCAGCCTGCTTCTCAGTTCTACGCTTACATTGCTGGCATATAAGGCAGGAACAGACATAATCCGCTACATCACCTTCCATACCAGACCAGAAAAATCCCTTTTTCAATGAAGCAAGAGTCTTTTGCTGTCCACCATGTCCCGCTGCTGGAACATCATGATGTTCCCGTAGAAATAACTGCTGCAGATCCTTAGAGGGAAGATACAATCTTTCTTGCTTATAGAATATAAGCCTATCCCGAACTGAGAAGTGAAGCTTCACATAAGTGCGACTAGCAACTTTCGCTTTAGTGCGACTAGCAACTTTCGCTGCTTCGCTACTAGGGTTCTGCTTCAACAACCTCGTGCGGCATAAGATTGCCTTCGCCAATGGATCACTTCCATATGAAGCCCGAACGTCCTCTAACCAGTCCAAACTGATGGCTGATATTGCTCGGAATTGAGCCTGTCGACTCAATGCATCCGGAACAATATTGTCTTTACCAGGTTTATATATGATTTCGATATCATATCTAGCAAGCTTCTCTTGCCAACGAGCCTGCTTCGGCGTAAGCTTAGGCTGCGTAGCAAAGTAACTCAGTGTGTTACTATCTGTATAAACCTTGGTGTGTCCACCCAAGTAGTGTCTCCAGTGTTCCAAAGCCGACACTATAGCAAACATCTCTTTCTCATGCGTTGGCCATCTTTGTTGGGTCTCATCCAATTTCTTGGAATAGAACGCAATGGGACAACCATGTCGCCTTAGCGTAACACCAACCGCTTTGTCACAATCTTGCTGCAACACGGCACCGATAGCATAGCCAGATGCATCACAATGCACTTCGAAAGGTTTATCAAGATCTGGGATCCTGAGAACAAGAACCGTAGTCAAGATCTCCTTCAACCGTGCGAAAGCACGCTGGCAAGCTGGTGTCCAATGAAACGGAATACTACTCTTCGTCAACTCAGTCAACGGAAGAGCAATCCTTGCAAAATTGTGGACAAACTTGTGATAGTATCCCGCCAAACCGAGAAAGGAACGAATATCTGATACAGTGGTCGGGACTTCCCAGGACTTCACCGCTTCCACCTTCTTTGGATCGACCTCAATCATGCCACCACCAACTATATGACCGAGAAAGTTTACGCGCAATTGTCCAAAAGCGCATTTACTTTCCTTAGCATACAATTTGTGTTTGCGCAACTTCTGAAACACTAGCTCCAAGTGTTTCAAATGATCCTCCAACATCTCACTAAAGACAAGAACATCGTTGATATATAGGACAACAAATGTGTCCAAATAATCTCCGAATATTCTATCCATCATAGTGCTGAACGTTGCTGGAGCATTGCATAACCCAAACGGCATGACAAGGAACTCATAAGATCCGTACCGAGTCTTAAAGGCTGTCTTCTCCACATCCTGATCCGCCACCCGTATCTGATGATACCCGAACTGCAAATCAAGTCGCGTAAAATACTTAGCCTTTAAGAGTTGGTCAAACAAGTCATCAATGCGAGGCAAAGGATAACTGTTTTTAACCATGATCTTATTGAGTGCCCGATAGTCAATACACATCCTCATGGTTCCGTCCTTTTTCATGACGAAGAGGACCGATGCTCCATAAGGTGACTTGCTTGGTCGGATATGACCTTTGTCAAGAAGCTCCGTGAGTTGCTTCTTAAGTTCAGCCATCTCCTTCATGTTCAACCGATATGGAGCTTTCGTAGGTGGTTTAGAACCCGGAATAACCTCAATCCAATGGTCAACCTCACGGCTAGGAGGTAGCCCTGGTGGCAAATCCTTTGGGAAGATATCCTGATTCCTCGCCAACAACTCCAATATCTTCTTTGGTACAGGATCAACCCCGTCACCGATTCGAATTGAGTCACCAATACCCTCAGCTTCCATCACTTGAACCCAAAAGGTTTGACATCCCCTCTTAGCTGCTTTTTGAGCGGCCTTCGCAGTCAGGAACTTTGCATCCCAATCTTTTGAGGAACGCTTTTGCAACTGAAAGGATACATCAGGATGTCCTTCTGACTTCAACGTGATACGACTTTGTCCAGCACCATAAATCCCTTTTATATACTTGTTGAAGAAGTCCATACCAAACACCATCTGAAAATCTGGTATCTTCAACACTACCAAGTCCACTCTTTCTTTCCACTTGGATATCTTTATTGGAACATCACTCACAAACTTTCTGGCTACTTGCCCACCTTCCGCAAACCGGAAGTGCATAAGCGACATTTGCTCAGCATTCAATCCTAACAACTTAACTAAGTCTTCGGATATCACGCTGTGCGTAGCTCCCGTGTCAATCATCACTCGGATTTGGTGTCCACGGACAAAGCCTACCAGATATATCAACGGATCAGTGTTTGCATTGACTGCAAGAAAAGCTTGAGGAAAGCAACGAAAGTTACTCACCTCTTCTTCCTCATAGTCTGCATTGACTAACTCGTCAACCCCTTCAACTTCACCACCACCCTCTTCCCTCATGACATTAACCCGAGACCTTGTCTTATGCTTGTTGGGACATTCCGAGGACCTATGTCCCGATTCTCCACAATGGAAGCAATGACCCACACTACCCATTCCGCTAGGAGCAGGTTTTGCAGGTTGCTACTGCTTGTACCCACTAGGAGGAGGAATAGAGGGCCTAGGACCAGAAGAAGCTGTTGGTGGTCTCCTTGCTCAAGGGTATATTATACTTTTAAGTAGCCACTAATCAATGGGAATCGAACCCGTGCCATTTGGTATCAGAGAAATTGTCTTAGCGATTTCTATCCAACTTTTGTCGGATTTTCTGACTCAAGTTGCATACGCAGAGACTTTTCTAGTAGATCCGAAGCGACCTGTGTAGGATTAGTTGGATAGTACCATTCGGTAAGAACGTTGTATGCATGTTCAGTTACTGATAGAGGCGTGCATGCAGCTAGCAGGATGGTGAAGAGGAACCGTGCTGATGATGCTGAAACCTCTAGACGGGCAAATCGAGAGGAGGAAACTCTTGCTAGAGATGCTGCGAAAGAGGCTGAGGCCGAGTCGGAAGAGGAAGAGCCAGATGCTGCGGCATTGCTCGACTCTTGCTTCGTTGAAAAAGGGATTTTTCTGGTCTGGTATGGAAGGTGATGTAGCAGATTATGTCCGTTCCTGCCCTATATGCCAGCAATGTAAGCGTAGAACTGAGAAGCAGGCTGGAAAGTTGCAGTGCATTCCAGCACCGGCATGGCCATTTCAGAGTGTGACACTTGATTTCGTCACGTGCTTGCCAAAATCTAAGGGTTATGATACTTTGATGGTGGTTGTGGATTGGTTGTCGAAGATTGCACACTTCATTCCAACTGTGGGAACAGTGAATGCGAAACAAGCAGCAAAGCTCTTTTTCCATGAAGTAGTGCGGGTTCGTGGTCTTCCTGAAGAGATGATCTCGGATAGGGATTCGAGGTTTATGGGGAAGTTTTGGGGCACACTGTTCCAGTTGTTCGGTACCAAGTTGAAGTTTAGTACGGCTTATCATCCTCAGACTCATGGGCAGGCCGAACGCGTGAATGCTCAAGTTGAAGATTATCTGCGGTACTATGTCGCGAGGGACCAACGCGACTGGGTTGAGCATTTGGATACAGTAGAAATATGTTATAACAACACATTTCACAGCGCTATAGGCTGTTCTCCATGGGAGATGCTGCAAGGAAATGCTCGTGGGGTGCCTCAACAGATCGTTGTACCAAAACCAATGACTGAAGTGTTGGTCCCAGCCGTTAAAACTTATGCGGAGCAGCTACGCCAAGGTTGGTCTAGAGCTACTGAGGCAATGGGCAAAGCTCAGAATAGGTATCGACTGTGAGACACAAAATCCCTAGGCCCCAAAGTGGAGTTGGAAATGGTGCCACGTGGTAGTGGCCGAAGTGAAAGCCAAACGAGCGTAACACGTTTGGACTAAAAGCTCCGACTTGAAAGGTCGAGAGTGGGAGTGGAACTCCCAACAAAGTGCTCGAGGAACAAGCACAAAGCGAGAAATAAGCGAGGCTCCAAAAAGGGACCCAAAAAGGACCAACACATGACACGTGGAAGTGTCCGAGATGGAGTCCGAGACGGACCCTAGTTGGAGTCCGAGATGGACCCGAAGTGGAGTCCGATATGGAGTCCAAAGTGGAGTCCGAGATGGAGTCCGATATGGAGCCCGAGATGGACCCGAAGTGG
>NW_003314292.1:937497-938648 GCF_000143415.4 Selaginella moellendorffii | reverse complement strand
AGACCGAGACCGAGACCGGGACCGAGACCGAGACCGAGGCCAAGGCTGAGACCGAGCCCGAGCCCAAGTCCGAGTCCGAGTCCGAGTCCGAGCCCGAGTCCGAGTCCGAGTCCGAGTCCGAGTCCGAGTTCGAGTCTGAGAGGGTGAAAGCCCAAAGCATTCGTCTCCCAGACCCTGGGGGGTTTGGTGAGCTCCAAAAGTATAGTAAGGGGGAAGACTGCAGTGGAGCCAGTTTGGCCAGGAAAGGCCAGTTTGGCCCAGGAAGGCCAAGCCTAGTGTTGGGTGATGAGCTGACCACTGGGAAGTCCAAGACTAGAGTGAACATGGACCGACAAGCGGGGTAGCTTGGTGAAGTGTTCAAGAGCCGGCTCTAGTTCCCCCGGAAGATCGACTGGCCGATGCTCCCAGTCCAAGTGTGGGTGGCACTACCTACTTGGATACCAGGCGTGGCTCAACGGAACCTCGCTCTAAGCCCATGGCTAGAGCACCTAAAAGCGAAAGGTGGGGAGAGTACCCAAGTGGCTCGCGTAAGGCCACGGTGTTCCGAAATGTTGTCCCAAAGGCCTAGACTGTGGAAAGGAAGAGGAGCAGTCCTCTAGGGTAGTGACCAAGGACACAGTCGTGTGGTGAGGAAGTCCCAGAGGACCATGGGACTTAGTGGTCGGGCCTGTGGGCCTCGATCCAGTGGCAGTGTTGGCAAACACGGCCAGGGGCAGAAAGGGACTTGGTAGGAACTAACAAAGGGACTTTGGGGAAGGCAATTCCCCAGGTCTGTAGGCATCCTAAGGATGCTAAGGAGTGGATCTAGGATGACCACTCGTGGACAGATGGCCCAGTCTTGGAGAGACGGGATTGTGATGCAAGTGGTATTGGACCACTAGTGCAGCAAAGGTGAAGGGGCATGGCCTTAGCGTAACGGGCCGGGATGTCAATGGTACCTTTGGGTGTCGGTCTTGGGACCGGACACGTGGAGCACTTGGACCAGGTGCAAGTGTTGAGTGGCATGGATGCCATTCTTGGGGCTAGCAAGTCCCAAGTCCTGAATTGGACTGATGGAGGTTGTGAATGAGACTCCTCCCAAGTGGTCGGAGGTGTGGTTAAGTGACTAAAGTAGAATGGAAAATTTAGTCGCTTACAGGCATGTTAGGGTA
>NW_003314292.1:858811-932443 GCF_000143415.4 Selaginella moellendorffii | reverse complement strand
GATAGTACTTGGGTCAGTTTTGGCATGCTGACTTCGGCACTTCGGTGCATGGGTCCAATCCATAACCATGGGGATAACTATTATAGACTGATCACAAGTCCCCGCCTCTCTCTCGATGCCTCACTTTTGAAAAGGGGCATGGTCGTGTAAACAACATAATCTGCCAGTTTATAATAGCTGTCTAAATCTTCCCGATGGGGTTGATTTCTTGCTCAGGGGAAGTGGGCCTCTAGCCTTCTCTTTATGTCCCTGCGGGCAGGGATGTATCATTCCTTTGTAAGCCGAGTGGTACTCGGAGCAGCAAGGGGGGCTAACTTTGTTAGTCATTTCCTTGTCGGTGACGGCCGGAGGATGTCTGAGTCTTAACGTCTTTAGACGTAGAGGAGAGGTCATTCTATAACTCATTTAAGTCGGTGTATTTCCCACATAGTGTGCTTTCCATTAACTTTCAAAGTTGTTTCCTTGACGGTTTGCTAGACTCGGGTATGCATCGACGAGGACGTCGATCTTCCCCAGGGGGGGAGAGTGTCGCGAATGTGACTTCGGGTATCGAAAGATACTTGTTGACCGGTCCTTATGGACACTCTTTCCTTACTACCATGACGGCAAGAGATCGGTACAGTTGGATCCCTTTAGTAGCCCCTCTTGTGCTAGTGGAGTTAACTGGGCATTTCGAGTGTACTTAGACCGGACGAGCATAAGGACGGAATTCCTATGTGCTATTAGCTAAGCATACTTAGCCCGGTAAGGAGTTCCCATCTCGTTATGTCTTGCACTGGCTAGTGACAAGAACCCTCGCGTATTGAGACTAGTCCCTCAAAATCGCTGGAATGCATGTCTGACCACCTGAGATATTAGTTTGGCTCCCACTGGGCTGTGTCGCTCCTTGTTCTGCGTCCGGCTTGGGTCTAAGCCCAGGCTCCACGCTGCTCTAGTCGGTGGAGTACCCTCCTTCCCGCGTTAGGCCACCGGTATGCCAAAATTGTGCCAGACTCCGTCTGACACTATTTTGCGTGCAGGTGCTGGATACGGGGAGCTGGTGCTCGTGGGATTGTACCGGACCCTCGTTCGTAGCGCAACGGGCTTGGATTTCGACTCCAAATTCAGGTGCGCTACAGCGAGGGAACTTAGCAAAGGCCAAAGTCGTGATGGTCAGATAGACAAGGTAAGCTAACAAATTGGAAAGGAAAAATTTGTGGCTTACACCCCTCTTGTTAGAACTTCGACCTAGTCTACTTCCAAGTCTTAACCTTGGTATAAATTCAGCAACTAAAGAGGATGTTTCACGTGTTATGATTTGGCGTAAAAAGACAAAAATTTAGTCACCCTAGACTATACTACACCACCTCTTGAGGTTCTTCACCACCCAACCACCCCCAAGCTACCTCAAAAGCTCCACTATACTGCCACTCCACTGTGAGCCCTAGGGTAGGTTAAGTCCTTTACCCTAACATGTCTTAATATACCCTTGAACCTCCCTTTGACCGATGTTGACCACATGGTCAAAGTTGGTGCCTAACAATTCTTCCCCCCCAACAAAGTCCTTATCCCAAAGACGAGTTGTATTGGTGATTACCCTTTCTAAGGAACCCTACTCAAACTCTTGATCCAACTTCCATAGCCATACACATCAAGGAGACATTGGGCCCGTCACTCCGAAATAATACACCTTTCAATTGGTTGACATAAAATACTAAATGAATTTTAACCCTAGCTGGTAGCCGCACCCGATAAGCTGCTTTACCAATGTGCTCTAGCACTTTATATGAACCAGCATATCAATGAAAAAGTTTATCACTCTTCCCTCTCTGCAAAAGCACCAAGGTGTTCTACCACTCATTTGACAGAAAGATCACTCGCACAAAGACAAGATCACCCACTTTATATTCCCAAATTTATCGATTCTCATTAGCAAACTTCTCCACTCTATCTTGAGCTACCTACAAATTCTATTTGCATACCACTAGAATCTTATCAACTTCTATGGCTAGATCAGTTGCTTCAGAATCAAGTTTATCTTGAACATCCTTACTCAAATGCAATCCCAACTCCACTGTTGTTTGGGGATGTCTTCCAAACATAACAAAGTAAGGACTTAGCTTGGTTCCACTGTGTGGGCTATTATTGTAAGCAAATTGCACTAACAAAAGATATAAATCCCATTGTCCTTGCCTTTGACTAACGCTACAACGTAGCATATCCTCTACCACTTGATTCACATGCTCGGTTTGCCCATCTATCTGAGGATGATCTCCACTCGAGAGTTTCAAAGTCACTTGTATACCCTTCGCAAAGCTCCTTTAAAATCCACTTGTGAACTTTGAATTTTGATCACTAATGATGTCTTTTGGCAAACCAAAATCAAAAAAAAAAAAATCTTCTCTAAGTAGACTATAGCCAAGTCTAGGGCAATGATAGTTTTCCAAAGAGCCAACAACTGCACATACTTCGTCAATCGATCCACTATGACCCATACTTGCTCCTTTTGCCTCTGTGTTCATGGCAAACAAGTGATGAAGTCTATAGAGATACTACATCAACGGCTCTGAGGAATAAGTAAAGGTTGCAAAAGTCCCTCTAGCTTCTCCTGTGGCACCTTAACTTGCTAACAGAGCTCGCATGATTTACAATATTTGAGGATATCAGCTTTCATATTCCTCCAATAAAAATTGCACTTAATCAACTCATACGTCTTCTTCCCCTTAAAATGATTAGCCTCCGGACAATTATGATAGTGGAATAAAACTTAAGTAATTAACACATCCACCCATGACAAATATACACAACCATTATAATAGAGAATCCCATCCACCAATGAGAAAGGGGCTTCCATTTGGTCACGCAAAGAGGCCACCTTAGCATCTTGAGCCTGAGCACGCTCAATCAACAACCCAAACTCATTGACCACCTTATTCAAATGATAACAAAATTATGTTTGTAATGCTGTCACATGATGAATACAAGATAAAGCATCCACCACCACATTCAATTTTCCTAGACGATGCTCAATAAGAAACTTTCTAAACTCCATGAGTTTAACTATCCAACGAGCTTGCCTAGTGTTCAACTCCTCATGTGTGAAAAGATACACAAGTGGTTTGTGATCCGTCAACATCACAAACATTGCATCATAAGGATAGTGCCGCTACGTCTGCAAAGCATGAACAATAGAGACTAACTCTTGCTCATATATGGAATAGCATTGTTCTACAAGATTCAAAGTTCGACTCTCATATGCAATAGGCTGTCCTTCTTTCATGAGAATTCCTCCCAATACATAACCACTCGCATCACATGTTACTTCGTAAGGTTTTGATGGATTAGCAATGCGAAACACTAGAGCCTCTTTCAACAATCGTTTTAGCACCACAAAACTCTCCTTTTGTGGCTTCTTCCACTCGAATGGCACGTTCTTGTGCAACAACTGTGTCAAAGGAATAGCCACCTCCACAAACTTATGTTGGAAACATTGATAGTAACTAGCCATTCCAAGGAAACTGCATAACTTGGCCATTGTAGTTGGTGTAGGCTAATTCTCCACCACAGCCACCTTCCTTGGATCCGTCTTGACACCCGTAAATATCATAATATTGCTTAAATATTCCACCTCCGACTTTACAAACTCATATTTGCTCTTCATCACATAAAGTTTGTTGTCACGGAGTAACAAAAGAATGTTACGCAAATGCATCTTATGGTCCTCCATATTTTTATTGAAAACAAGAATATTGTCCAAGAAAATCTCTACAAACTCATGAAGATAACACCCAAATACCTTTGTTATCAACCGAGTAAAAATGGCTAATGCATTCATCAAACCAAATGGCATAATTGTAAACTCAAAATGCCTAAAGCTTGTGTTGAATGCTATCTTGGAGATAGATGCATCATCTATTGCAATCTAATGATATTCACTCCTCAGATCAATCTTGGTAAACACTCGTGTTTTACCAAGCTTGTCTAAAATATTATCCACATATGGCATTAGCATCTTATCCTTCACTGTCTTCTTGTTCGAGGCATGGCAGTCAATACACATTTGCATTGAATCGTCCTTCTTCACAAGCAAGGCTGAAACACCAAATAGAAACTTACTTGGTTGAATAAATCCAAACTCAAGTAACTCTTTGACTTGTCGTTGAACTTCTTGCTCCTCTGCATAATTTAACTGAAATGGATGTCGGTAAATTAGCCATGTCCCCGGCTCTAATGTAATCCCATGCTTTACACCTTGTAATAGAGGTAACCCATGAGGAAGTTTAGATGGAAAAACATCAGAAAACTCATTGATACATCCCGTACTATTGCTTCTCCCCCACATGTGCCTTGGTCCCCTAAATCACAAACAAACAGCAAGTAATTTGAAAGTACTTTTCTATTATAACAAGCTTGCTTCAAAGATGTAGCAGAGAGCATAACAGCTAGAGGTTGAACTCCTTCTCCAAACCACACATCTTTAACGCTGCCATACTCCAGCGAAACATGCTTAATACTCCACTTTATCTTCGGATCCACCTTCACTAACCATGGCATCCCAAGAATGAAATCCACATAATGGATATCCACAATATAAAAAGTCTCCACAAGTGTGGTGTTGCCAACCAACACTTCTAGCCCCTCTACACAAGCATCGAAATGTTGAGTAAAAGTAGTTGCACCTTCCACCATGTATGGAAGAACTCCTCATGTGACCAGGCCATGCTTCACAACAAACTTTGCTGAAACAAAGTTGTCATCACTCCCACTATCCAGTAAAATCTGCATTGGACCACTATGAAATACACCCTCTAGCATTAAAGTTGATTCATGAGTATCCTTGAGCTTCATTTTGTTCCACACACAGTTGAGTTGGCGAGCAATGATCGAAAGCCTTTTCTTTCGACCAGAATGGTTGTCCTCATCGTCCTCACGTTGCAAAGTTTGTAACTTTTTAGCATCGGATTTACCATCAATAAAAGATTGGCCATTCTTCTTGCCATGCTGCTTGTTCTTCAACTATGGACAATCAGCCTTGTAGTGTCCAAGCTGGCCACAATGATAACAACTTTGTTTATAATTCTTCACAAAGAACTTCTACTTCTTTGACCCCTTTGCATCTGAAGTAGTCACCACAAACTTTAACTTATGGTGTTTATTCCGATCCTTGTGTCCACAGTGATCACGACAATTCTTGACAGAAGGACTTTGCAAATGCTTGAAAGACTTGTGCTTATTATTGTCAAGTCGACAAGTTGTATCTGTCGTGAATGTGACTTCGGGTATCAAAAGTTACCTATCGGCCAGTCCTTACAGACACTCTTACCTTACTGCCGTGACAGCAGGAGGTCGGTATTGTTGGACCTGTTATCAGTCTCCGCCTAAGCTAGTTGAGAAATTGGTCCTCCTATGTGCACTTGACCAGATGGGCATAAGGACGGAATTCCTAAGTGTTATTAGTCAAGCATACTTGACCTAGTTAGAGAAACTCATTTGTTGACTTGCACTTGCTAGTGTTGGGAACCCCCGCAATATTAAGATTGGTCCCTCAATATTCGCTAAATGATAGCTTACCATGTCTGCCAAACACCCTCGCTATCATGCCCTTTGTGTTAGTCTCAATTCGGTCCCAAATACTAATTATGGAAAGTGTCTAGATTTGCTCATTTGACATATCTACGGAATGTAGAGATTGGCCTGAACACAATAGTGTTCGTCCGTGTCCAAATTCGCAATCTAGCACCATTCTATATTTAGTAAGTTTCAAGCTTGTCCCAGAGACTAACCCCTAAGGGAGGCTTGGGGTGAAAGCCCAAAGCATGTGTTCCTCAAGGGGGGGGGCTATAGGGGGTTCCAAATATATAGTAGGGATAGTGGGTAAGTTGGGCATGGTTGACAAACCTGAGGCATAGTCTAGCTCCCGCTTGCGTGCCTGTCCTTGTTCTACGTCTGGTTTAGGTCTAAGCCCAAGTTCCATTCCATGCTAGCTGGTGGAGTACCCATATCCTCACGTTAGGCCACTGGTATGCTGAAATAGCGCTAGACTCCGTTTGGCTCCGTTTTGCGTGCTGGTTCTGGCATTGGGATGCTAGTTGCTCCAGGATTATTCCAAGTCGCTCTAGGCTCCTATCCCTTCGCTCCTTGGGCTATTTGCTTGGGAGTTGCTTCATGGTTCGGTTCCGTCACTCCTTGGCGTCATGCTTGGGAGTTTGGCACCATTCCTTCGTTCAGTGGCCCAAGGCCTTGAACCTCGGGTTCTGCACCATTGTCCTTTGGACAAGTGGCATGTGACATGTGGCATCTATCACATGCCACAAAGAGGGTTTAGGTTCCGCTTCATGGTGTTATCCTATGGTAAATCACCATAGGATAAAGGGTAAAAACCACATGCGCTACATTTGGTATCAGAGAATGAGTCTCAGCGAGTACTATCCAATGAAATTGGGCAACTAGTCTCGTTGCATATGTAGAGATGAAAACGATGATCTGAGTGGGTACACATTTGGGTGCAAAGGCTTTGCAATGGTTCCTTGGGTATGGGTTTTGTTACCTTTTTGTACCATGATAATGTGAGCTTGCTCTTGGGCTCATAGGATGGATTTGAGGTGTACCAGTAGCACGAGTTTGCGCTTGGGCTCGTGAGTGAGGCACATTAGCAACTCAAAGTTATACTTTAAGCTGGTAGGATTAATGTAAGCCTATTGATGGTTCCATGAGTTGTTCCGTTGG
This sequence comes from Selaginella moellendorffii, assembly GCF_000143415.4. Lineage (NCBI taxonomy): Eukaryota > Viridiplantae > Streptophyta > Lycopodiopsida > Selaginellales > Selaginellaceae > Selaginella > Selaginella moellendorffii. The sequence continues at coordinate 925,738 of NW_003314292.1, read as the reverse complement.
GTCCATAAGTTGTTCTTTGTACCATGGGAGAAAATAAACTTTCCCTGGGTTTGCTATGAGTTGCAAATGGGCTAGTCCGTAGCTATTTAGCACGGCACTAGTGGATCCTTCCTAGGCAAGACTACAAGTGGATCAATCTATTGATTCAAGTAGTTATTGCCGTGCTCTCTCATAAACTTTTCTTGGATTGGACTAAAGGCAGTGCAAAAGCAAGCTTGACGTTTAGTCAAAGTTAAAACCGAAAAGAGAGTTGTCAAGGACGAAGGATCAAACATGTAAATCATTTTCTCTTCTTAGAGAGATGATTTGCAACAAGGTACTCATTTTTCGTGTTCACATCATGCAATCAAGAGTCCCTACCTTGATGCATGTTGGAAATGATAGTCTTACAAATAGTGAGTTGTGGGATGGATAGTAGTGAAACGCTAAACCATTTTGTTTAAGCTTGCTATTGAAGACTTGGATTGCAATGCTTAATTCTTTTTTGGGGAACCTTGCTATTGCTCCTTGAGTAGCTTGGTGTTGGATTAGTTTTGAGTTTGGTCAAAAAGAGAGTGGCATGAGTTTGTCTGTGTTATAAACAAAAGTTAATGGTGTTGGGTGTTGTAAATCTCTTTTGGTGAAGTGTGGCATTTATGTTGCATTTTGTCAAATTGAGTTAGCACTTGATATTCATATAAACCTTTGAAGTAATGACATGGGTGTTGCTCGTGGTGTTGCTCAATTGATGGTCAAGACATTGTGATTTTTATATCATATCCATGTGATAATGAGCAATGCATTTACGAAGTTGCTTGGTTAAATGATGATCAACCCCAAAGTGGTTGATAGTGATGCTAGTCTACCTACACGAAGTAGCATTATAGTAGCTTTGACTGAATTCTTGATGGTGGTCCATTATGCTAAACTTAAGTTGGTACCTTGTTTCCTTGAGAGTTTGCCCATAAGGTGTTGGAAAAGGGGTTGTAGCATTCATTTGCTATAGCTTGTCGAATGATCTGTTAGCACTTGGAGTAGATTGTTGGATGGAGAAAATGTGTAGTTGGGGTATTGACATCACTAGCACTTATGTTAGTGGAAGTAACATTATTATTTCGAGTGATAAGGAATTTTCCTTGGACCTTGATTTTCCATGTCATTTTTCTTGTTAGTGTTTTGGCTTCACATTAGATCTTGAAGGTGAAGAGTGTTAGTGCAATGTGGATATCCGAAGATGTGGTCTTCGTGATTAAGTTTTGGATGTTCATTTTGCACTTTGCGGATGACGATATTGGATATCGGAAAAATGGGCAAAACTGTTCAGTGCTTAAGCATATTATTGGATTATGAGAGTTTGTGTTGAGGTGAACCTATGTGAAGTTGTTAGTAGGAGGAAGTTGGTTGAGTCTTGAAAGTTTGCATTCCTGGACTGAGACTCATTCTTTCTCTGGGATGGAAAATTTTCCACAAATTTTCTTAGGCTTTTTCAATGGCTGATCTATTGATCACTTTGCCGAAAACCATTCCGTTTTCGTAAGCCAGTACAAACTAGTGAAAGGGTTGGAGTTGACTTCAGTTGGCTTAAACCTTAGTAGATAGTTTATATGATGCGGCTCGAAAGGGATGCGAACTTTTGGGGCTAAGGCAATTGAGTTGGATAGAGTCTGGAGTTGGTGTACAAAAGTGGCCGTTGCACTTTTCTAAGAAGGGTGACCCTTGTGCCTTTCTTCTGTAGTGTTATGCTTGGTGGCAGGTTGCACTTTGCATTTCGTTAAGACTCTATGAGAATAGTGAACTCTCATTGATCTTGACTTAGTCTTGGTAGCCCTGTGCCTTGGCTGAGGATGGTGATGTCTAACTTAGTTGTTTGAGTTTAAGATGTTAGTACCTGTACTATAGCTTTGTTTATGAAGATGTTGTGTACTAATATGAGTCCATCTCATGATCTTCACTTTAGGTTTGACTGAGTGTTAATTGCATAGCTAGCCTCTTCAAAGGCATGCTTAGAGTTGTTGGCTAAATGCATTAGTAAGCTTATTTCGGTTAAGTTAGATTCGAGTGGTCATTTAGTTCATACTTGTCAATGAACTTATATCTTGTGCATGAGGTATCACGTTCATGTTGGACAAATATATAACTTGGTGACAAGAGTTGGTGTTTGGGTCTTGTGAAGGTAAGTTGAGGGGTGATTGTTAGTTGCTTTGCAACTAGTGATTGCTTGTAGACTTTGTTGAGGACTATTTGACACTTACTTCGCTCGATGATGATTTAGTAGTGATGGGCTTGCTTTACCGGATGGTGTTACGGAGGATCGTGTCATTAGACTTACATGGTTTTTCCATATTGGCATATTGATTCCTTTTGACAATATCATTTGGTTACGTTTGGTCTATAGTGTTGGATTTCATTGAGTCTTGGATGTGGTGATTCACGCCTTGATGATGTGCTATCTGAAACTAAGTATTGTTAGAAGATTAGTCTCAGATACTAACTAAAGTATCTTCGACTTTCGTTAGCTTTGTTACTAGAAAGTTTTAGGTGGTGATTCACTCTTGCTTTCTTCTAGTTTTGTTATGGTGTTGATGGCATTGAAGTGATGCCTTGTCATTGATATTGTTGATATTGAGATTCGAGTGAAATGAGATATCCTTCCAAGGATTGATATTGAGTTTCATCAGTCTTGATGAAAATAGTGTTGATGATTTGGCTTTAGCTTTGTGTTGTTGGCATTCATGCATTTGCTAGTTAGCAACTATGTCGATGTTCAAATGAACTGAGTGGCAAGTTGAGTTAGTTGTGTTCTAGATGAGATTATTTAGTCGAGGTTGAGCATTGGCTTTTCCTTGAAAAGTGATTTAGTCTTGGACAATGCTACCTCTATGAGAGGAAGAGTTAGTGATTGGTATTGAAATGATTGAATCCTTGTTAGACTTCAATTAATATATATCGATCATTGATGATTCTTCTTCTGCTTGTTATGAAGTGAGTTACGTCTTGCTATAGATGGATTTATGAAGGATCGATTAGATGATCACTTGTTGAGCATAACTTCGTTATGCTTTGCTTTTGGATTGATGCAGACATGCTCTTCATTAGCTTTAGCATTATGAAGTTTGGCTTATGGATGTATTGAGGAGGATATTGTAAGTCATACCATGATTTCTTCTTTAACATTGAAATTAGCTTCTATAAAACTTATGATCATTATTAGGCAAGACTTGGCTATAGGCTTCTTTGAGCTTTTGGTTCATTGAGTTTTATGCTCATTGTTCCATTTGTTAGAAGTTGTTGGGGAAGGCATTTTGGCTCCTAGCTTCAATGTTGAAGTTAGTATTTGCATCTAACAATCATTGGTAATGATTGACTATCATCTAAGATAATTGATTATCCTTGTCAAAGGTTTTGCTTGATTATTGTTGATCTAGATTGATTTGTTATTCTTCAGAATGGTGGATTCCTTCTTATACGATGATTATACATATCTCTTTTTGATGGGATGATTGATGATATTTCATGATGGTTAGTTGTTCTCCTTGATGGCTTATGGCTTTTCGCAATACCATATGTTCTTTGTGGTTTGCTCAGGATTGGTCTATTGGGTTTGAGACATCAGTAGGATATTGCTGACACTTGCTTTAAGTAACTCTAGTTCCTTGGTATTGTTGATCGGGATCTATTTAGATTGGCTAGTGCAATGGTTGATATGAACAAGTGTTTGTTTGCTTTGCAACATTTATTTTGTTCTGTTGATTATTGCTCGAGTTAGTTCTAATAGATTAAGATGTTCTCTCCTTCGGGTGATACATTCGCGAGCATTTTGCTTGTTCGTCAATGATACTTTGTGTTCTTTAAGTTGTGTTTTGTGAGTTGTTTGGCATGCTATCTGCGATTTTTGGTAGTTAAGTTTCATCATTGAGTTTACTTGATGATATACTTGCTATTGAATTTTGTTGGATGGTGCATCCTATGTTTTCCAATGATAGTGATCTTGGTGGTTCCTATCCTCTAATACTAGTTTATCGGATGATAATTTACTTGGAATACTTTTGTATTCTACTTTTAAGCTTTATTCACTGATAATTAAGTCTCTAAGATATCATTGTCTCTGACTTTGATATTGTCCATCTATTGATCTTTCAATTTGGGCCAGTAAAGGCAGACTGGCTTCGGCACTTCATGTGCATGTTGAAATCTCTAGTCATGGGGTAGCTACTGTCAACTGGTCACATCACCCGCCTCTCTGTCGATGTTCTTTATTCTGTCAAAGGGCGTGACCGTGTAAACAACTTTTACTGCCTATTTACAATAGTCTATTTAAACCTTACTGATGGGTTGAGGGTTGGGGCCTCTTGCTTCTCTCTCTATGTCCCTACAGGTAGGGGCATATCACACTTTTGTAAACTGGGTGACAACCAGAGCAGCAAGGGTGCCTAACTCCATTGGTCATTTCCTTGTCGGCGACGGCCAAAAGGTGTCTAAGCTGGTAGCACATCCACGTTAGACAAAGAGGTTACCCTAACTCATTTAAGTTGGTGCATTTCTCACATAGTGTGAGTACCGTGAACTTTTTCTAGAGTTGTTTCCTTGGCAGTATTCTAGACTGGAGTATGCATCGACAAGGACTTCAATCTTCCCAAGGGGGGAAGAGTGTCGCAAATGTGACTTCGGGTATCGAAAGTTACCTGTCGGCCAGTCCTTACAGACACTTTTACGTTACTGCCGCGACAGCAGGAGGTCGGTATTGCTGGACCTGTTATCAGTCTCCGCCTAAGCTAGTTGAGAAACTGGTCCTCGCGTGTGCACTTGACCAGATGGGCATAGGGACGGAATTCCTAAGTGTTATTAGTCAAGCATACTTGACCTGATTAGAGAAACTCATTTGTTGACTTGCACTTGCTAGTGTTGAGAACCCCTATGATATTGAGATTGGTCCCTCAATATTCGCTAGATGATAGCTTACCGTGTCTGCCAAACACCCTCACTATCATGCCCATTTGTGTTAGTCTCAATTTGGTCCCAAATACTAATTATGGAAAGTGTCTAGATTTGCTCATTTGGCATATCTATGGAATGTAGAGATTGGCTTGAACACAATGGTGTTCATCCCATGTCCAAATTTGCAATCTAGTATCATTCCATATTTAGTAAGTTTTGAGCTTGTCCCAAAGACTAACTCTTGATACTAAGGGAGGCTTGTGGTGAAAGCCCAAAGCGTGTGTTCCTCAAGGGGGGGGGGGGGTAGGTCGGGCATGGCTGACAAACTTGAGGCATAGTCTAGCTCCCGCTTATGTGCCTGTCCTTGTTCTGCATCTGGCTTGGGTCTAAGCCCAAGTTCCATTCCATGCTAACTGGTGGAGTACCCATATCCTCACGTTAGGCCACTAGTATGCTGAAATAGCACCAGACTCTGTTTAGCTCCATTTTGCGTGCTGGTCCTGGCATTGGGATGCTAGTTGCTCCAGGACTATTCCAAGTCGCTCTGGGCTCCTGTCCCTTCGCTCCTTGGGCTTTTTGCTTAGGAGTTGCTCCATGGTTCGGTTCCATCACTCCTTAGCTTCATGCTTGGGAGTTTGGCACTGTTCCTTCGTTCAGTGGCCCTAAGGCCTTGAACCTTGGGTTCCACACCATTATTCTTTGGACATGTGGCATGTGACACGTGGCATCTGTCACGTGGCACAAAGAGGGTTTAGGTTCTGCTTCGTGGTGTTATCCTATGGTAAATCACCATAGGATAAAGGGTAAAAACCACGTGCACTACAATATCAAAGAACTTCTCTAAACTCTTTGTAGGTTAAGAATAATGCAAGTGTTGCCGCATGTTCTCACTATGAAGGCCATCAATGAAGTAGGACTTATTCTGATCTAGTTCCTTTGTTAGAACACAGCTAATTAAACAAGTAAGCTTCTAAATATAGTCCCCGAGTATTATTTTCCTTTGCTAGAAATGTCAAAATTTTGTATGAGTATTCTTCACATCGTAGTGAGGGGCAAAACGTAAATGGAAAGCAGCCTCAAACTTATCCATAGTAGACACTAATGGTTTTTTATTTGCAACATGAGACTCCTTAAGCCAATTCTCGCATCATGCAAAACCATTGGAATAGCCACTAAAGCCTCTACATCTAGAGTTCCCTTAGCAACCAAGAACTTCTTCACATTGGCTAACCAAGCAAGACACTCATCCACACCACTATCACTGGAAAAGGTTGGAATCTTGAGTCGATCTACCAAAGAAGGCTTACTTGAAGTGCTACCACATCCAACCTCAAGTGCTTCAACACGCCCATGCATGGTATCCATCATGCCATGCATCTCATCTTGCATCTCTTGTTGATTTCGATTAAAGGCTTGCAGTTTATGAACAACATCTTGAATGGTCCAAACCTCCACAACTCCGTGAGCATTATCTTCAGCACCACCATCAACAATAGGATTCCAGCATTTAGCTTGGTTGGCCATTAGAACCAACCCCTCTAATACTAATGTTATGATTTGGTGAAAAAAAAACAAAGATCTAGTCACTTTGGATTATGCTATACCATTTCTTGAGGTTACTCACCACCTAACCACCCCTGAACTACCTCAAAAACTCTATTGTACCACCGTTCCACTGTGAGCGTTAGAGTAGGTTAAGTCCCTTAGCCTAATATGCCTTAATATACCCTTGAGCCTCCCTTTGACCGATGTTGACTACGTGGTCAAAGCTAGTGCCTAACATCACGAGCATCTTGTTTCCATATTCACATCAATACCTTATATTTTGTTAAAAAGAAATACATAATTAATAATAAAAAGCTTGTGTTTTTGGGTCATTTTAAATCTCCAGATCACAATTTTTGTTGAAAAATTGCCAAAAATCCACTTTATCACAAACGGCTTTGAAAACAAATGCTAAATTACATCACTAACTCAGATGGCCTTTGACAACGATAATGCAATTGTTAGAAGGCATTATCACAATCATCGGCATGTCCGAATGTGCATTTGAAGATGTCCGGGAGAACATTCCAATCCCCATGAGTGGTTACACTCAAACTATTGTACCACTGCAGCACCGTCCCTTGGAGACACGTGGGAAACTCACACAAACATTGAGTATCATCCCAAGAATGATATATGGCAATCACCGTGAAGTGATCAAACGAATGGTACACATCATCCCCAGAATTCCCATGAAAGAACTCCAGCCGAACGCAAGGATTAGCACTAGGAGCAAAAGGAGTTGTACCATGTGTTATGAATGCCACCATCAACTGAATTTGGTTGTTCAATTGCAATTGCATAGCATCAAGCAATTGCACCAATTGCTGCTCTAAAGTTAATGGAAGAGGAAACTACTACTCTGCCATGAAGATAAATGAAAAAGGAAGAAGCAAAAGAAGGGAAATAAGAAAAGCTAAAAGAAAAAGGAGATTTAGACAATGCAAAAGCTAAATCTAAACCAAAATCCCAAAAGGAAAGAACAAAAGAAAGAAAATGGAAAAAGCTAGATCTAAACTAAAATCCTAGGGTATAACTCTAAAAAACTAGTGTGGCCAGGGAAGGCTAGTATGACTCAGAAAGGTTATGCCATATGATAAGTGATAATATAAATGTTAGAGAGTTCAAAGCTAAGGTGAATATGAATGAATAAGTGAAATAACTTGGTGAAATATTCAAAAAGTTATTCTACCTCTTTTGGGAGATCAAATGGTTAATGCTCTCAATCTAAGTGTGGGTGGCATTGCTTATTTGGATATCTTACTTGACTCATCAGAACTTTGCTTTAGCCATATGATTAAAGCACTTTGGTGGCAAAAGGTGGGGAGAGTATTTATAAAACTTGCATTAAGCTATAATGTTTTGAAATGTCATCCCAAAATCCCAAAAAGGAGTGGTCCTCTTACTTAGTAACCAAGGGTATAATTATATGGTGAAGAAGTCTCAGAAGTTAATAGGACTTAGTGGATAAATGGGCTTTGGGGCTTTGACCTAGTGGTGGTGTTGATAAGCATCTTTTTGTATTATAAGAATGTTAATTCCTCCTTTAGGTACATCCTTAACTCCTTGGATTGAGGTGAAAGCCTAAAGCATGCATTCATATGGAAGGGGGAGAGGGGGCTAAGGGGGTTTTAAATGTATAATAGGGAGTGGTTAAAAGCATAGTTGACCATCTGAGACATTAGTTTGACTTTCATTAGGCTATATTGCTTTTTATTATCTGGCTTGGGCATAAGCTTAAGTTCCATATTGCTCTAATCAATGGGGTACCCATCTCCTCACATTAAGCCATTGTTATGTTGAAATTGTATTAGACACCGTTTGATATTGTTTTGCATACAAGAGTTAAATACGGAGAGCTAATGTTTGTAAGGGATATAAATGCATATTAGAGCTTTGTTTTATAGTGCAACAAAATTGAAGTTTGGCTCCAACTTTATGTATATTACAATTTAAGCTCAAACTCTATACCATACTAGTTAGTGGAATTTTTATATCCTTCTATTAGGCCACCAATATAGTGAAATAATGCCAAACTCTATTTGGCTCCATTTTGTATATTAGTCTTAGTATTGGGATGTTGAATGCTCTAGAACTATTCTAATGTTAGATCAAGCTTTTAATCATGTAAAGTGTGATCATATTAATGTTATGTTTGTCTATAATATATTGCCAATACTAACTTCCATAGGATATGATTACACAATGTTTTTTGTTCTTGATGTCCTATTATTTCCCACTAACATGGATTTTGATCATGATATCAATTAGAGAATTATGGATAATGCAGTTTAGTTCTTAGAGGATGTTTAATGATCAAGCTTATAGAAAAATGATGTATACAAGCTCAAGTAAATCATTTACATTCTAATTTCATGTCAAGCCTCTATGAATACATAAAGAAGCACACATTAATTTCAAAAGACATAGAAATGTAGGATTCCTAGCATTAATGAGGAATTTAATTGTTTTAAAGATGGATGTGAGGACAAGCTAGAGATTTCACAAAATAAGTATCAACCTTTAAATCTGTCACGTGATTATTTCTTTTTGCCTTTCTCTCTTTCCTAACCTTTTTATTATTTCTTGGCTTATGCCATCTTTTCAGATTTCTAATATATTTTCCTCATTTGCAACATTTCTTTTTCATAATATGTCAATTATTTATGACTCTTATGATTCTTATTCTCAATTTGATGTTGAGCTAAGTAATATGGAGCATATCTGTGAAACCAAAAATCTTATTTTTGTTTCATTAGTAGATTATTTCTGGTGTTGAGTATGCTTTTGTTTTAAGGGTTGGAGTAACTTTTGCTAAAATTTCAAGTTGAGTGCATTTTCCCTAACAATACTTGACATGGGAAAATTAAAGAAAATTTTAATGCTCTCAAGAGAATGAAAGAACTCCTTACTTCAGTAGTAATTATATTAACTTGGACTTATTACTTTTGTTTTTGTCCAACATTACATCTAAGAGGTTGCACTCACTTTATTTCTCTTTTGCATCTTCGTTATCCCCTCCTCAAAGGAAAATACTGATTTTATTTGGGTTTGTTATGCTTGTCCTCTATTATATTTATTTAGCCTTATTGCATTGGAGATATAAGTGTTTCATTTGGACTCATTACATTTATCCTCATTCCACAATCTATATCATTTATCCTTACTCTAGTATTATATCTATTCATCCTCAATCCATCATTAAGGTTAAACTCTTATCCATCTCTTTTAGTGGATAAGTGAAGAAAAAGTGGATAAAAAAGCATTAGATGGAAACTTTTTAATAGTTGTCAAAATAGAAATGGAGAAATAATAAGAAAGAAATCTTGGATAACAATAGACCTCCTTGTATATAAGACTTTGTCCAAGCAAAAAGGCTAGATAACAAGGGATATCTTATTATAAACTATTTCAGCCAACACAAAATAAGTAATAATCTAAGACTTGGATATATGACCATCAGTAAGACTTGTCTCTACGTCTTCCCTTTGGTCAACCTTTGAGACTCATATATTTATGGAGTCTTTAGCTAGTAGACAGATTTAGAAACGGAATGTATCATTTATTATTATGGTATTTTATAGATTGCAATAGTTCTTAAATTCCCTTGTTTCGGTTCAAAGTTATGGTTTTGAGATTGGTTTGAGCATTTATTAGTTGCAAATGAGGCTGTAGTTGGCTCTTCAAAATTCCATAGTTGGATGATATTTATGCCATAGTCTTAAGTTCTATTTCTACTATGGTTGTCAGCAAGTTAATATATATAAGCCAATCCAACAGCTATTAAAATCCCACTACATTAATATTAGTATACAGCATCACTTCAACCTCACATCATCCCTTCCTCTCAAAATGATAGAAGACCATCAGGGTTCTCTCATAGATGAGCTAAGATCTAGAGGAATATCAGGAGGCATCAGTGGATTTGTAGGTGGTACCAATTATTCCTGATCCCTTTATACAAATTGTTTCAACCACTGCACATGCACAATTTCTGGAGGATCAACTTGGTGGACGTCATGTCGAATCTCATAAACTTGCAATTTAACTTGCCGCAACACCTAATATGGTCCTTTCCACTAAGCAAGAAGCCCCTTAGATAAACCACGTACTATAAGATAGGGAAAAGAATTAACACCAAGTCATTCACTTTGTACTCTGCAGGTGGATGATGATAGAAGTTATAACACTATTGTTGTCACACTTGTACATAGCCTAGGTGTTTGGTAAATTCTACCTTAACAAGTGGAAGAATGCTCATCAAATATTAATCCCATGACTTAACATCTGCAACTCATAGCAATCATAAAGGTAAACTCAACTCTATTAGTAATATTGGATCATGACTATAAAAGAGTTTATATAGTGAAGCACTAACAAAACTCTATACTCGTGAAATTGTAACATATCCCATGGTAGTAGTAAGTGGTGTCAAGTTGATCAAATGGATCAATCAAGCTATAGACCTCTGTCTATATCTGTTTTGATGATGACAATGGACTTGGGAACAAGTTGCTACAAAAGACATATGTGATAATAGTTTGTGACCACACCACCTCATGCTATCATTGTACAGTCAGGCTGCAACATCCCCCATGCAGGAATCCCATAGTAGACTTCTAGATGAAGGATAAGGAGGAACACTGAGTCTGACCTACTAGCCACAATGCAAAACATGCATCTCCTGCAGCTCAGAGCCAACCTGCCTGCCACATAGGCATTGACCTAGGTGGCATGGATAAGGCACAGCTGCCACGTGGAATATTTCTAGAGGTCTGGCCAGATATTCATGTCTCGTGTTAATTGAGGCAATTCCTAAAGTCTTGAGACATTCAATATTATGGACCATAGGTTGTTATACCTTCCCACGCACTCCACAAGGGTCTATGTATGAACTGTTGTTTGTTCTAAATTTTCAGGTTTTCCTTGTTAATTAATGCATTAAGGCATTCTGAAGTTCTCCGTAAGTACGTGGCCACAAGAAGGATATATAAGAATGCAGCAGCAAGTGAAAATCATAACACAATGGCTTCCCGTCTCTCTTTCTACTTTGCTCTTGCTGTTCTTCTGGCCACTGTGGTGGATGCTTCGAATTCCATTTCTTCGACATCAGATGAGGCTGTGGGCATCTCTAAGTCACTGTTTGCATGGTGGAAGCTGGATGAGAAGATAGGCTTCCTGGTCGCAGACTCGTCTGGGAACAAGGCAACTGGGCTTGTGAAGCAGGCCGGGTCCCAACTTGCTCACACAACTGATGGTATTGTGTTTGATGGTGCAACATACATTTCCATGGGCACCACGCCCTCTCTCTCTGGGCAGACTGATTTTGCTGTTCATGCTTGGGTGAAGGTCCCACCCCACATCAAGCAGCAACTGTGCGTCATCCAGCAACGCTCTGATATCTATGGTGAGTGGTGGCTATGGATCCTCAATGGCAATCTATGGTTTACGGTGTACAATCGTGAGTACCAGTTCAACATTAAGGGAACAGTGCCAGTCACTGATGGAACTTGGCACCATGTTGCTGCAGTCCGAAATGGCACTGTTGGGTCTATCTACGTTGATTCTAAACTTGATAAGTCACAGAACGGCTCCAAGATAGTCAACCTCAATTCCAGCCTACCTGTCTTCATTGGTTATGACCCCCGTGACAACAAACGCTACTTTCATGGTGAACTCAAGGAGGTTCAGATCTTCAGTGCTGCTGTTGTGCCTGTGGGCTTCAACCCAATGTCTAGCTATGGAATCATGTAAGCTTATGCTCCTCTGACATGGATTCATATACGTAAATAAAGAGGAGCTGGTTTGTTATATTCTATGAAGTATGGCATGCTTCTTATGAATTGAATGTAGAATATACATTTCTCTAGTGTCCATAGTTCCACAATCCAACAAAGATGTATGGACAGAATGGCAGCATTCAACATGCGTGGCAGTGCTTTGCCAGAATTCAGCAGCTGACTGTTGTTTCAGGGAATGGCATGCTCGTAGCGCTTGCCTGGAATGGGCACTTGCAGCAGGCAATGATGCAACTGCAATGCCTGGACAACAGTATTATCGATCTAATCACTGAATAGGTACTTTGAGGGGCGTTTTAGACTCCATATAGAACAGTTTCAGAAGATGCATGTGAGAAATGTGTATCTTGGAATGCCATCATCTGACAGAGCGACAATTTCATGGCTAAGGTGGTCTTAAATTTTAATTCTTGTATTTGTTGTTTTAAAACAAATTTGTGTTATATCATGTCAATACTGAATTTAAACCTCTGGTCACTCTTGGACCTTATTACCCTTGGAGGGCCTCTGCGCTAACATTGTATCGATATAATTTTTCAAGTTTTATGTACTAAGCATCTTTATTTTATTCTAAAAATGAAAAATAAAATAAAAAACAGAGAAAAAAACTTTATCATCTCTTGCTGGGTTGCTTGTTGTCGTTGTTGATCTGGAGGAGGTTCTGGTCCATGGAGTTTGGTAGCAATGATGCTGAGAGGTGACAGTGTTTGATGCAAGAGATTCATAATGTTCTTACCAGACTTTGCCTATATTGTCATCCCCACCAGTACTGCTCAATCAATTCTTGCTCAGTGTGCTGATAGGCCAAGGATGTGCACAGGAGAAAACAGGTCAAAAGCAGTGATGAACTAGTCAAATTGTTTGTTCTCACGCACCTGTTGAAGCACCAATTTGATCTGATCTTCTTTGTAGACCAAAAAACCCTGATCAAACCGTGATTTGTCACGCCTCCACGACATCAAGCCCTAGATCATATCATCTTACCCCACTACCAGGTCCGGTTCTTGACATCCATATCACTGCAAAGCCAAAGCTTCAACTGTTAGATTATACAGCTCAGGCATTCACACCCCAAAGTGCATGGAAGATATGCTGAGGTCTTTTGTGGGAAACTTGACTTAGACATGAGCCCTCATTTCCAAGCATTTTGAGCGAATACCACGAGATGCTCAACCACCATGTTCTTCTTGTTAACTGCATCATCCTCTCCTCAATAGTTCCGCTAGCACTAATTAGCGGAGCCTATATAGATCATCACCTGGACAAATGAAAAAACTTGAGTAACAGCATCTGGAACAAGTTTTAATACCTACTTTGCTCGTCTGACCCCATGAGCACGAGCCTGCAAATCAGAATGTGGACTCCAGTCACTAATGTTGATGAGACATGGTATCTCAGCCTTCACAGCTTAGAAAACTCCACCTGCCGGTTAAGTACTGAGGGAGATATTTCTCTTGGGCATCCTTGACTGCCCGCCCCCCACCCCCGCATCCCCCATTTAATAATATTGTCTTCATTGCTTGTTCCACCAATGCAGGAAAAACTGGAATGCTCCAGATTGCATGATCTGGAAGGGGTTGCAGATCAGAAGTGAGGACCTTCCAGAAATTCATGATGGAACTGTCTCTACTACCCTTGCCCTTGTTCTCAGCGGCGGCTTCATGGATGAGAAATACAAACATGTTCTACTGGAACTAGTTTGAAAATTTAAATCGCGTGCCCTTTGCGGAAACGAAATAATCTCGAAAGCTATCCTTAAAGAAAATTTTTATACTTGACCACAACCTCACAAATATATTTTTTTAAATTTTATCTCCCTATTTAAGAGAGAGAGAGAGAGAGAGTGAGAGTGTTTGGTCCACCTCAAGAGATCTCAACACAATCCTGTATGGCCATTTGGCAAAAACTTTATCATACTGGAAACATAGCTCTAGAGCCCACAGATTAGGAGAATGCAAATTGAAAGGAAAGGATTTTACCACATCCAAATGTACAGTTACGATGTTCTATACTAATATTAGCATAATTAGATTTTGGTAATTATGGGATTAGTTTCAATCTGGACCATTTGCACCTATATATAAATTAAGAATTTTGAGCTAATTGATATTCACATTTTCTATATTCCTTTTTTATATTTTATGCACTCAGATTGGTGGAAGGGGGCACTTTTGATTGTCCTTGATTATATAAGGTTATATAAGGTGATTATATAAGGACCCTTTAGGGTTTGAGAAACAATCATTTGGGCTTTCACCTCAAACTCGAGCTTGGTTTTAAATTTAGTTTTGGACTCAATTTTGGTCTCAGTTTTGGACTCTATCTCAAGCTTGGTCTTTCACACATCACAACACTTGCCACATGTTGGTAATTTTTTTGTCTTTTATTTGAAACTCACTTACTAATGATTTCGTGTTTATTCCTTAAGCACTTCTTTAAAAGTTCCACTTATGTTTTTGACTTTCCGAGTTGATGCAAATGTGTTACACTCGTCAGACTTCTACCTTGGCCACTACCACATGAATCACATTCAGCTCCACTTTGGGGTTTAAGGATTCTTATATTATATAGAATTATGCTGCTATAAAGAAGGAGTAAATTACTCTACCATGAAAATGAATGAAAAGAAGAAAAACAAAAGAGACAAAATGGAAAAATTACAAAAAAAAGAGATCTAGGTGATGGACAAGTTAGATTTAAATTAGAAAACATAAATCTAATCACTCCTTAAGGATCAATGAGTGAATGAAATATAAAAGCCTAAAATTATTAAATTATTTAATCTAATCTGAATCCTACTATGCTAATAATAGCATTTAGCATCATAGCTGTATATCTGAACCTCACAGAAGATAATTATTAATTTATTAATTAAATACTTGTACTAGTTTTAAATTTAAATTTTATTTATCAATTAAAATATATTAATGATTTCATTTAATATAATTAAGATACTAAAAAATTAATTATTTATTATAATTTTTAAAACTAAATATAATTATGCCTTTAATGATTTATAGATTAAATATTATATAATAAAGTTTAGGTAGTTATTATTTTTTAATTAAGAAAAATCATTTTATACATAGTCTAGAATTTCTTTACATACATTTAAACACCTTTCTTCATCTACCTAGTATAGTAAATTTCTAAAAACTTCTTATTAAATCTGAAATGATATTTAGTTTCTTGTTATTATTTATAATTGTTAATTTATCGAATGCACAACCACCTCAAACTAGATGGATTGGACTGTTTGGTCTTTTTGGTAATCAACATATTTTCAACAACTCCTTTAGGTTTTAGAAATTTTTCACTTCCTGATAATTATCAGTTTTCTGTGTTAGAAGAACTTTTTTAGAAATGCTAAGATTAGTAGGATATCATGCAAGATTACATGGTCTAGAAATGATTGAAACCGTATATAGATAATTTATATTTTTATTTTATTGCACTTGGAATAAATTCTGTGAGAGATCCTCATGAGCCATATTCTGATATAGGTTATCCTAATCTATCTCTTAATATTTTATATAGTAGAATTGATGTTTTTTTTTACAATGTTGGCCATATTGAACACAACTACTTAACAGTCCTCTAAATTTTTATGGCACATTTATAATAAATAGTCATAGTTTAATTTCTTCTAATAATAAATTTCGAGCTAAATTAGAAAATTGTAATTTTGTTATTGATGATATTGAAACAATCAAAAGTATATGGTCTACAATATCAGAAAGATCAAATATATTTTGTTATCTTCATCTTCAACTAGATGGTCATTTACTTATAATAGTTAATAACAATAACATTATATGGAAAAATCATATATTTTACTCAAACTGCATAGTATTTGCAATTTTAAAAATAGA
Organism: Selaginella moellendorffii; assembly: GCF_000143415.4. Lineage (NCBI taxonomy): Eukaryota > Viridiplantae > Streptophyta > Lycopodiopsida > Selaginellales > Selaginellaceae > Selaginella > Selaginella moellendorffii. Next base: position 909,609 of record NW_003314292.1, on the reverse strand, counting down.
AGATACTGGACAATTAATAGTAACATTTTATGAAAAAGTTTTTAAGAAGATAATCTGGAGGAATAATAATCTTAATTAAATCATGTTTTCATTAATTTCTAGGTTAATTCATTTTACATTATTAATAACAAGCATTTTATTGCTTTAGAGTCATCTTTGGTCATCTCGGAAAGATTCACTCTTCTTCTTGTGGCTCAATCTCTACGTGCCACTGGTTCCAAGCAGCCACTGCACGACGAGGAAGGCACACGCGATTGCTCCAAGCACTGTCCAAGGTAGGAGACAATCACAGCCCCTTCTTCTGGGTGATGCCTGTTGAGGCTAAGAGAACAATCAAGACCACCAATCGTATTGCTAGATCTATATCCTTGGAACGATATGGTTATTTACAATTCGTATAAGCTCCTAGATTATATGTACACCTGTGACATTAAAATTTTACGATGCAAAAGCTTATTACTTATCATTAGCAAGATCATCGTCAAGAGCGTCCTGACCGACTTGGACCTCACCACACACCCCGTCTTCTTCCGGAAACGCATCCAAATGAACCGTGGCTCCACTCTTTCGCTGCTGGGGCAGGCTCTTGTAGTTGAAGACTTTCTCTAGAACGTCCTTGAGGCTCGAGCAAAGAATAAGCTCCATTCCGTCCACCTTGACTCCTTTAGCACCCTGTGGGACGATGCATTTCTTGAAACCCAGCTTGGATGCCTCAAACAGTCGCCTTTCGAGTTGAGCTACCTGCATGGACGGAACTTCCAGCATTGAAAAGTGAGAAACCACGTAAGAACTTACAAAGCGCAGCTCTCCCCCGAGTCCTAGCTCACCAACGAAGACTGTGTCCCGAGGAACCGGCCTTTCTATATAGCTGCAAGCAAGACGAAGCTCGTGAGTTGGTATGCCCAGCTAGTCGAGAGAAAGTACCTGCTGGCAATAGCGACGGCAACAGCAATATCTGTGGCGGGCTCTTCCAAACGAAAGCCTCCAACGACATTAACAAAAATATCCTAGAGCAGTATTTCAGCATAAGAACTTTTGCTATCACAAAGTATAGAACGCACCTGTCTTGCAAGTCTCAAGCGCGCTTGTTTGAGTAAGACCTGGCATCACAGCGTCAAGCCTCACAAAAGTGGAGAATATTTATGGAGTGACTTACGGCAACAATCAGATTGAATCGAGATGGATCCACTCCAGTGAACGTTCTTTTACTTGGCAGTGAAGTGGCAGGAGAGCATAAGACCTGCAAAACGCGCGTTCATGCCGGAGAAAACTTTAGCTTTTGATCGTTGTCAGATACGCTTCTCGGTTTTAAAGTCAGATCATGGCAAGTCAGAGGTTCTTGGCAGTCCAGCTCACTCGAAACTCGGGAAATTCCAAAGAATCTACCACCGGTCTCTCGTTGAACCTGGAAAGCTAGAGCAGCCAGACAACGCTCAGATTTGGCTAAAAGTATCATCATCCAACGTAAATCCTAGAAGTCGCTTACCTGGATTTCAACCAGCAGCGGCCGAGATCCTTCCAAAGCCACCCCAACGGTGGCTGATGCATTAGTGTCCTCCCCAGTTCTATCAGAAAGAAACTTCAAACTGGGATTTTCTACCGCTCGTAAACCGTTGTCGACCATCTCAAACACGCCGACCTGTACTAAAGATAAAACAGCGAGATTCAATTTAAAAGCAAGTGCTGGAAGACAGTCACCTCTTTCGTAGAAGCGAAGCGATTTTTTAGTGATCTTAGAAGCCGTTGAGACAAAAGACGGTCTCCCTAGAGACAAGAAATATATGGCAACCTCAAACGAACAAAGATAAAAACCTCTTACCTCCGAGTGAAGACAAACATCAACCATGTGCTCCAATGTACGTGGCCCCGCTATTTCTCCAGATTTCGTTACATGCCCAATCTTTATATTGCCGAACATCTAATGCAAGAAAGAAAGAGAGCTTACCACCAGTGAAGATATCGACAGCCGTAGAGTAGACGAATTGAAGTCACAGTTTGCTCCAGGAGTAAGAACTGTTATCCCGGAGGGAAGGTTTACAGTCCAAGGAGGAGTTTTCAGGCTCTGAAAGGAAAGAGATTAGTGAGACCAAAACTTTCACCATATGCTTACATCCAGGTTGAAAACATGCACAATGGGAAGACCATTTTGTCGTCTGTATAAGATCAAATGCTTCGCAAAAATATCCATATCCTCTATCCAATTTTCGCTCTCGACTGGGACAACCTCTTAAAGTGTTTCAGTATTTGCTGTGAAAAAAACGAGAATTGACTTACCTCCCACGCCTTCGAGGTCAAGCTATCTGTCTTGCAGCGGACAAGCCGATAGTTGTTTCCTAGCGACGCTAGCTTCTTGTCGCCCAAAAAATTGGTAAGAATATACAGGTGCTCTTCATGGTGTTCCACGAAATACTGGATGCCATCAACTCTATCTGCAACTTTCCGCAATGTTGTGGCTGAAGTTTTCGGATCTACCAGAAAAATCTGTCCTGTAGAGGCTCGAGCAACACATTTGTGAAACGCAATTACCTCAGAGGACGTCTTTGAGTTGACATTAATCAAAACGTACTGCCAGTTTTTGGTTCTTGTAACATCAACAAAGTTCTTTGGATTGTCGTCGTGATAAATTGCAATGTCATCATCTTTAGATCGCAAGTTCCACAACAAAACCCTGTCGAGATCGAGAAAAAATGATTCTAGAAGAAACTTCAACTAGAAACCTGTGAGGTCGCTGTGCCACATCACTACAAGTGTAGTAAAGATATTCTCCAGTATCAGACCACTGCACACTTACTACACCATCGGTTTTGTGCTCCAGGAGGAGGCTATCAGTTTCCAAGTCTTTGATAAACAATGTGAACATCTCGTTGCCACCCAAGTCGATCGTGTATGCTAACAGTTTGTGGTCTCTGGATAGCTTAAAAACTCCAAGCTGCGCATGGCCTACACTTGTGTAATTAGGAAGAAGAGAGAAACAAGGAAAGATCCTCAAAACTTTACCGTGCTCGGCAGCAAGCTCATTGATGTCGATCATAACTTCACTGTTCTTGTCAAAAAAACTTGTAAAGAAAGCCTTCAGCCTTCCACCTTGGCGGGCTCTTCGTCTCGAGTAGATGGGAAACTGTTTCCCTTGCGGGATATGCACGAAATAGTACCTACATTGTTTCTAAGTTCCTCAGCTAGGCAAAAAAAAATCAAAACGAGCAAGGAAGAACTCACCAATCCCCCCAGCGCTCTGGAGGCGATGCGAGCTCCTTCTCCATCCTGCTCGCCATTTCCTGGCGGATCTGGCACTGGAGCTCCCTTGTCCCAGCCATGGTCGACTGCGCGTGCTGATTCTCAGCCTGGAGATACGCGATGGCGGCCGGATCCTCGGAATTTCGCAGCCAGTGGTAGGGATCGTCCCATGTCACGCCGTGGCGCGTCTTGGGGAACGATCTCCTCGGCGCCGCAGGAGCGAATTGCCGCAATGCGCGATCTGGAAGAGAAGAGAGTGCGCGAGAGAAGCGGCAAAGCGCCATAAAACCCTAGACCCTGCTTGGCAAGCATATTCCTGGAACCTTTCAAGCTCGCAAAATGGCGGGATGTTTAGAACCATAGTAGGGTTTTACGGTTCTCGCCTAAGGCGCAGTGGCTCTCTTCTTGCCTGTGCGAGCAGATCGGAGCGTCTCAGTTACCGGTAGACTCTCGCGCCGAGAAATGCTTCGCGCAGCTCCTCCGACGCTCCAGAGGTCCAGGCGATGCACTTATGTTCTACAAGTAAGTGGAAGGTTTCTATAGCTTTTCATCGATGGAAGCATAGCACACAGGTAGATGAAGCGGTGGACATTTTCAAGGATCACTACCAGGAAGGAATTGGAAGTCGAAGCTTGAAGCTATCCATGACCGATGATGCTCAACGAGTTTTTGGCATTGAGTATCGTCCTACCCCACAGCTCAAAGTATTACAAGTCTTTGCCTTGAATTTTCTTTTCTTCCAATGCGAAAGGAATGTCGGGGGATGTTTCTTCTCGTCCCGGAAATTGTTACTGTTCTTGGAGGACCTTGAAGAGGCTCGACAGAGCGTGGTACATAAAGTACACAAACCTCCTCGGGGAAACAGGTAAAGTTTTCTTCTTCAAGTACTAGTTAAGGATATTTGCAGGCACCCGCGTGGTACTACTTGGAAGAGCAGCTTACACAAGCTGCCTGGCCCCGAACTCCAAGAAAACAATGGCGCTGCAGCCAATCCTGGAATGAGCAGCAACCTTCTTCGACTGTTCGTGATCATCCATATACAGGTCTAACTTTGCGCAGTGACTGCGTTTGCTTATTTTGATTTTCTGGCTCAAGGCAAGCACCTGTTTCTATAGAAGATTTTTCTCGCGGTTCGGATTCCTACAGTGAACAAACACCAAGTAAACACAAAGAAGGCCTTTCAAGTTTTCTCTCCATGCATAATTCTTGTTATCTTCACTTCAGAACAGCATCGGACCTGTCGGCCTGGGAACTTCGCGTATTCGTATGCTTTTCCTCCAATCCAATCAGGAAACCAGGAGTAGAAGAAAACTTCGCAGTAAGTTTTATGATCTTCACGTCCATTTTTCAGCCGCAGACAGCCTGGAGTCCCCTCCCTTTACGTCTGGCAGTTCTACAGAGGCGGTTTTTGGAGTCCGGTGTAGTTCAATCAGGCCGAGTTAAGGTAATAAAAGAAAAGAAAAGAAATTGTTTTCTGAGCAAGGATGCATACCAGCTCGAAGATGAAAGCCTTTTAATGGAAGCTCTAGTGAACCACGAGCAATTCTGTTTAATCAAGAATGGTCGCCGATTATGCAGCTGGTTGAGAGGATGATCGGACACTCCCCGTTGGATGTAAGTGCTGCTATAGAACGTCAAGCTTTTCTCAAGAGATACCAGGTGTTTTCTACAAAGGCACACATGAGATATTCTCTTCTTAAGCGTGTGGTGAGAATGGCACTGTTAGTTTGTTCTCGGTGGTTATGGCTGATCAAAAGGCATTGTCAGCACAAAACAAGGTTTACCCTTACATCAACTTTTGGATTGCAAACATCCCAGCGGGCAGCACAGGTAACTTCAACTTATATGTTTTGGTTTACAAATGTGATAATGGTGGCTTGGTACAGGAGCTGTAAAGGGCAGCATTTTGGAGCCTTATGTATCTCCTTCCAACACCAGCAAGAACATTCCATACCCAAATCCATTCAATGCAAGGAACCACACGTATGATTTCGTGCTTGTACCACAGAGGAATCCCTTGGTGAAGCCCATGGATAGTCGACTTGTCAACTCACTGGCTGATATCATCCAGCAGTACCACTGTGGAAGCCCTCTCCAAACCGTCTCGTTCACGACCTCACTCTATTGATGTTATTGCTTTTATTGATATAAGAGGCATGACTCAATGAATTGGAAGTACTTATTGATTCTAGAACTTCATCTTTTTTTCGCAAAGTTTATCCTCATGGTGCTGCTTGTGATGATCCTCTTGATCACATCCACGCCAGGAGTTCATTCTATGAGTTGTAATCGCGCAATCTACGAGTGGGAAGCTCTGAACTGGTCTTGAAGATCGGGGACTTGCAGTCGTTAAGTAGACTTCCATTTAGGCCATCTTTATTTCGCGGAGTTTATCCCCATGGTGCTGCTTTGTTGATCACATCCACGCCAGGAGTGCATTCCATAAACGTCCCTTGTCGAAGATTACATGTGTAATGCCTTCGATGTATGCTTTACAAGCTTTGTCTAGGAAGAACAAGGACATTGGGCCCTTGTCAGCATAAAGCATAACATTCACTTCACGTTCAGGATGCTCTTGAAACATCATGCCGAGGAGGGGGTCTGTTGCAGTTTCCAACGTAGTATAAGAATCGTTGCTATGATGTGAGAAATGGGCTCATTATTCTAGAAGTAATTAGTTTGCCATACAGGCCATCAACTAGGACCTTTGGGTCGGGGGTTCGAATCTCCCGAGTGGCGGCATGGCAGCATTTTTTGCAGCTTTGGCGTAGAGGGGACTGTAGCCTAACCTAAATGTATGTACAAATACGTTGTACGAACGCCTCGGAACGCCCTCCACATTCCAGTCTACGGATAAGTTTGTGGTGATACACTACAAGACGAGCTCTCTCCATCAATTGGGTTACAACCGACATGAATTGGAACTCTACCCCTTCTGTGACCTTTCACCTTGATCTTGAAGATCCGGGAATTGCTGGAGCAGCACGTCTCGCTGGTGGCACACGGAGTGGTGATCCTGCTGGAGCTACGTGTACTTCGCGCTGAGCTGCTCAAAGTCGAGCGGGCTCTCCGGAGCCTCGAGCTGCTGAGCTTGCCAAAAATCAAAGAACAAACTCTAGAACTTGTTCCAGAAAATTCAAAGAACTACAGGGACGAGATGAGCGCTTCCTTTTGCTGAATCACGATCTGCTTCCTAGCACGCGTTGTTAGATCCCAAGGATTCTTCCGGGCTTTCATCGTCCAGCTCCTTTGGAACTTTGATCCTCGAGCCAGACGATTCACCGATGGCAAACTTGGACGGTTGGACTTTCAAAGAGATTGCGAGCACACTCGAAACGGAGCTCTGGATCTCGCCAAGATTGGTCATCGCAGCCGCACAGCGAGCTAAGAGTTCGCCAACACGTTGTTTAATCTTATTTTGTTTAGGGTGTACAGGACTGCGTACGATCACCTCCTCCTTTTCGAGGTGGATGCGCTGAATTCTTAGGATCTGGCTGCACAGTGAACACGGCCAAGAGCCGATTGTGGAATCTCTACTCCTGGAACTATCCATGTCCCAAAATCCCCCAAATATTGAAAGATTTGCTGACATCTTCCCGTTCCTTGATTGACTTGGTGGATATAGAACTCACCCTAGGTACGACTTTGTCAAAGCCATAAAATCCTCAAGCACCACGATTGATATTGATTTTGTTTTGCATCTTTGCAGGTGTGTATGTATTTATATGCAAATACTTTCTCACTAGGGATTGTTTATCACCAAAGAGACCATATCTTCTTCTGTGTACCTCCACAGCACCCAACCATTTTGAGCTCGCCATTGGAATGCTTGATGGCAAAAATGAGATAGTGCTTAAACACCATCAATGTCTGATTTCGGCACCTCAAATATGAGCAAAGGCCTCGAGGATCCCACATTACATTTGCTATACTGTGTTTCGTGCTCCAAAAATCGATCCAACAGTTCAAGGGTCCAAATATGGATCAGCTATTTTCTCGTCAAGGCGTATAGACGTATACATATGTGATCTCAAGAACGTATGTATACCTTTCTTGCTCCATGATGGAACTATAAGGAAGGAGAACTTGGCAACAAATGTGTGTACTTTTGGAGACAGCCTCAGGCAAGTGGATAGAAAAGAAAAAAGAAAGGTGGCGGTCCGCAGTTTCTTGTTACGTGGATTTCATTTGACCGGAGAAGTTTCGATAAACCTTTAATCGTGATCATCCCTTGATTTAGAAACCGTGTCTGACTAAGGCTCCGTTGTGGCATCTCTTTAAAGCGCGTGAATATCTATCTATCTGATGAGCTATGGTCACGGGGAAAGAAACTTCGATCGTCAATTTTCCTTCGCACTTCGGCCATGTTTGCTATAATAGGCAAAAGACTATAGGCAAAGCTGGGTTTGGGCAGGCAATGTACGGTTTTTCGACTAGGCAAGTTGCAACAAGCTAAGAGAGAGTGACAAGGTTCTTGTTTCTTACTGGTTCTAGTAAAATATTTCGCTTGTATTTTTAAAATCTTCAAGTCCATTACTTTGATCACAATGTAGCTCGTTCTGTCAAACCAGCTCACATGTCTTTACTTGTTAGCTAAGAACTAGGCTTCCTTGCTGCTACCTGTGGAGTTGCCTCTAATGGATTCTAAAGCACTACAGCTTCTTATCCTCAGCTTGGTTTCAATTGGCCATTTCCCCAATTGCAGGACTTCTTAGTGTGATCGAGCTCATCTTCTCAAAGAATGCGTCCCGTGTGGCATCTGGCACTGTTCTTGAGAATCCAGATGTAAATTGTTGCAAAGCAGTGAATGTTCTAGGCCACAATTGCTTGTGTTCACTCATTGCTTCTTCTACTGGTGTTTTTGCAAAAGAAACAATGAAGAGATATGTTAAATGGAAGTCACTGTTTTTGCTAATACATTTACAATTACAATTAGATATTTCCTTCTCAATCAAGCAGTGTTGGAGTAGTGCTCCCAGAAGATTATCAATGTAAGTTCAATGATCAAAGTGTTTGTAGTCACTAATTTTATTATGCTATTATTCTTTGCAGGTGAAGGCATCATGTAAGGGAAGTTGTGTATGTATTTATATGCAAATACTTTCTAATTATATATTTATATGCAAGTTTGTTCTTGGTGTTTTCTAATTTCAACCTATACCATTCTTATTATAAACTTAAGACCATTTGGTTCACTAGATTTTTAGAAAACTTGCACAATTTATCAAAGGCATGGACGGAATTAACTATGGCCTTTTGTATAAATCTCAAAGAAATAAAACATCAATTCATCAATCCATTTTTTAATGGCAATTTCAGTGGTGTTTTGCTTCGTTCTCTGCTTCTTTCTGGTTCAAGTTAGTGTGGGTTTGCTTGTACAATATGGTTCCACCACAGTCGGGAATGGCAACTTCGTCTCATTGAGCAGCACCGATTCTGCCCCTACAGTTGACATTGAAGGATTTGGGAAGAATGGCACTACTCGTCTCTTCTCGGTGGTCATGGCAGATCAAAAGGCATTGGTAGCGTCAAATAAAGTTTACCCCTACATCAACTTTTGGGTTGCAAACATTCCAGCCGGCAGCACTGGTAAGTAATATATATTTTGGTTTACAAAACTTTACAAATCATGGTGGCTTGGTACAGGAGCTGTGAAGGGCAGCATTTTGGAGCCTTATGTATCTCCTTCCAACACCAGCAAGAACATTCCATACCCAAATCCATTCAATGCAAGGAACCACACGTATGATTTCGTGCTTGTACCACAGAGGAATCCCTTGGTGAAGCCCATGGATAGTCGACTTGTCAACTCACTGGCTGATATTATCCAGCAATACCACTGTGGAAGCCCTCTCCAAACCGTCTCGTTCACGACCTCACTCCATTGATCTTATTGTTTTTATTGATATTAAGAGGCATGACTCAATGAATTGAGTGATTCTAGAATTTCCATTTATGGAAAGAGGCCATCTTTCTTTCGCGAAGTTTATCCTCATGGTGCTGCTTGTGATGATCCTGTTGATCAGATCCACGCCAGGAGTGCATTCTATGTGTTGTAATTGTGCAATCTGCAAGTGGAGCTCATCAGAAGCTTTGAACTGGTGTTGAATCTCTGGGACTTGCTGGAGCTGGTCGTCATTAAGTAGAATTTCCATTTAGGCCATCTTTCTTTCATGAAGTTTCTCCATGGTGCTGCTTTGTTGATCAAATCCACGCCAGGAGTGAACGTCTCTTGTCGAAGAATACATGTGTGATGCCTTTGATGTACGCTTTACAAGCTTTGTCTAGGAAGAACAGGGACATTGGGCGCTTGTCAGCATAAAGCATAACATCCACTTCACGTTGAGGATGCTCTTGAAGCATCATGCTAAGGAAGGTTTGTTGCAAATTAGGAATCTGGTTTCTAAAAAATAGCCATTCGGAATGATGTGAGAGAAATGGAGCTCATTATTCTAGAAGTAATTCAATTTGCCTAGAGCCATACAAGATCCCTTCCCTTTGGGTCGGGGGTCGAATCCCCCCAGTGGCGTCTTTGCCTCGTGTTGCATGGGAGCAACTTTGGCGTACAGCGGCCTGTAGCCTACCGACACAGCAACATTCACATTCACTAAATGTACAAGTACGTTGTACGAACACATTTTCTGCAGGTATGGGGTCCCGAAACGAGAATGAACGAGCTCTCTCCATCATGGTAGACACGAATTGGAGGGGTTACAATCTACATGAATTGGAACTCTACCCCTTCTGTAATAAAATGGATATGACCTTTCACTTTAATCTTGGAGATCTGGGAATTGCTGGAGCAGTACGTCTCGCTGGTTGCACACGGTTATCCAGCTGGAGCTACGTGTACTTCGCGCTGAGCTGCTCAAAGTCGAGCGAGCGCTCCGGAGCCTTGAGCTGCTGAGCTTGCCATAGGGACGAGATGAGCACTTCCTTTTGCTGGATCACGGTCTGCTTCCTAGCTCGCATTGTTGGATCCCAAGGATTCTTCCGGGATTTCTTCGTCAATCCTCTGAAGCGGGACGATTCACCGATGGCAAACATGGACGGTTGGCTTCCAAAGAGATTGCGAGCACACTCGAAACGATCCAGAGCGGTGTCCAAGCCCAATGAGAGTTCGCCAACACGTAATCTTATTTTATTTAGGGTGTACTGCGTGATTACCTCCACCTTTTCGAGGGCGCTGGATTAAACAGTGAACACTGCGTCCATATTAGAGCCGATTGGGCCTGGATATGGAACTGGTTCCTCCGATCCCTCCACTCCTGGAACTATCCATGTCGTCTTCCCAAATGTAAAGATGCTCCTTCCTTTGGGTATTGATTGACTTGGTGAATACACTCACGACTGTCAAACACGCCAGCCAGCCAAAACTCTCAAGCAGCATCAGTGATATTGATTTTGTTTTGCACACATCTGCGTGTTTTTTATTTTTCCAAAGGCTTCCTTTAGGGATTGATATCTTAGAATGGAGAATATTCAGTAGAATCTCGCATGTTTATTCCCCTATGGCATCTAGCACAGCATCCTTCTGTGCTTTATCATGTAAATAACAAAAATCCTGCAATAGTACTATAGTTGTCCGTGAGACAACTGAATTACCTATGGGAGTGGAAAATCATTTGGTGGAAATATCTTTGTTATGTCCAAGTGCATTATGTCCTTGTTTGCTTCAAGGGCTACCAATATGTGAGAAACAAGTATGTCAGCCACAATTTTTATATCAATTAATGATTTTCTGTTGGTTTGAAACTTGTATTAGATTGCCATGATGAATGAGGAGTAATTAACTTTCTATTAGCATGGAGTTTATGGAGGTTATGACACTCCACAAAGATGTTAAACTCCTTTTCTAAGTCTAAGACAATGCAACATACAAACTTTGTATATATGTATCACTTCCCCAATCAAGAACACCCTTCTATTCCATTATGGTTGAATGTGTGTAAAACCACTTATTGAAAGCTTTCAAGCTGAATAAATTTTTATATAAAAATAATTCTAAAAATAATTTTTTAAATATAACAATATAAATAAGATGAAAATATTAATAGCAACCTTGTCAAAGATGTTTTTCCAAAGTTGCTCAATCCGCTAGTACAATGGACATTTTTACTTTAAATGAATCTTCACTCTCCTTAGAATTCATTTATATCCACTTCAATAAGGTTGAACTTTTCTGCAAAGTCACTATGGAGTTTTTTAGATGCCATACCATGCTGTGTATATGTTACAAATGATTAAATCAACTTTCAATGTTGAAAGGTAGTGGCTAGCTATTAATCTTATGCTACTATCGATGATCATGTGGACAATTTTGGAAATTCATATACCCTATATTTTGAGATAGTAAAGAGTAGTGACAACAATAAAAAACAATAATAACCATCTAAATGCCACAAAGTTTTTACTTCTCCATTAACTTTGGATCAAATAAATGCAATGCTTTCATTGTATTGTGTTGTGAAGCCCATTAAGTCAACTGTTAAAAAATTGTTATACCATAGCTTATGCCCCATCTAAGCTCATTTGCTTTCATGTTGATTCTTTAATTGTTGGTAAATCTTCTATGGGTCCTTTAATTTGTAAACATTTGACTATTTGTGTTTACGTGGCTCTCAATAAAAGTGCATCCTTGAGTAGCTAAGGCCATGCACAATTTCCTCCATCATCTCATACTATAAAAGTTTAGAATTGATATAACTCCTTGGAATCAAATTATAGTTGTTCTCAAATTGGTTTTTTCATTTCTCTTAAATTAGTAGATATGAGGGATGAGATTGAGAGCCTTCCCTCTTACCTCATAGCTTCTTCAAGCAATTGCAACATGGGTTTAAACAATAGCCTTAATCATCAAATATTCCTAACAGAAGATCTATTTAAAAAATGAAACAATTTTATAAAAAACCTTGTTTATTCGGGTGGGCTTCAAATGCATTGCTAATGCAATGAGGTCCATTAGGAACACCATTGGGAACAAGTCCAGTGGGAGGTTGCCAAATGAAAATATTATTAATAAAAAAACCTAATAGAAAGTTATTTGTCAGGAACAAAGTCTAATGAAAAGTTACTTATTAGAAACACCAATGAGAGCTAAGTTCAATAGGAAGTTCCTTGGTAGGAATAATAAACTTATATTAGGAAAGTATGTAATTTTTGCAGATAATAACACTTCAATTTTTTTTTGGAAAACACTACGTCTTAATCACTTTGACACTTGGTCCAAGAACTTTACTTCTTTGTGTTTCAGAAGAATCAATTGCAATGTTTTAGAAAAGTTAATATGGATTTAATGTTGAAGTGCTAGATCCATTCGAAAGATGTTACACAACTTTGGCACACTCATCAACTATGAACATGATGGAAAGGTTGCCCAACTCTAACTCGACACTATTATTATGGCTTTATTGCATGTTTTCCTTATTGACTAACTTCAAGTTAATATTGTTATTATAGCTCTATTGCGTGTTTTCCTCATTAACCACTTCCAAAAGTCTTTTTCTATTACAATTAACAGGAATAATGGTCCATGCTTTTAGAATTTTATAATCAACCTTCCTCTCGTGAACAACTTTAGCATAAACTTTTTTCATGAATGCCCAAGTGAACCTCAAGGTCATAAGGGCATTTACTATACACCTATAAAGATAATATATTGTAAAAGGTAAGATAAAGTTATATTTTTATAACAATTTAATCTTAATTGACTTTGCAAGTTTGTTATTTCTTCATCTAATTTAGATTGGAAAAGATATGTTTCCTGATGGGCCTAAATGTTCTTCAAGATTATTGTTTTTGACTAAATTATAAATATTATTTGCACCCAACATTATTTCTTTTGTTTCATCCTGACTCTTCGATAACACATTCATAAGAGTGAACTACTAAATTGGCTGTTAAGTATCTTAGCCTTTCTTTGCAATCTCTAGCATGTTCTTTTTTGTATTTGAACAATGTAGATGTGAGAACTATTAAGTCCTTATATCTAACAAAGTGATTTACCATAGTAGTTATAAAATATAAAGAAAGAAAAATTTTCAAACCTTATTTATATAAACAATTAATATACTCTAATAGATACACATTTTCCCGATAAAAAAATCTCCTAATGGGAAAAATATCTTCCTAACAGGAAATATTTGTTTTATACTTCCCAACAGGAATATATGCCTCTTGAAAGGAAACTTTAGCTTCATGGGTGGGAAACTTCAAATGTATTTGAGAAACTTCCCTCAAAAACAAATTTAGGGTTTTTTGCATTCTAGGATTCAATTTATTCTTCTTCTTCAGCCACACATATTTAAGTTTTCTACTTCCCATCTTTGGGGCACTAAAGTAGCAATAACTAGATCAAGTTACTATTGAGTTTTTCATGGTGAAGTGTAGCACATCACAATTCTTGTTGGAGGTAAATATTATGGTGTAACATTGTAAATGGCCACATTTTATAGCTTAGGTTACACTTAGAAGAAGGAGGATGAGGTATGCACTTTTATTTTATTTTTTCTAAAGTCTCCTTTTCTTTTTTTTAAAGGTGTCCAACATGCAATTGATCTTAGCATGATTATGATGACATACTGATCCAGGGGAGACAAATTAATCAACTAGCTCAAGTCTCATGGGTAGAAGTAAGTTTTGTGATAATTCACAACAAATCATAGTAGATTGCTAATACTAATACATTTCCAACAGTGTTTCTGCAATAATTATAAAGCAATATAAGTGGATTACTATTGGTGATACAAATAGTAAAAAGAGGAAGATTGAATCAGTTGAAGACACTATTTTATATATACTAGCTTTTGTAAGTTCTTTGAATTTGAGGATTTGATTTTAGTTTTAATTTTGTTTTGTGGCAAGACATTGAGCAACCAATCAATGTTTTCACTGATAGTAAAAGTATTCACACAATCCTGTCGGGAGACTACATTTGGTATATGGTTAGGCATAATAAATGTTAATTATTTGTTCCCTAATGATCAACTACTAATTCTTAGCATTATATATACTTGCTGTATCTATATACCTCCACAACACCCAACCATTTGAGCTTGCCACTGGAATGCTTGATGGTGAAAATGACATAATGCTTAACACCATTAATGTGTGAATATCTATCTGCTGAGCTATTGTCATGGGGGAAGAGACTCTGATTGTTAATTTTCCTTCACAATTTGGCTAATAGGCAAAAGACTATATGCAAAGCTGGGTTTGAGCAGGCAATGTACAGTTCTTCGACTAAGCAAGTAAGGATCTTGTTTCTTACTGGCCCTAGTAAAATATTTCCCTTGTATGCTTAAATTCTTCATATGCGATAAAAGTCCATTACTTTGTTCACAATGTAGCTCGTTTTGTCAATCCAACTCACATGTTTTTACTTGTTAGCTAAGAATTAGGCTTCCTTGCTGCTACCTATGGAGTTGCCTCTAATGGATTCTAAAGCACTACAGCTTCTTGTCCTCAGCTTGGTTCAATTGGCCATTTCCCCAATTATGGGACTTCTCAGTGCAATCGAGCTCATCTTCTCAAAGAATGCGTCCCGTGTGTGGCATCTGGCACTGTTCTTGAGCATCCAGACGTAAATTGTTACAAAGCAGTGAATGTTCTAGGCCCCAATCGCTTGTGTTCACTCATTGTTTCTTCTCTTGTTTGCAAAAGAAACAATGAAGAGATATGTGGAGTCTTGTCAAGTAGTACTCCCAGAGGATAATCAATGTACGTTCAATGATCAAAGTGTTTGTAGTCACTAGTTCTTTGCAGGTGAAGTCATCAGGAAGTTATGTACGTATTTATATGCAAATACTTTCTAGTTATATATTTATATGCAAGTTTGTTCTTGGTGTTTTCTAATTTCAACCTATACCATTCTTATTATAAACTTAGGACCATTTGGTTCACTAGATTTTTAGAAAACTTGCACAATTTATCAAAGGCATGGACGGAATTAACTATGGCCTTTTGTATAAATATCAAAGAAATAAAACATCAATCCATCAATCCATTTTTTAATGGCAATTTCAGTGGTGTTTTGCTTCGTTCTCTGCTTCTTTCTGGTTCAAGTTAGTGTGGGTTTGCTTGTACAATATGGTTCCACCACAGTCGGGAATGGCAACTTCGTCTCATTGAGCAGCACCGATTCTGCCCCTACAGTTGACATTGAAGGATTTGGGAAGAATGGCACTACTCGTCTCTTCTCGGTGGTCATGGCAGATCAAAAGGCATTGGTAGCGTCAAATAAAGTTTACCCCTACATCAACTTTTGGGTTGCAAACATTCCAGCCGGCAGCACTGGTAAGTAATATATATTTTGGTTTACAAAACTTTACAAATCATGGTGGCTTGGTACAGGAGCTGTGAAGGGCAGCATTTTGGAGCCTTATGTATCTCCTTCCAACACCAGCAAGAACATTCCATACCCAAATCCATTCAATGCAAGGAACCACACGTATGATTTCGTGCTTGTACCACAGAGGAATCCCTTGGTGAAGCCCATGGATAGTCGACTTGTCAACTCACTGGCTGATATCATTCAGCAATACCATTGTGGAAGCCCTCTTCAAACCGTCTCCTTCACAACCTCACTCTATTGATGTTATTGCTTTTATTGATATAAAAGGCATGACTCAATAAAATGAAAGATTTTTGTTATCAAGATAACGGGTGGACAAGTGTTGGACAAGGTAAGTTATTTGGGAGTATCCCCAACCCCGAGCTTCCATGTAGCTACCAGCTGATTTCTAATTTGCTAGCTCGTAGCGAGCTCATGACAGCACTGCTTTGCTTGAAGTGTTCTTGAAGTGATCGATTCACGACGCGTTTATGTTGATCGTGTAAAGCTGAATCATTGCGGCAGCACGAAGCAAACATCCATCCCTAGCTTTATAAGAAAAAGAATCGAGATCGCAGCAGTAGTGAGAAAGTGTGATTCTAGCTTCCAAAATGGAAAAAGGCCATCTTTCTTTCGCGAAGTTTATCCCCCTGGTGCTTGTGATGATCTTGTTGATCATATCCACGCCAGGAGCACATTCCATGAGGTGTAATCGCGCACAAGTCTTCGATACGTGTGCTCCTTGTGTCCAGTTTGGATCCGTGAAGAACAGCCCAGACGCATCGTGCTGCAAGGCCGTCAAGCTCCTCAGCTTGGATTGCCTGTGTAGCATGCTGGTTGCTACCAAAGGGAAGAATGCTAATAGAGTGATCAAGGCATACTCCAGTAAGTGTAAAATTCGTCTCCCTGGGCACTTCGATTGTATCCAGAGAAGCCAAGCGCATCCTTGAAATGTTATTCCAATTAAGGATGTTTAGTGTTTGATCCACTTCTCTTTCTCTGTTGCGAAAGCCCCAAATTGTAAGCTTCCACTTCACACTGTAAATCCATCCATAACTCTCATGATCTTTTCGTTGAAGATAAGGAATTTGTCGCTCTTTACGCCCAAATTCTGGGCTGTCTAACTCCCATTCGTTCATCCAGTTTTTCAATCATCCAATTTGAACGCTCTCACGCTCAAATTCTGGGCTTTCGATTAAGCATCAATTAAGATCTCGCCCAATTCATTCAAACAAAGACCTTGGCCACCATTGACTAAAGAAAATGGCAATGATCTTCACTTTTCATGAATTCTTGGGAGTTCCAATTCATGCTTGATCCAGACAGGCCAGAATTTGGGGTGAGAGGGACCAAATTGGATGATCGAAATGGGTGAGATCTTGGGAGTTCCAATTGATGCTTGATCCATACAGCCCAGAATTTTGTGCGTGAGAAATTCTCATTCAAACAGAGATCTTGACCACCCTTGACTAGCCAAGTCAACGGTCCCGCCAAAAAACGGCGGGAAACTTTCCTTAGAATATCCTCCGGCGCCCGTAAGGCATATTCTCTGTAGAAGGCTCTAGAAGAACTGGACGGCTTTGGTATATAGCTAGGGTTATTTGTGCCGAGGTCGCAGTTTGGCTTTGTGAGCAATGGCGGAAAGCGATAGCGATGTCGAGCGCTTTGCCTTCCAGGCGGAGATCAACCAGCTTCTCAGTCTCATCATCAACACCTTCTACAGCAACAAGGAGATCTTCTTGCGGGAGCTCATCAGCAATGCCTCGGATGTGAGTGTTAGATGCTCGTTCGGCGATATTTCACTGCGATTCTCATCGATCTTTGCCTTCTTTCTGCGATTTCTCACCGATCTTTGCGTTCTTTCTGCGATTTCCAGGCTCTCGACAAGATTCGGTTCGAAGGGCTGACTGACAAGAGCAAGCTCGAGAGCCAGCCGGAGCTTTTCATCCACATCGTTCCGGACAAGGCGAGCAAGACCCTGAGCATCATCGATAGCGGCATCGGGATGACAAAGTCCGGTGAGTTTGAGATTCTAGAAATTCCAGATTTCTAGACTAAGATCTTTTCTTCTAGATTTTTGTCTGACTCGAGCTTGTTTTGTTAGATCTCGTGAACAATCTGGGTACCATCGCCCGGTCTGGCACGAAGGAGTTCATGGAGGCTCTGGCTGCCGGCGCCGATGTGTCGATGATTGGTCAGTTTGGTGTTGGGTTCTACTCGGCGTACCTGGTGGCCGAGAAGGTTGTCGTGACGACCAAGCACAACGATGACGAGCAGTACATCTGGGAGTCTGAGGCCGGTGGTTCTTTCACTGTGACTCGCGATACCACTGAGAGGCTGGGTCGTGGAACCAAGATTGTTCTCTATCTCAAGGAAGACCAGGTAGGCGTTTCTATTTCATCGATGTGAAACAAGTAGTTACTCTGATTTTGGTTGGCACAGCTTGAATACCTTGAAGAGAGGAAGCTCAAGGATCTCATCAAGAAGCACTCCGAATTTATCAGCTATCCCATCTCCGTCTGGATCGAGAAGACTACTGACAAGGAGATCTCGGACGACGAGGAGGAAGAGGAGAAGAAGGATGACGAGGAGGGGAAGATCGAGGAGGTCGATGAAGAGAAGGAGAAGGAAAAGAAGAAGAAGAAGACGGTGAAGGAGGTGTCTCACGAGTGGAGCCACGTAAACACTCAGAAGCCCATCTGGATGAGGAAGACCGATGAGATCACCAAGGAGGAGTATGGGGCCTTCTACAAGAGCCTGACCAACGACTGGGAGGACCATCTCGCGGTGAAGCACTTCGCCGTGGAGGGGCAGCTAGAGTTCCGGGCCATCCTCTTCGTTCCCAAGAGGGCTCCCTTTGATCTCTTCGACACGAGGAAGAAGCTCAACAACATCAAGCTCTACGTGAGGCGGGTGTTCATCATGGACAACTGCGAGGAGATTATCCCCGAGTACCTGGCCTTCGTCAAGGGCGTGGTGGACTCGAACGACTTGCCGCTCAACATCTCCCGCGAGATGCTCCAGCAGAACAAGATCCTGAAGGTGATCCGGAAGAACCTGGTGAAAAAGTGCCTGGAGATGTTCGCCGAGATCGCAGAGAACAAGGAGGACTACAACAAGTTCTACGAGGCCTTCGCGAAGAACATCAAGCTGGGGATCCACGAGGACAGCCAGAACCGGCAGAAGCTGGCCGACTTGCTGCGCTACCACTCGACCAAGAGCGGCGACGAGATGACGAGTCTCAAGGACTACGTGACCCGGATGAAGGAGAACCAGAAGGACATCTTCTACATCACCGGCGAAAGCAAGAAGGCGGTGGAGAACTCTCCCTTCCTGGAGAGGCTCAAGCGCAAGGGGTACGAGGTTCTCTATATGGTGGACGCGATCGACGAGTACGCAGTGGGGCAGCTCAAGGAGTACGATGGCAAGAAGCTCGTCTCGGCCACCAAGGAGGGATTGAAGCTCGAGGACACCGACGACGAGAAGAAGAAGTTCGAGGAGAAGAAGGCGGCGTTTGAGGGGCTGTGCAAGGTGGTGAAGGATATCCTGGGCGAGAAGGTTGAGAAGGTGGTGGTCTCGGACAGGATTGTGGATTCGCCGTGCTGCCTGGTTACCGGCGAGTATGGCTGGACCGCCAACATGGAGAGGATCATGAAGGCTCAGGCGCTCCGGGACAGCTCCATGTCGAGCTACATGAGCTCGAAGAAGACGATGGAGATCAATCCGGACAACACGATCATGGAGGAGCTGAGGAAGCGGGCGGACGCGGACAAGAATGACAAGGCGGTGAAGGATCTGGTGCTGCTGCTGTTCGAGACGGCGCTGCTCACGTCGGGATTCAGCCTGGATGATCCCAACACTTTTGGATCCAGGATCCATCGCATGCTCAAGCTGGGGCTGAGCATCGACGATGATGTGAGTGGCGATGCCGCCGATGTTGAGATGCCGCCGCTCGAGGAAGGGAACGACGCCGAGGGGAGCAAGATGGAGGAAGTCGACTAAACAACGCACGCTAATTTTTTTTTTTCCATTCCACCCACTAAGAACGATTTTTGTTTAGAGAAAGGTTTCGTTTAAAAGTTAATGGATTGTTAAGTGGATTTCTCCAATCCAGTTTATATTTTCAAATCTTAGCCCTACATATATTTCCCGCTAGAAAGAACATTTTGGGCGGGAGACCAAATTTTCTTTGGTCTCCCGGAAATTTACCCGGCAGCGATCCAAAGGTGGAATCTTGTCAATCCAGGAAAGAGAATGCGGCCGCGGTGGACTGACATAGAATTCTGGTGGTAGCTACATGGCTTGTTATCTAACACTAGTCTACCCGCACGAGCAAAGATCGCATCGATTCTTTGATTGGTTTTCAGAAAAAAATCTTTCATTTCATTGAGTCGTGCCTCTTATATCAATATCAAAATAACATCAATGGAGTGATGTCGTAAAGGAGACCGTTTGGAGAGGGCTTCCGCAGTGGTATTGCTGGATGATATCAGCCAGTGAGTTGACAAGTCGACTATCCATGGGCTTCACCAAGGGATTCCTCTGTGGTACAAGCACGAAATCATACGTGTGGTTCCTTGCATTGAATGGATTTGGGTATGGAATGTTCTTGCTGGTGTTGGAAGGAGATACATAAGGCTCCAAAATGCTGTCCTTCACAGCTCCTGTACCAAGCCACCATGATTTGTAAAGTTTTGTAAACCAAAATATATATTACTTACCAGTGCTGCCGGCTGGAATGTTTGCAATCCAAAAGTTGATGTAGGGATAAACTTTATTTGACGCTACCAATGCCTTTTGATCTGCCATGACCACAGAGAAGAGACGAGTAGTGCCATTCTTCCCAAATCCTTCAATGTCAACTGTAGGGGCTGAACTGGTGCTGCTCAATGAGACGAAGTTGCCATTCCCGACTGTGGTGGAGCCATATTGTACAAGCAAACCCACACTAACATGAATCAGAAAGGAGCAGAGAACGAAGCAAAACACCACTGAAGCTGCCATTAAAAATGGATTGATGAATTGATGTTTTATGTTGAGAATCGTTTTGATATTTATACAAAAGGCCATAGTTAATTTTGTCCATGCCTTTGATAAATTGTGCAAGTTTTCTAAAAATCTAGTGAACCAAATGGTCTTAGTTTATAATAAGAATGGTACAGGTGGAAATTTCAACTTGCATAGAAATACGTATATAACTAGAAAGTATATATGTATACATACATATATTACATGATGCCTTCACCTGCAAAGAACAATAGCATAACAAATTTTAGTGACTACAAACACTTTGATCATTGAACTTACATTGGTACTCCTCTGGGAGCACTACTTGACAGGACTCTACATATCTCTTCATTGTTTCTTTGGCAAGAACACCAGTAGACGAAACAATGAGTGAACACAAGCAATTGTGGCCTAGAACATTCACTGCTTTGCAACAATTGACGTCTGGATGCTCAAGAACAGTGCCAGATGCCACACACGGGACGCATTCTTTGAGAAGATGAGCTCGATCGCACTGAGAAGTCCCACAATTGGGGAAATAGACAATTGAAACCAAGCTGAGGACAAGAAGCTGTAGAGCTTTAGAATCCATTAGAAGCAACTCTACAGATAGCAGCAAGCGAGCCTATAACAAGTAAAAACATGTGAGTTGGTTTGACAAAACGAGCTACATTGTGATCAAAGTAATGGACTTTTATCGCATATGAAGATTTTAAAAATACAAGAGAAATATTTTACTAGGACCAGTAAGAAACAAGAACCTTGTCACTCTCTCTTAGCTTGTTGCAACTTGCTTAGTCGAACAACTGTACATTGCCTGCCCAAACCCATCTTTTGCCTATAGTCTTTCGCCTATTATAGCAAACATGGCCGACGTGCAAAGGAAAATTCCCGATCGAAGTCTCTTTCCCCGTGATGATAGCTCAGCAGATAGAAAGATATATTCACGCGCTTTAAAGAGATGCCACAACTGAGCCTTAGTCAGACAAGAGCCCGGACGGTTTCTAAATCAAGGGATGATCATCGGTTGCGCATCGCCACCTTTCTTATTTCTTTTCTATCCACTTGCCTGAGGCTGTCTCCAAAAGTACACGCATTTGTTGCCAAGTTCTCCTTTCTTATAGTTCCATCATGGAGCAAGAAAGGTATACATACGCCCTTGGGATCACATATGTATATGTCTATATGCCTTGACGAGAAAATTGGCAGAGTTATATAGCTTTGGACCTCTTGAACTGTTGGATCGATTTTTGGAGCACGAAACACAGTATAGCAAACGTAATGTGGGATCCTCGAGGTCTTTGCTTGTATTTGAGGTGCCGATCAGACATTAATGGTGTTTAAGCACTATCTCATTTTCGCCATCAAGCATTCCAATGGCGAACTCAAAATGGTTGGGTGCTGTGGAGGTACACAGAAGAAGATATGGTCTCTTTGGTGATAAACAATCCCTAGAGGAAGGCTTCGGAAAAAAAAAACGCGCGCTGAAGCCTCATGTCAGATGTGTGCAAAACAAAATCAATATCATAGCTGCTTGAGGATTTTATGGCTTTGACAAAGTCGTACCTAGAGTGAGATTCTATATCCATCAAGTCAATCAATACCCAAAGGAAGGAACATCCTTAGATCTGGGAAGATGTCAGCAAATCTTTCAATACTTGGGGGGTAGAGGATGGGAGGAGCCAATTCCACAATCGGCTCTTCCGCGAATATGGATGCCGTGTTCACTGTGCAGCCATCCAGCGCAGCTCCACCTCGAAAAGGAGGATCTACACCCTACACAAAATAAGATTAAACATGGCGAACTCTTAGCTCGCTGTGCGGCTGCGGCATTGGAGGTTTAGAACTTGACCAATCTCGTTGGTGAGATCCAGAGTTCCACTGGATCGTTTCGAGTGTGCTCGCAATCTCTTTGAAAGCCTTCCAACCGTCCAAGTTTTCCATCGGTGAATCGTCTGGCTCCAGAGGATCAAAGTTTCAAAGGAGCTGCACGAAGAAAGCCCGGAAGAATCCCTGAGATCCAACAACGCGTGCTAGGAAGCAGACCGTGATCCAGCCAAAGGAAGCGCTCATCTCGTCCCTGTAGTTCTTTGATTTTTCTGGAACAAGTTCTAGAGTTTTGTTCTTTGATCTTTGGCAAGCTCAGCAGCTCGAGGCTCCCGAGAGCTCGCTCGACTTTGAGCAGCTCAGCGCGAAGTACACGTAGCTCCAGCAGGATCACCACTCCGTGTGCCACCAGCGAGACGTGCTGCTCCAGCAATTCCCGGATCTTCAAGATCAAGGTGAAAGGCCATATCCATTTGTTCACAGAAGGGGTAGAGTTCCAATTCATGTTGGTTCAAATTCGTGTTTAACATGGTCGAGAGAGCTCGTCTTGTAGTGTATTTAGTCTTGAGCATCCGTAGACTGGAATGGAGGGCTCCGAGAGTCAACCTCGGGACCCCATACCTGCAGAAAATACGTTCTTACAACGTATCTGTACATTTAGTAAATGTGAATGTTGCGTGTGTCGGTAGGCTACAGTCCCCTGTATGCCAAAGCTGCAAAAGGTGCTGCCATGCAACACGAGGCAAAGACGCCACTCGGGGGATTCGAACCCCCAACCCAAAGGTCCTAGTTGTATGGAAATCTTCTAGAATAATGAGCTCCATTTCTCACATAATTCATCTAAATGGTCGAAACCAGATATTAGCACGATTCTTATACTACCTTGGAAACTGCAACAGAGCCTCCTCGTCATGATACTTCAAGAGCATCCTGAACGTGAAGCCGATGTTATGCTTTATGCTGACAAGCACCCAATGTCCCTGTTCTTCCTAGACAAAGCTTGTAATGCGTACATCAAAGGCATCACACATGTATTCTTCGACATGAAGAGACGTTTATGGAATGCACTCCTGGCGTGGATGTGATCAACAAAGCAGCACCATGGGGATAAATTTCGTCAGCGATCCAAAGGTGGAATCTAAGAGCGGTAGACTGACATAGAAATCTGGTGGTAGCTACATGGAAGCTCGGGCTTGTTGTCTAACACTTGTCTACCCGCACGAGCAAAGATCGCATCTATTCTTTGATTGGTCTTAATAAAAAAATCTTTCATTTCATTGAGTCGTGCCTTTTATATCAATATCAAAATAACATCAATAGAGTGATGTCGTAAAGGAGACGGTTTGGAGAGGGCTTCCACAGTGGTACTGCTGAATGATGTCAGCCAGTGAGTTGACAAGTCGACTATCCATGGGCTTCACCAAGGGATTCCTCTGTGGTACAAGCACGAAATCATACGTGTGGTTCCTTGCATTGAATGGATTTGGGTATGGAATGTTCTTGCTGGTGTTGGAAGGAGATACATAAGGCTCCAAAATGCTGCCCTTCACAGCTCCTGTACCAAGCCACCATGATTTGTAAAGATTTGTAGACCAAAATATATATTACTTACCAGTGCTGCCGGCTGGAATGTTTGCAATCCAAAAGTTGATGTAGGGATAAACTTTATTTGACGCTACCAATGCCTTTTGATCTGCCATGACCACCGAGAAGAGACGAGTAGTGCCATTCTTCCCAAAGCCTTCAATGTCAACTGTAGGGGCAGAATCAGTGCTGCTCAATGAGACGAAGTTGCCATTCCCGACTGTGGTGGAGCCATATTGTACAAGCAAACCCACACTAACTTGAATCAGAAAGGAGCAGAGAACGAAGCAAAACACCACTGAAGTTGCCATTAAAAAATGGATTGAGGAATTGATGTTTTATGTTGAGAATTTCTTTGATTTATACAAAAGGCCATAGTTAATTCCGTCCATGCCTTTGATAAATTGTGCAAGCTTTCTAAAATTCTAGTGAACCAAATGGTCTTAAGTTTATAATAAGAATGGTATAGGCTGAAATTAGAAAACACCAAGAACAAACTTGCATATAAATACGTATATAACTAGAAAGTATTTGCATATAAATACATACACAACTTCCCTTACATGATGCCTTCACCTGCAAAGAACAATAGCATAACAAATTTTAGTGACTACAAACACTTTGATCATAGAACTTACATTGGTAATCCTCTGGGAGCACTACTTGACAGGACTCTACATATCTCTTCATTGTTTCTTTGGCAAGAACACCAGTAGAAGAAACAATGAGTGAACACAAGCAGTTGTGGCCTAGAACATTCACTGCTTTGCAGCAATTGACGTCGGGATGCTCAAGAACAGTGCCAGATGCCACACACGGGACGCATTCTTTGAGAAGATGAGCTCGATCGCACTGAGAAGTCCCCCAATTGGGGAAATGGCCAATTGAAACCAAGCTGAGGATAAGAAGCTGTAGTGCTTTAGAATCCATTAGAGGCAACTCCACAGGTAGCAGCAAGGAAGCCTATAACAAATACAAACATGTGAGATTGTTTGACAAAACGAGCTACATTGTAATCAAAGTAATGGACTTTTATCACATATGAAGATTTTAAAAATACAAGCGAAATATTTTACTCGGACCAGTAGGAAATAAGAACCTTTGTCACTCTCTCTTAGGTTGTTACAACTTGCTTAGTCAAACAACTGTACATTGCATGCCCAAACCCAACTTTTGCCTATAGTCTTTCGCCTATTATAGCAAAAATGGCCGAAGTGCGAAGGAAAATTGACGATCGAAGGCTCTTCCCTCGTGACCATAGCTCAGCAGATAGATAGATATTCAAGTCTTCTCTTGTCTCCAGCTGGGGCGATGCCGCCGACGTTGAGATGCCGCCACTCGAGGAAGGGAACGATGCCGAGGGGAGCAAGATGGAGGAAGTCGACAAACTAAATTTCTTTTTCCATTCCACCCACTAAGAACGATTTTTGCTAAGAGAAAGTTTCCGTTTAAAAGTTAGTGGATTGTTAAGTAGAGTTCTTGCTTCTACATATATTTCCCGCTAGAAAGGAAATTTTGAGCGCGGAGTGGATTCTAGTGTCAATCCAGGAAAGAGAATGCGGCCGCTGTAGAATCAATTGGATCGACCGAGAATAGTGAGGTGGAGGAGGCGCCACGAGCTCCAGTGAGTGCAGTGGTGGGACTGGACCAGCTCAAGAAAACTATGGTTTCATAAGTTTGAGTTTTTTCTTTCTTTGTTCGATGATCGTGCATCTCGGATCATTCGTCCCGGTTGCTGAGCGTCCTTTCGCTCGGACATTGGTCGCCGAGATCCCTGAGCTCGCCCTGTGGATTTGACATCGAGGCTGGGAGTAGTCACGCTGATAGACTTTACGAAATTGTATGAACAGGTCAAGGTCAAGGTAATGCTTCTCCTTTCGATCTGGAACTAAGCTCTTATTCTCTGTGCTTTCTTCTTCTCAGGTCTGGTACGGAGCTGGAACGAAAGCGCAGGCTACATCAAAGGCATCACATGTATTCTTCGACAAGAAGAGACGTTTATGGAATGCACTCCTGGCGTGGATTTGATCAACAAAGCCCATGGGGCTAAAACTTCTACTTAACGACGTCCAGCTCCAGCAAGGCCCGGATATTCAAAACCAGTTCAGAGCTTCCGATGAGATCCACTCGCAGATTGCACAATTACAACACATAGAATGCACTCCTGGCGTGGACATGAGGATAAACTTCGCGAAAGAAAGATGGCCTTTTTCCATAAATGGAAATTCTAGAATCACTCAGTACTTTCAACTCATTGAGTCATGCCTCTTATATCAATATCAAAATAACATCAATGGAGTGATGTCGTAAAGGAGACCGTTTGGAGAGGGCTTCCGCAGTGGTATTGCTGGATGATATCAGCCAGTGAGTTGACAAGTCGACTATCCATGGGCTTCACCAAGGGATTCCTCTGTGGTACAAGCACGAAATCATACGTGTGGTTCCTTGCATTGAATGGATTTGGGTATGGAATGTTCTTGCTGGTGTTGGAAGGAGATACATAAGGCTCCAAAATGCTGTCCTTCACAGCTCCTGTACCAAGCCACCATGATTTGTAAAGTTTTGTAAACCAAAATATATATTACTTACCAGTGCTGCCGGCTGGAATGTTTGCAATCCAAAAGTTGATGTAGGGATAAACTTTATTTGACGCTACCAATGCCTTTTGATCTGCCATGACCACAGAGAAGAGACGAGTAGTGCCATTCTTCCCAAATCCTTCAATGTCAACTGTAGGGGCTGAACTGGTGCTGCTCAATGAGACGAAGTTGCCATTCCCGACTGTGGTGGAGCCATATTGTACAAGCAAACCCACACTGACTTGAACCAGAAAGGTGCAGAGAACGAAGCAAAACACGACTGAAGTTGCCATTAAAAAATGGATTGATGAATTGATGTTTTATGTTGAGAATTTCTTTGAGATTTATACAAAAGCCAAAAGTTAATTCTGTGCAAGTTTTCTAAAAATCTAGTGAACCAAATGGTCTTAAGTTTATAATTAAAATTCAACTTGCATAGAAATACGTATATAACTAGAAAGTTTACATGTATCCATACTTACATTACATGATGCCTTCACCTGCAAAGAACAATAGCATAATAAATTTTAGTAACTACAAACACTTTGATCATTGAACTCACATTGGTAATCCTCTGGGAGCACTACTTGACAGGACTCTACATATCTCTTCATTGTTTCTTTGGCAAGAACACCAGTAGAAGAAACAATGAGTGAACACAAGCAGTTGTGGCCTAGAGCATTCACTGCTTTGCAACAATTGACGTCTGGATGCTCAAGAACAGTGCCAGATGCCACACACGGGACGCATTCTTTGAGAAGATGAGCTCGATCGCACTGAGAAGTCCCGCAGTTGGGGAAATGGACAATTGAAACCAAGCTGAGGATAAGAAGCTGTAGTGCTTTAGAATCCATTAGAGGCAACTCCAGAGGTAGTAGCAAGGAATCCTAGTTCTTAGCTAACAAGTAAAAACATGTGAGTTGGTTTGACAAAACGAGCTACATTGTGATCAAAGTAATGGACTTTTATCGCATATGAAGATTTTAAAAATACAAGTTTTAGAGTTATGTTCTTTGATCTTTGGCAAGCTCAGCAGCTCGAGGCTCCGGAGAGCTCGCTCGACTTTGAGCAGCTCAGCGCGAAGTACACGTAGCTCCAGCAGGATCACCACTCCGTGTGCCACCAGGTTGACGTGCTGCGAAAGGTCACAGAAGGGGTAGAGTTCCAATTCATGTCGGTTCCAATTCGTGTTTAACATGATCGAGAGAGCTCGTCTTGTAGTGTATTTAGTCTTGAGCTTCCGTAGACTGGAATGGAGGGCGTTCCGAGAGTCGACCTCGGGACCCCATACCTGCAGAAAATACGTTCTTACAACGTATCTATACATTTAGTAAATGTGAATGTTGCGTGTGTCGGTAGGCTACAGTCCCCTGTATGCCAAAGCTGCAAAAGGGGCTGCCATGCAACACGAGGCAAAGACGCCACTCGGGGGATTCGAACCCCCAACCCAAAGGTCCTAGTTGTATGGCTCTAGGCAAATCTTCTAGAATAATGAGCTCCATTTCTCACATAATTCATCTAAATGGCTATTCTTTCGAAACCAGATATTAGCACGATTCTTATACTACCTTGGAAACTGCAACAGAGCCTCCTCGTCATGATACTTCAAGAGCATCCTGAACGTGAAGCGGATGTTATGCTTTATGCTGACAAGCGCCCAAGGTCCCTGTTCTTCCTAGACAAAGCTTGTAAAGCGTACATCAAAGGCATCACACATGTATTCTTCGACAACTGGCGTGGATGTGATCGACAAAGCAGCACCATGGGGATAAATTACGCGAAAGAAAGATGGCCTAAACGGAAGTTCTACTTAACGACGTCCAGCTCCAGCAAGTCCCGGATATTCAAGACCAGTTCAGAGCTTCCGACGAGCTCCACTCATAGATTGCGCGATTACAACTCATACGGCAGAATCAATAGGATCGACCGAGAACAGTGAGGTGGAGGAGGCGCCGCGAGCTCCAGTGGAGTGCAGTGGTGGGACTGGAGGCGGGCGAAGTCCAGCTCAAGAGAGGTTAAGGAACTATGGTTTCATAAGGTTGAGTTTGATTCTTTGTTCGATGATCGTGCATCTCGGATCATTGGTCCCGATTGCTGAGCGCTCTTTCGCTCGGGCATTGGTTCTGAGCTCGCCCAGTGGATTTGACATCGAGGCCGGGAGTCACGCTGGAACTTTGGATAGACTTTACGAAATTGTATGAACAGGTCAAGGTAATGCTTCTACTTTCGATCTGGAACCAAGCTCTTATTCTCTGTGCTTTCTTCTTCTCAGGTCTGTTACGGAGCTGGAACGAAAGCGCAGGCTTCTTCGCAACTTGGACGCTAGAGGCGCGAAGCCGACGTCGTAGACAAGATGAAGGCCTTGGAGACCAAGATAACTGTGGCGGTCCAAAGCTTCGCCAGCCTCGACAGAAGATCACGGACCAAGAAATGCTTCCGCAACATTTGGAAAGGTACTTGCTTTTTTCTTCACGGCAACTCACATCACATTGTTGTTTGGATTCGATCACAGGCTTGCCGTCATTCATTTGGAAGAACTGCTTGTCTTGCCAGTCGAAAGTCTTACCTCCCAACTTCCTCTTCTTCCTCTTCTTCTTTGGCCAGTTTTTCCATCTGTTCTTCGTGCATCTCAGGTGTCCTGGAAAACCAAAAGACAGATTCTCAAGTGAGGAACCAAAAACCAAACAACTAAGTGAGGAACCAAACAACTAGTCTACTTACCGATCATGGATGAACATCGCCAACAGCCTGTACATGTCCCTCGTTTCATCCTCCCGCCAGCACTCCAAATAGTCCAAGTCGCGATCTTCTCCCGCGCTACTGCGGGCGAGCGTGGCGGCAAACTCCCTGCTCGACATCCCTCGGTTGTCAACATGCGGGAAGCGCACTCGAGCCATGCGTGCCCAGAAGCATTCCCGCTTGTCGTCTGTGAAATCCGACGGAGCCAGCTCGTACAGCCTGTTGCTGGAATGCCTGAGGAGCGTAGCGTGCACCTGCACAGCCGACTCCTGGAGTAAAACATAAAACGTTGAAGGTAAAGTCGGCCTCTTGGGCAAGACAACACCACCGCCACCGCCAGATGCGTCCCAGTCTGTTTCATGCAAGCACTCACGCGTCAGCCTTGCAACAAAGTTGAAATGAATTCGATCACACTCACACGATGTTTCCTGCCCGATCGCCAGCGGCAGAGCAGAGCGGCACAGCCACAGCCTCGCGTCGAGGACGGCAAGAGCGACGTTCTCGCCGTGCGTGAGAAAGGGACACGGAGAGATTATCCGGGAGAGGATCCCGTCGGGCTCGAGAGCGCGAGAGGCATCACCTGTTTTAACAAGACCGAGCTCAGAACAAGAAACACGCGCAGATCAATCCTACCCGAATCCAAAGGGAGGTTCAGCACAGTGGTGGCGGAGTTCCCGACGGGGATTTCTTGGAGCAAAAAATCGAGCTCTCCATACCACTCGGCCAACTCAGGATGTTTTCCCTTGAACGCTGCGTAAGGGTTCCTCCGCTCTAGCGACTATAAACGTCGTGGATGAGATAAACAAGAAAAAAGAGAGATTGGAGCTGACCTCGGGGTAGTCCGTGGAACGCTCAGCTGCGTAGCGCTCGTCATACCACGATTTCACGATCTCGTACAGCAAGCCTCCTTCCCTAAAGTGCAAGCAATCCCGCCGGAACGCGGTGATCACCCTCCTCATCTCGAGCGTCTCGCGAACAGCTTCCTCGAGAGCCACAGGAACTTGGCCGCCCTTTCTGGCAAACGCTGCATCCGCCATAGCCTGCTCCATAGCCGCCATAAACCCTAAAAATCATTTGCCCTTTTTATAGGCTCTTGACAAGAATATTTGTTACGGGGAAGAATATTCCTTAGGGTTCTAGAACGTTGGCGCGCATTCCAAGCATGCTAGGGTTCTTGAGCGCCGGGGAATAGATTCTCAAGCACAGCATTCCCTCGATGCAATCGCGCCTCCGTCCTGACTGATGAGGGGATTCTTGTACCGGTATCGCCATTATTTTCGCTGTCGGGCAGCGATGTTTCTTCTGGCGCCGCTGCCATCGATGCGAGTATCCCCGCTCAAGCCAAGAGGTATGATTCCGTGATCCAAAATGCGTGTCTTGATCGACAGTTTCAGGAGAGCGAGCGATACCGACAAGGGCTATCATGGAAAACGCAGGCCAACAGATACGACACGATGGTCACAAGTCAAGCGTTGGCAGAGTTTTCGCAGTTAAGATCGGCCCTCGGCAGCTCCAGGACGAAGAAAGGAGAAAATGTGGCTGCTCTCGCTTGCTCTGGTGCTGCTGCTCCAGCTCTCCGCGGCGCAGAACGTTTCCTATGATCATCGATCGCTTATACTGAATGGGAAACGGAGGATTCTTCTGTCTGGATCCGTGCACTATCCTCGAGCGACACCCGAGGTCTGCCAGCTCTTTGCTACTGCTAAATAGATCTTCTTGTTTTGATACATCAGATGTGGCCGGGGATCATCCAGAAGGCAAAGGAAGGTGGGCTGGATGTGATTGAAACGTATGTGTTCTGGGATCGGCATGAACCATCTCCAGGACAGGTGAGCTTTTCAATGTCCTTCGTTTTTTCTTGTCAAGTTTTCTCCTAAGTTGTTCTCTTTTGTTCATGTAGTACTACTTTGAGGGTCGATACGACTTGGTGAAATTCGTGAAACTCGTGCAGCAAGCTGGGCTTCTTGTGAATCTCCGGATCGGCCCATACGTTTGTGCAGAATGGAACCTCGGGTACGTTGCAACCAAGCATTTCATTTTCTTTTTCAACTCCAGTGAGAAGAATTGCTGTGTAAGCAGAGGATTTCCCATCTGGCTAAGGGACATTCCCCATATTGTCTTCAGGACAGACAACGAGCCTTTCAAAGTAAATTTCGCTTCGTTCTTTGCTAACCTGACTGATGCTACCTGGTACCTTACAGAAATATATGCAAAGTTTCTTGACAAAGATCGTAAACATGATGAAAGAAGAAAACTTGTTTGCTTCCCAGGGCGGTCCTATAATTCTAGCTCAGGTTGAAAACGAATACGGCAACGTTGATTCGCATTATGGGGAGGCTGGTGTGAGGTACATAAACTGGGCAGCTGAGATGGCTCAAGCTCAAAACACAGGCGTCCCTTGGATAATGTGTGCGCAGTCTAAAGTTCCCGAGTACATCGTAATTTTTAGCAACTTGATCTTGTCTCTTACATTCTAAGTATCTTGCTTGTGTGCAGATTGACACCTGCAATGGAATGTATTGCGACGGCTGGAATCCAACTCTATACAAGAAGCCAACTATGTGGACTGAAAGCTACACTGGCTGGTAAAGCACAACTCATTCTATTCCTTAGAAGCAGTTTGTATGTCCGTCTTTTGGTTGTAGGTTCACATATTATGGATGGCCACTTCCGCACAGGCCTGTGGAGGACATTGCCTTCGCAGTTGCACGATTTTTTGAACGCGGGGGTAGCTTCCACAACTATTACATGGTCTGGGTTTTGATATCATCGTCTCGAAACTGATCGTGCTAAATGCGTGTAGTATTTTGGGGGAACAAATTTTGGGAGGACGTCAGGTGGTCCATATGTCGCAAGTAGCTATGACTACGACGCACCTTTAGATGAATATGGTAAAAATCATGCTCAAGTTGAGTTGCTTAAAAGTTTTTGTTTTGAGTTGAAGGCATGCAGCATCTTCCTAAGTGGGGACACTTGAAGGACCTTCACGAAACGCTAAAACTGGGCGAAGAAGTTATTTTGTCAAGCGAAGGACAGCATAGTGAACTCGGTCCAAATCAAGAGGTGTTTCTCAGTTTGAATGTTCGTGTTTCTTATCAAGCTAAGTTGCAGGCCCATGTCTATTCATATGGAAACGGATGTGTGGCATTCCTTGCCAACGTCGACAGTATGAACGACACAGTTGTAGAGTTTAGAAACGTTTCCTATTCCCTGCCAGCTTGGTCTGTGAGCATTGTTCTTGATTGCAAAACCGTGGCATTCAACTCCGCAAAGGTTTGTTCTGCCTTCTTTTTGTTACTTTTTTTCTTTTCCTCTAAGATACTCGCAGGTGAAATCGCAATCTGCGGTTGTGAGCATGAATCCTTCAAAATCGAGCTTATCATGGACATCATTCGATGAACCTGTAGGAATCTCGGGATCAAGTTTCAAAGCTAAGCAGCTACTGGAGCAAATGGAGACGACTAAAGACACGAGTGATTATCTGTGGTACACGACAAGGTATGTTGCTATCTTTCTGTAAAAGCAGGTGTATATGGAAGTTTACAGCGTTGAGGCGACGGGAACTGGTTCAACATGGCTTTCCATTGAAAGTATGAGGGACGTTGTCCACATTTTTGTGAATGGACAGTTCCAAAGCTCTTGGCATACTAGTAAGTCGGTTCTATATAATTCGGTGGAGGCACCTATTAAG
Organism: Selaginella moellendorffii; assembly: GCF_000143415.4. Lineage (NCBI taxonomy): Eukaryota > Viridiplantae > Streptophyta > Lycopodiopsida > Selaginellales > Selaginellaceae > Selaginella > Selaginella moellendorffii. Next base: position 876,617 of record NW_003314292.1, on the reverse strand, counting down.
CTAGCTCCTGGTTCAAATACAATTGCACTACTGAGCGCTACGGTTGGCCTTCAAGTAAGCTACCATTTCCCAACTCTTTTTGGATGCTAAAGTTTGGATGCTTTCAAGAATTTTGGAGCCTTTATCGAGACTTGGAGTGCGGGCCTGAGCGGTTCGCTGATACTCAAGGGCCTTCCGGGTGGAGATCAGAATTTGTCAAAACAAGAGTGGACATACCAGGTTTTTTGAACTATTACTTTCCATTCTATCTAACCGCAATAACAGGTCGGTCTCAAAGGCGAAGATCTTAAACTTTTCACAGTAGAAGGCTCTCGTAGCGTAAACTGGTCAGCCGTCTCGACAAAAAAGCCTCTGACATGGTACATGGTAATTATAAGAGCATTGAAGTTTTTGGTGGAAGCTTTCTTCAATATGTTTTCTTCCTTAAGTGCAGACAGAATTCGATGCTCCACCCGGAGATGATCCGGTTGCATTGGATTTGGCAAGCATGGGTAAAGGTCAAGCGTGGGTGAACGGACAGAGCATTGGACGATACTGGCCAGCATATAAAGCTGCGGACTCGGTCTGCCCCGAGAGCTGTGACTATCGTGGGAGCTACGATCAAAACAAATGCCTAACAGGCTGCGGACAGTCATCTCAGCGCTGGTAACAAAGTGCTCCTTGCCATCCTTTCATTCCTTGTAAAACTTTCTGGTTTTCCAGGTATCACGTTCCTCGTTCTTGGATGAAGCCGAGAGGAAATCTTCTGGTCCTTTTCGAAGAAACCGGTGGTGATCCATCGAGCATAGACTTCGTGACGAGATCCACGAACGTGATCTGCGCACGAGTTTATGAATCCCATCCAGCTTCCGTGAAGCTCTGGTGCCCGGGTGAAAAGCAAGTCATCTCCCAGATACGTTTCGCCAGCTTGGGAAATCCCGAAGGAAGTTGCGGGAGTTTCAAGGAAGGAAGCTGTCACACGAACGATCTATCCAACACAGTGGAGAAGGTTTGCTCATTTACTTTCGCTGTTTCATAGCTAAGTTTTCTCTCATTTGGATTCCAGGCTTGCGTTGGACAGAGAAGCTGCAGCTTGGCTCCCGACTTTACCACTTCCGCGTGTCCCGGGGTCCGAGAAAAGTTCTTGGCAGTAGAAGCTCTTTGCTCTTCTTAATGGTCTGTGCGTTTTTTTTCTTCCTCTATAGATTCAAGTCTTTCTTTCGCGTACTAATGACAGTTAGCTTTTCTTTTTCTATGTCAATGAAGGAAATCATCGGCACTCTCTGCTAGATGAGCAACAAATCGATTAAACGTTCTCACCACCCATCCCGGCGATGGTGGCGAAGGAAGAGAAGCTGGCTCCGTAAGAGAAGAACTGTAGCCCTCCGGGTACGTGATCAGAATCTCGTGGTCCCAATAGCTTCTCCCATCGCAGCTCGAGGCAGCAGCAGCAGCGTTCGATTGTAGAATCGAGTTTCCGAGCAAAACTCCTGCCAGCACTCCCAGCGCAAACACCATCGGATTCATCAGACCCCAGTGCAAGCTCGACAGGAGATCGTTTCCAGTGCGGCGGTACTTTTTCCTCTCGATCAGCTCCACCTGTGCCGGATCTCCAAACCACCGCTCCTTCGACTTCCAGCTGCTCGACGAGAGAACCAGGCAGCCGTTGGGCATTATCCTGGTGATCCGGCCGCTCCTCTCCTTGCACGGCCACTCAAACCGCGGACTTCCCCGAGCACAGCAGCTTAGTCGCACCATCTGCCCGACTCTGAGCGGCTGGATCTTCGCGAGCCTGGTTGGAACTCCAGTCCAGAGCATGTCGCAGCCAACGAACGCGACTTGCAGCTCTCCATCGCGTTGGATGCTGTGAACGATCCCGACGCAGGACGGCCGACTGCCCGAGTAGTGGTGATCCTCGTTTGTGAACCTGTGAACCCAGTCCCCGACGGTGATTCCAAACGAGACCAGCTCCAGCTCGTCCGGGCTCCCTTCCCAGAGGTCCTGCGAGCTGCAAAACTTCACCCGGACCACGATCTCTTCTCTGTCAACTTCCACCACCACGCCCTCGGCGTTGTGCGGCGTGTAGCGCCAGCAGCCGCGCCTCGCCGACTTCTTCACTGTGACGTGATCTCCGGCTTGCAGCGGGTTCTTCCACAGGCAGAGCTTCCTCGATTCGCGGGAGTAGGATTGGATCTGCTGTCTCGGCAGGCGCACTCGGACGTGGGAGTCGTCCTCTTCGATCACCAGCCCGATCTTCGTCTGCTTGCTCGGCTCGTCGTAGACGTGAATCCAGTCGCCTCGTTTCAAACCAGGACTGCAACGACACTTGTTAGCAAAGGTGGTGTGTGAAGAACAAGTTTTACCTCGTCAAAGTCGCCAGGATTTGGCGGAAGTCTGGCCGATTCCGGTAGTCATACTCGAAGCAATCTTCCAAGACCCGTTGTATCGCTGCTGGTAACTCGGACGGGACGCTGGGCCTGTCACCTTTCAAAACCACCAGGTTGTAAATCTCTTGCGGCGTCTTGTCTTCCCACGGCCTCTTCCCTGTGACCATCTCCACAATGCTGCACGCGTATCCCCACGAGTCCGTCTCGAACGCCAGCGGACCCCTCGTCTCCACGCTCCACTGCTCTGGCGCCATGTAGTTTGGAGTTCCGATGTAGAACTTGAAATCCAGGAAGCTCTTGCATCCGGAGAAGAGCAGCGGGAGCGCGTGGTCTCCGACGAAGGCGTCGTTGCTCGGGTCGAGGAGAAAGTTGCAAGGCTTTAAGTTGAGCGAGAGAACGCCGCGAGAATGGAGCTCGAGTACACCCTTGGCTATGTCCGTGGCATACCTGTGTAAAGTTCGTGAAAGAGAGCGAAGTGTCAGGGGTTTCCAACGCCAGAAAAGAGAAAGAGGCTCTCTTTCTCTTTCAAATCTAGGAGAAAGCTTACTTGAGAGCTTCCGAGGGCGAGAGCCTGTTGTCCGGGAGATGAGCCAATCGACCACCCACGGAGCCTTCATACAGAGGTGATAGAATGCAAACCTGGAAGAGCACGATAGAGAAGAGAGCTTATATGGAAAGATCTTAAAGAAACACACACCTTGCCATTCTTCATCGAAACCCCGAGAGGGACGCTCACGCCTTTGAGACCCTGGCACGCGAAGAGCGCGGCGTCGAATCGCCTCAACACCGTCTCGATCATCTCCGAGCCAACGAGCGGCAGCATTTTCACAGCGACCTGGCGCTCCTGGGATTGAAATCTGGCGCTGGCGAGAAACACATCGCCAAACTGGCCACGCCCGATCCGATACAAGTGCCGGACATCGCCGGGGTTGATCCACGACGATGGATCGCAGGCGCTGGACGCCGCCGCGCCTCCCCCGCCAGGAGATTCCCCGAAATACGAGCTCCGGCAGAGCTCGCATTCGTAGTCGCTGGCGCATCCCATGGCGCAAAACCAAAACCTAGGTAGGGAGGAATGCTTAAAAGCCAACCAAGTTTCCTGAACAACAGAAAACAGCCTCGCCACGTCATAACACCGTTAAAATAGTTGAAATTGGAAGCCCTAGTTACAGATTTAACTAGATCTAACAAACTAAATATTTTAATGGTCAAGCCATTTTTTAATGACTGTTGTACATTTTTGGTACATGCTTCATATTGTTTCTCTATATGCTTTATTTCAGTAGTTTATAGTAAAGCTTGACATTTGGTCTTATAGTCTTTGCAGTAACAACTTCCAGTTGTTACATGCATATATTCTAACTTCTAACTAAAGTAATTGTTATTTTAAGAGAAATAATTTTATATTTTAACAAGTCCAAAATAGTAAACTGTTGTTTAATATGTTCAACGGCTATTAATACAGATTAGCCGCAATTTTAACTCTAGAAATCATAATGATTAATAACTGTATTACAGTGTATGTTTTAGTTTTGCTAATAATATTTAGTGATAACAGCTTAGCAGCTAGTATTTTGAGAGATAATCGTAGAAATCTCTCATTATCTACAAAAATAAACATTTTAAGAGCAATAAGAGAGGCTATAGATCAAATAGATGTTAATGTTCCATTTTACACTAGATATTCAAGAGTTTATCGCAATTATGGTATTAGGATATTATTATCTACTATGACTTCTGAATTGTATGTTCCTAACTATCAACGCCTCTGTAGTTTATTTCCAAATTACACTATTCCATGGGAAGGTTTGAGATTAAGAGCTGAATTTGAAAGAATTTATAATAATTACATCGTTATTGATCATGAGATGATCAACTATGGGGTTACAGATTATTATTTAGGGAATATGTTAATTGAATATATAGTTGAAGATACTAATATTCAAAGTATACAAAAGATAAAAACTTTAAGTTTTTTAAATCAAAATCAAGATTGTACGTGGAGGCGTACATGCATTAAAAGTACATCTAATTTTTCATACTTTTCTAATTTATTAAGTGGAGAATTTCTTCAATCTTTAAATAAACAGTACTCATTACATGTTCATTCAAATTGTAATGTTGTATTATATAAAGAATCTATTACCATATGGCAGACTAATACAGAAAATAAAGGAAATAATTGTTATTTAACAATGCAAATTGATGGTAATTTAGTTTTGTATGATGAATTTCATAATGTTATATGGTCATATAATATTTATTGGAAAAATATTTGGAGACCAATGGCATTATGTGTTGAAGATACTGGTCATATAAGTGTTTCTAATATAGTTGAACAAACTTCTATATGGAGAGTTCCAAAATAATAATAACAAATTCACATATATCTAGGTTTTCAATAATTATAATTAGTAATATTTATGAATATAAAAAAAAGGGCGGTTTTAATAATATATTGAACGTTTATTAATTAGTAAAATATTTTAAAGCTACTTAAATAATTTTTAATACAAGAAGGTTAAACATATAGTATAAATATTGTGATTGAAAGTGTTATTGATGGATAGTACATTGTACTTTCTAATGTTCTTTCACATTTTAATTTTCTAAATAACATAAATAAAAACCTTGAATTAATAAATTTATGAGTTCATGCTTATAAAGTTAGCAAGCTTTATTAATTCAACATTTTTATTACTAAATAAAAATTATTAATAAATAATTAATATGAATAATATTAGTTAATATATAGTTTAATATATTAGTTAAATTATATCATAAATCAAAAACCTTATTATGGTTAAATTATATTTATTTATTTTGCAGCCTCTAGAGCACTAGGCAGTTTATCAAGACTAAATTTAAATTTTTATTTATGTCTATATTTAATAAGATATATATTTATTTTTTAATTAGATAGTATTTTTTATTAGATTTAATAAGTTGTATTATAAGAAATAAGAGAAGCTTAAATGTTTTTGGTTTGCTTAAGCAGACCTGTAGGGGGCTGAGATTGTAGTGAATATACCTAGAATATGCTTGGATATTCTAGGATATTCTACCATCTAATGGTTGTTATTCATTTAGATTTATTTTTTATTTATAATTTATACATTTGCTTAAACTCTTTGAAGTATATTCTTTTTATTCTACCATCTAATGGTTGCTATGCAATAAAATTAATCTTGTGTTTATAAATTATAAGCATGTTTATAATTATGAATTTTTATTTGATCAATTGGATTAATAAGTAGAAATAACACTACTATTAATCAAACCAAACATTGGTACATGTGACACGTAGCAAATTATTTAATGTTTACATATAAAATACTTAGTTAATCTAATTGAGAAAATAATATATATGAAGGATTATCATTTAAATTAAAAAAATCAAAATTTTTAAAATTTACATATTTTTCAGGAATATACCATAAACTCACATACCTTCAGAGATTATGTATAGTTTATTTAAAGTACCAACAATTATGTCAGTGTTTAATGAATTTATTATATACAAATGTTCAGAAGGAATAGTACACCATAACATAATAGTATATTAAAAAATTAAAAAATTATAATTTATTTGTTCATTATTTAATTTTTACTCTTCAAAATATATAAATTCTCATTTTTTTAATATTTTGTTCAATAATTTTTTAAATTGTTTATATTCTCAACATAAGCAAATAAATATGACTGAGAATTGTGATCATAATACATATCTTAATTCCAATCAAAGTTGTTAATGCGTAATATTATTAAATTGATATTATATACAAGAATTATTATAAATTTCTACTGATATATAGATTCTATTTAAAAAATCTATAAAAGTGATATTTATCATGATTTTTATATTTTTTGTGTAACTTTCATAGTAGTAATATTAAACAATCCTTTTGATACTTACAAAAATTTGGATGTTTGTATAATTTGTTTTGGTATTACATACTTTTTTTTCATTTGCATTTATGAAATATTTTTTCATGAGGAGATAACAAAATTATATACTGTTTCTATAGAAAAAATAATTTTAGATTTCATGCCAATTATTAAACTTTATTTAAATATATGTATTTTTATTACACTTTTAGGTGAAGTGGTATAACAATGTGAAGCTAAAAGAGGAAAATAATATTACAACCATCTCATAAATATTTATATGAAAGACATTTTAAATTTTTTAAACTAGTTTCTTTAAGTACCAAAAACATTTAAAATATTTGATGACTTTTATCATTTTTCTATTGTAAAATAATTATGTGCATACATCATCCACAACACGAGAGATATGTGGGATGACAACTTCTACTATAAGTTGCCCACACCAAAGGCCATTTGTATAAACTATTGCTTCTATTATTTCTGTTTGCTTCAATAGTCATGGCTCTTGTTCGAGTTTCTTGCATCTTTCTGCTGCCATTGCTTTTGCTCGCAATTGCCAATGCTGCTAAAGAAGGTATAGATTTGATTGCATAATGTTTCAGCTAAATATCAGTCTTGTTCCATAGCAACGGTGGTTTTGGAAGGGGTGGATGCTATGCATGATCCACGATATTTGGCTACTATCCTGGGAAACGAAGGCCTAGGTGCTGATGAGATTTTTTTTGTTATTTAATTCTTATGTCTTTTTTTGTGCAGGACTAACAAGTGTTCTGGGCGACACTTACTGTTGCCTCAAGAACGGCTATGGGTGCATGCAAAATTGCGACTCATCCAAGAACTACTCATGCTGCCTCAAGAATGGATGCGAGAATGGTGTGGAGCACTACTGCTGTGAGAAAAATGGCTATGGCTGCACCAAGATGTGTCCCAAGTCTACAGTCACGTTTGGCAACCTGTAAAATGGATAATGTGTGGATGTGTATGCATGCCGCTATAGATCTATGGCGGCCAGCTTCAAATAAAAACTGAGTGGCTCACTCTCTGACTTTCTTTTTAGAGTCTTGAGCTTAATTCATCCTCTTTCTTCTTTCAAGATTGCACATCCTCACTGTCTTGTCGCATTTTTCCACCACAATGCCCGTGTGTGCATTGCGGACAAACCCAGTGATCTTGCTTTTCAAACTGTGGAAGGCTGTGATGATCAAAGTAGCCGAGGGTGATTTCCAGGTTCTGTGAGTGGCTGTCCCGGTTCCAAAATCAGCATTGCCTGTGATTTCTTCATAGCTCCTTTTAGATCTGAAACCAGGAAACAAGGAGCACCCGCCCCCGGACATTGGTCGTGATTCGCATTGTCTGCAAGGGGGTCACCTCGAGACGATGCAGCGAAATACGAGCGTTTGATCGTCCAGTGCGTTGCTGCTACCTCGCATGAGGAGGAAGGCCAGAGACTGTCGAGTTTTTGTCACAACCACTTGCACCTACATGTCCTTGGCCTGACATGTACTCATGCATATCCATACGGATATTCGCCTAATTGCTGATGCATTCATGGCAGCCCATACCGACCTGAAGCCGCTTTGCCACAGTGGCCGAAGGAGACAATAAATCCAAGGACCGACTCTGTCATATGGATGCACTTTCAAACTTCATTCTTGTATAAGAAAAGAGAAAAATCAAAACTAACAGAAGGACTTTGGCAGAGTCGCTGCTCTTAAATTTTATTTTGTATGTTGAATGCTTTTCCTTCAAAACATCTTTATTCATCAATTGTGTGGACTCTCAGCTATTTCTGTACTTTATAAGCTAGAACCATGACACCCGTTTGAATTCCCGGAGAACCCCAAAACAAGCAACTAGTTGCGGGCTTGGGCGGCACGGGCTGGCTCCGGCTCGGGCGGCGCCGTGGGTTGCTCCGGCTCCTGCGGTGGCGGTGGCGGAGGATCTGGCAGCTCCTCAACTTCACTGCCAGACACTTTCGCCGCTTGCAGCTCGCCTCTAGCGCCTCGTTGGCCTTGAAGTCGCCGGTGATGATCAGCGTTGAGCAGCAACCGTCAAGTAGTTTCTCCAATCTGCTCACGCCTACAAAGTAGTTCCATCTCATGTGACGATCAAAAAGCGATTTTTTTCGTGGCCTAGCCATATCATCTGTGTTACGGTAGCAAACCGTACAATGTACGGACAGACACCAGTGCCAGCTAGGACGCCAGGAGACGCGTCGTTTTTGGTTGTATATTGACCAAAATCTCATGAATAAACATTCATTCGATGGTCAAACACAACATGGTATCAGAGCAGATCTATGATCCTGGATGACGAGAAGGAGAAACCAGTGTAGGATGCGTAGGCGTGCAATAGCAACAGCAAGACGCATCACTAGGCGCATTAGGATGAGGAGTAGTTGCAGAACGCAAGAACCGGAGCTTGATAGATGCCGCAAATAGCATGCTACAAGCCAACCGCGTTCCTGCTATGTTTTGGGCTGAAGCAGTTATGACCGCCTGCTATCTACAAAATCGGCTCCCTACAAAAGCCGTGGTTGGAAAAACACCTGAAGAAGCCTGGTCAGGCCGCAAGCCAGCCATAGATCACTTGCGTATCTTTGGATGTGAGGCCTACACTCACGTCCCCAAGGCCATCAGAAAGAAGCTTACGCCCACCAGCGAGCGAGGCATCTTTCTTGGCTATAGCCTGGAGCACAAGGCTTACAGGAATTTCAACCTAGTCTCCAGGAAGCTGATTATCTCCCGCGACGTTCACTTCAATGAGACTCGTTCTCATCCAGTGGGAGATCTCTTCTCTCTTGCCCCGATTCTTCCAACTGAAGACTCTTCTTCAACCTTGGAACCGGTGGTAGTCTCTCCTATCTTGCCGCTGCAAGTGGGAGCTTCCAGAGCGCCAGATCTCCAGGTGGGAGATCTACGCGTTCCGGTTTTGCCAAATTCGCCAAACAGGGGTGCCCTATCCCCTGTTCGGCCTCAACCGCCACTCTCGATCAACCGCTGCGGAGGAACACCTAAATTCGACCGGGAAGACCGGCGGGGAGGCTGATCCGGAGGTACTGCAGGTTGCTCCGGAGGGCCTCGAGGAGAATCTGGTGCGCGCTGGGCAGCCGCGGGTGGTTCTCCATCGAAATATAGGTCATCCCTGACAATGCTCTCGGTCGTTCAAGACATTCCTGAAGGCTTGGTTGAGACATTGCTTGCTGGCGTGGACATTCCGGAAGTTCCTCGCAGCTACGTCGATGCTCTTGCCTCTCCTAACAGAGACAAATGGGTTGCAGCCTTTGATGAGGAGTATAACTCCTTTCTCAAGAACAACACCTTCTCCTTGGTGGAAAGAGCTCCGGCTGGGCGTAAACTAGTGAAATCCATGTGGATTCCTAGTATCAAGCTCAACCCAGACCACACCATTTCTCGCTACAAGGCTCGCTTGGTGGCGAAAGGCTACTCTCAAGTGGCTGGTGTGGATTACACTGAGATGTTTGCCCCGGTGGTCAAGCTGAATACCATTCGCACCTTGCTCGCTTTAGCAGCTGCGCACAATTGGCACGTACACCAGATGGATGTCAAGACGGCTTTCCTGAATGGAGAGCTTGATGAGGACATCTATATGGAGCAGCCAGAAGGCTACAAGGTCCCAGGACAAGAGAGCCACGTTTGGAAGCTCCACAAGGCGATTTATGGCTTGAAGCAAGCCTCTCGCCAATGGTACAAAAAGCTTGATGATTTTCTTGTGAAATCTCACTTTTCCAGGAGCAAGAACGATCCGAATCTCTACTTTAAACGAGTGGGAGATGAAGTGATTTACATCGCTGTGTATGTAGACGACACTCTACTCGTTTGAAACAGCCTTGCTTTCCTAGCTAAAATCAAGGTGGCTTTCTCATCTCATTTTGAGATGAAGCACCTTGGTGAAGCTCGCTACTGCCTTGGCATCCACAGAAAAGATGGCTCCCTCTTTCTGCATCAAACTAAGTATGTGGAAGATGTCCTGCAACGATTTGGCATGGACTCTTGTGCACCTGCACCCACGCCAATGGTTGCTGGCTTAAGACTTTCAAAGGATACGTCTCCTTCTACAGACTCGGATAGGAGGAAAATGGCGAACGTTCCTTACCGAAGTGCCGTGGGAAGCTTGATGTACCTGGTGGTGTGCACGCGACCAGACATTGCTTTCTCAGTGAGCATGGTAAGCAGGTTTCTCGACAATCCAGGCCCTGCACATTGGCAAGCAGTAAAAAGAATTTTTCGGTACTTACGAGCTACCACTTCTTTTGGCTTAGTTTACACGCCAAAAGTCACACGCTTACAGGGCTACTGTGATTCGGACTGGGCTGGCTGCCCAGATTCACGAAGATCGCAAACAGGCTATTTTTTTAGCTTGCAACAAGCAGCTCTTTCTTGGAGCAGCAAGAAACAGAGTGTTGTGGCCTGCTCTAGCTGCGAAGCTGAGTATATGGCTGCTAGCGCTGCTTGCAAGGAGGCCATCTGGCTTCGTCGTCTTCTAACGGACATGGAACACTCTCTTCCAGGTTCAACAGCGATCTATTGCGACAATCAGGGCTGCATTGCCTTAAGCAAGAATCGCAAGATCAATTCAAGAACAAAGCACATGGACACAATACACCATTTTCTTCGAGACCAGTACGAAGATGGAATCGTCGAGCTTGTGTATTGTTCTACTCAGGACATGCCTGCTGACGTTCTGACCAAGGCACTCTCCCAGCCGAAATTTTCTCAGTTTCGGGCTGCACTTGGCGTCTGCCCGAGTGGGAGTGTTACGGTAGCAAACCGTACAATGTACGGACAGACACCAGTGCCAGCTAGGACGCCAGGAGACACGTCGTTTTTGGTTGTATATTGACCAAAATCTCATGAATAAAAATTCATTCGATGGTCAAACACAACAATCTGGAGGGAAATTTGTATGTGGTCTGGAATATGGCAATCGTTTCCCAATATGTTGGGGCAATCTCGAAACGTTTCTTAAATGTTAGCTATATAGTCATAAGCAGTGGTGCAAGCCATGCGTGTGCAATACGAAGCTACGACAATAGAGGGGTCGTGATGATCTCATCTGGAAGTGGTTTTTCTTGTGGCCTCACTATAGATGGAGCAACAGTCTGCTGGGGAGAAGTACCAGATGCAATTTTGAAACCATTAAATTTTCAAAAATGGCTTTGTTTGCTCCAGTGCATGTAATATGTGGAATCACAGCTCAAGTAGGAGAAAGTCTCTGCTTGGGAGGTAAAGAGACCAATCCCAATGCTGCAATTCCTCCTCTTGGTCTCAAGTAGCTTACATAACTGGAGGATTCTTCCATACTTGCTGCAAGCAGACAATCACCAAGCCGTATGGTTGGGATTGCGCAACTTGAGTGTGTCCCCCTACCATTGAATATACTAGCTATACTTTAACATAGTCAATTTATTATTATTATCAAAAATATATTTGGTTTAGAATGAGAAATCACACACAAAATCTATACTGCTCTTTTTACAATGTCTTGAGCTTGATGTATGTGCAATTATAATGTAGTTGAGTCAATTTTGTATTGGTTCAAATACAATAAAATGATGTGCTTGCAACTCTAGATTTGTTGATTTTGTACTCTTTTCTGGAAATCAAGATAATTATATATTCATCTTGTATGTTTTTTTAATGTTATTCAGGAAAACATCCTTTTTATCCCCATTGTTATAGATATCCATATTCAGAATTTTTATGTGCATCAGCAACATACTATGCAACTTTTTCTATATGTGAGAAGAGCAGACCTTCCTTTGGCTCGATGTCATCATTTTTTTTTCCATCTATGGTTAGGGTTCTTAAGGAAATATTAATTTCTTTTAAAGACCATCTTTTAGTTATATATGTAAAGGGTACATATATAACCTTGATACATCATAATAATGTTAAAGAGTGATCATAAAATTATTACTCATTAAGAGTTAGTTCAATCTTAAAGAGATGGCATAAATGCTCTTAGACTACCAATAATGAGATAGTTAAAATGAATATAGCCTTAGCATAAGAGCTTTATATATTGGTGGTACATTTGGGTGTCTAAAGTGGGATTTAAACATATAGAGCATTTGAACATAATGCAAAGTTAGTGTGGGGTATTGAAGTTCTAAGTGAAATTACTTTAAATAGTTATTAATGTGGTTAAGTGATTAAAGTAGAATGAATATTTTAGTTGCTTACAACAGAATATGGGGGAACATTGTGCCTTCTTTGATCCCATGAAGTCCCTCTCCATCCACGGCAATGCTTGTTAGCAATCAAAGAGAATAACTTGAGAAATAATTTATTAAGGTTTAAATATAAAAGGAAATACATATTAACAAAAATTCTTTTCAATTTTTAGGATATTTGAAGTTAAATACCCTTGGATTTGAGCTGAGTGACTTCCCAATTACACACTGCCACTATATTAGGGTCTTATAGTTAAACTAACTTTTAAAACTTCCTCATTATGTAACCCTAGGTTATTAAACAAGAGTGGGACTTTCTTACCACATAGCTATATCCTTGGTTATTAAATAAGAGGACTACTTCTCTAACATAAATCCTTTAAGGCTTCTTTCACTTTTTATTTTGAATTTAATTTTTAGATATTTGTCCATCTCTTGATGCTCATCCAAAAGAATCAGGTAGTTTCGATAGTACATATAGGGTATGCAAAACAATGTTTAATATATTAAGATTACCTGCCAACTCAAACTTAATTTTGAATTCGGTTTCAAACTCAGTCTTAGACTTTATCTTGAACTCAAACTTGATCTTGGGTTTGATCTCAACACTACATGTTATAACATTTACCATGTATTAGTTATTCTTATGTTTTTTTTTAGAAACTTATTGATTGCTTTGTGTTCATTCCTTAAACACTCTTTTGGGAGTTCCATGTTACATTCATTGGACTTTAGCTTTAATGGCACACTTTCGGCTCCACTTTCGGCTCCAATCTAGGACTAAGGGATTTATATTTTACATTAATATAACTTTGCCAAATTTATCAATATACCTTTCATGACTAGCCATTGTAATGGAGCATGTCTTAACCCCTTAAGATCATACAATAGATCCCAATAGTCACAAATATTATCCATAGAAACAAAATTGCCAAATTTTGTATCTTGTTACACTTAGTGCCACTATATGTTTGGAATTGACTTTTTGTAATATTTGTGTTCCACTTTAAGCCATCTTATGCATATCATATATTTATCTTTCCTAACATATTATAAAGCCCAAAATGAGTCAATTTCCCCATCTACAATGTTCATTACTTCAAAGTTTGTGGTTCCAATATGGTCAAAGTTTAAATTCTTTCTAGATGAGTAGTCTTGGACTAGAATGTTAATATGCATGGTGTTAGGTTTATGTGCATCATTATTCCCAATTGTCACCTGCTTTTTAGAAATGATTTTTTGATTTCCATTATATGTGCTCAAATTTAATATAACACCAATCTACTAAGCTTATGTGTTGAAGTTTAACATATCAACTAGTTGTTTCTTTATATTGCCTAGTGTATCACTCTGCTAGTATAAAGTTTTTGCAAGTTTGGTCTTAAACCAACATTCTTGAAATTGTATATAGTGATGCATTGAAGTAGTGTTTTAAATAAATAATCATATCAAGCATTATACAAGTTTATTTTTATTTTGAAACCTGTTCCAACTAGATAACCTGCATAATTAACCTTCAAATGGTTTGTGTTTTCTTCAAATGGTTTATATTTGATTTATTCTGCAGTAAAAATTTATAAAACTTCATTATTTAAAAATTAGTTAGGGCCAAACTTTGAAAATCATATTACCTTATTTTGATTTTTGAGCAAAGGTATTTTATATCCTTCTTGATGGATTTTCCATTATTGTTATAAATGTTAAAAATACTCTTTAACTTTTTTTTTCTATTCTTATCATTTGCTACCTCCAACAAATGGTTAATTATTCTTCTTGATAATTCTATATAATATATTGCATTTAAGGACTCTACTTGAAGTAGAAAAATGCAAGCATTCTTTTTCTACATATTAAGAGCTTCCAAAATACATATCGAAGAAAATATTCAAGTTAGCCTTACTTTGTTTTAATTAATAAATTTAGATGAAAAACGTTCTAATAAATATATGTAAATGAATAATAAATATCCTAGAAATCTAAATCATGTAAGAGAGCTTAATAGCCTGAAATATAGTAAAAATCTACTGAGTCAATAAAATTAATATATTAAAATAATTTTTTTAAATAATAAAAATAGAAACTTTATATAATAAACTAGATTTTATACTCTTATATAAAAATATGTTACTTATTTTTAATTCCACTTTAAAAAATAAATTTATTAAATTTAAGTAAATTGTGAGTGCATGGAATATGGAAAGGGAATACAGAAAATATACATTTTTATTAACCCAAAAACCCTAGTTTATATACATGTGCAAATGGTCCAGATTAAAACCAATCCAACAGCTATAAAATCCTACTATGTTAATATTAGTATACAACGTCATAGCCATACACTTGAACCTCACATCATCCCCTCCTCTCGGAATAATGGAAGACCATCAGGGTTCTCTCGTTGATGGGCCGGGATCTGAAGGAACATCAAGAGGAGGCATCAGTGGATTTGTTTGTAGGTGATATTAATTGTTCATAATCCCTTTATACAAAGTGTTTCAATTGTTACATATGCACAATTTCTGGAGGATCAGCCTGCTGGATGTCATGGCAAACCTCATAAACTTGTAGTTCAACTTGCTGCAACACTCAATACGGTCCATTAAGCAAGGACCTTTTAGATAAACCACATATCATAAGATGGGGAAAATAGACTAACACCAAGTCATTCATTTTGTACTCCATAGGTGGACGATAATAGAACTTGTAATGCTATTGTTATCTCACTTGTACATAGCCTAGATGTTTAGCAAACTTTGCTTGAACAAGTGGAAGAATGCTTGTGAAATACTGATCTTATGACCTAGCATTGGCAGCTCATGGCAATCGTGAAGGTAAACCCAACTTTGTTGGTAATATTGGATCATAATTATATAAGAGTTTATATGGTTAAGCACCAACAGAACTCTACACTCTTGTGACATATACATACCAAAGAGACGATAAATAATCATCCTAATTTGAATGCTGAAAGTTCATGTACTTTGCGATCATCCTTTTGAATATCCAAATGAGTTGTTCCACCAAACCATCTGACTGTGGATGATAAGCACTCGTGAAAGTGTAGTGTATCCCTAAACGAGACATCAAAACATTAAATGCCTCAGCCATAAATGCGGGACCATTATCCGAAAGAATCCGTTCTGGACAAGAATGCTAGAACACCACTCAATTGAGGAGGAAATATTTAACAGTGAGTCAAATAGTTAAAAGCAATAATAACATACTTATTACCAACAGTTAATCATGGAAAAGGTCCCATAAGATCAAACACCACCAACTCAAATGGACGAGAAATTTCAATTGACTCCAACTATTCTTTTACAGCATGAGGGGGAGTATTACAAGCTTGGCACTAAACATACTAGATAAAATCACATTGCATCTCTAGTCAATAGAAAGACCTGCACATCTTTTCAGTCATACAATAATGTTCTATATGCCCGTCTAGAATGGGAGAAATATGGTAGGCATAGAGGAAATATGGAATAAAGATTGAAGGCACCACTAGCCAAAAATAATCATCAAGATCCATCCTCAAAAAATAAAGAAAGCCATTTCCAAGGTGATATTGAAAATTTAAATGTTGGAATGGCAAGTCATCATCAAGTGATGCAGAATTCTTAAACCTATCTCGAAGTTTTCGAATCCATGGCTCAATATTTTGAGCCTCATGAACCTCATCAAGAGAAGGTAAACTTTGCTCTGCACCTTGTGAACACTGAATGTCAAGTATAGCAACTACTGATGGTATAAAATCCCCATTTAGAAAATCTATAGATGCTAGAACAATAACCTTATCAGAAATATGAGAAGAGAGCAAAGAAGGAAGAGGAGCTCGAGAAAGGGCATCAGCATCAGTCATAAAACTCCCCGAATGATGAACAATATCAAAATTATATATCTGAAGCTTCAAAGCCCACTGTACAGTACAACCAACCAAATTCTTCCACTTCAATAATGAAGTAACGGCAACATGATCACTTTTCAGTAATATCCAAAAACCATGTAGATATCCATGAAGTTTCTTGAAACCCCAAACACTCCTTCTCTATCGTGGAGTAGTTCGTCTCTGCTAGTTGTAATGTATAGTTTATATATGCAATGGGATGGCACTAAGTAGACACACTTAACCTCTCTTGCATCAACAAACCTCCAGACCAATATCAAAAGCATCCACACGGAAAATAAAAGGTCGAGTGTCGTTAAGATACACTAAAATTAGAGGAGTTGTTAATAGTTCTTTGAAATCCATGAACGCCTGCTCATAGTATGTAGACCAGATGAAAAATGACATTGATGACTTCAGCAATGCTTGCAACAATAAAATGCAATAAAAAAGATGATCCATAAAATGACTGAGATACTGCACCTTGCCCATAAAGCATTGCACATCATTTATACACTTTAGAGTAAGGAACTTTAGAACAGCCACAAGTTTGTCAAGGTCAACTTACAAACCCTCACGAGAAATATGGTACCCAAAATAAGTTGTGTCCTTGGATCTAAACACGCATTTTGATTGCTTTAGCTTTAAACCAACTTCTTATAACCGATCCAACACTTTACAAACATCACAGATGTATTCCTCCCACATCCCCTTCAAGTGGATCAAGACATCATCAATGAAGTCAGTTGTCACCTCTTGCATATCACAAAGAACATCGTCATCATTTTTTGGAAAGTCATTGGAGCATTGTTCAAACCAAATGGCATTATCAAGAACTTATATAAACCAAATGGTGTATGAAAAGTAGTTTTAAGAATATTTTCTTCGACCATTGGTACTTGCCAGTACTTAGAAGCAAGATCTTGCTTGGTTAACTAACAACTTCTCCCTAGACAATCTAAGAGATTAGCAATGTGAGGAAGAGGGTACATATTCAGAATCATCACTTTGTTTAATGGACAATAATCAATGCAAAAATAAATACTCCCATCAAACTTCATCACAAAATGGGGTTCATATGCCCAATGACTTTACAACTTTTGAATAACACCCTTTTCCAACATCTCTTTGACATTTATATGTAAAATCATAATCTTTTTGGGTGATCAACAACGAACATGAACCTTGATTGGATGAGCATCCCCAATTGAAATCGGATGACGTGTGGCAATCTAGGCCCCAGACGATAAGTGAAATTTAAAGAGATTAATATACTCCTTTATGAGCCGATCAACCAAGCAACACAAAGACTGTCGGAGGGATCGGAAAAGTGAACAACAGAACAAGATAGAAATATAGGAGGAAGTAATGGGGAGACAAAAATAATGGAAGTAGAGGGACAAATAAAGGGACAAAGAGGTATAGAAATGAAAGGAATAGATAAAATATAAGCATTCCTCAAGAACA